>NC_084587.1:37545016-37880016 GCF_033807715.1 Cololabis saira
ACGCGGTTGATTTGCAGCGAGAACATGCTGTATAGCAGCCAAATTATCAAATAAATGATATTCATGATGATCGTTTTATTTGTGCGTAATGCATAAAGCATATACAGGAACACACTTGTTATTCCTTATTTTTCTTTTTTTCCCCCCTTTGCTGTCACCAATAAATGCTAAACAATATAAATCTAAAGTATAAAATAGATCAAAATTTGTGCGGGGTGCATTGTTTTAATATCTCATTGCTTGGTGTGATATTGATTTGCCTGACGCGGCTGGATCTGTGAGTCTTTGTTCACTAAGATGGTTGTAAAGACTGGGTCAGCAGCATCTTTCATTTCCTTCTTAATGAAAGAGATACTTAAGCTAAGAGCAACTCTGGGAAACGCGATTTTCTTTCACAGGCTCCTTAAGAAGGTTTGAAAGAAGTCTTTCGCTGTTAAGAACTACTTAACTGATCTGGGAAACCCGGCCAATGTCTGTTTTTCCTGTTGTCTGGGCTACGTATGTCTTTATCCTGGTCTTTGTGCTGTCTTTGATCTCTGCAGGGTATACTTCAGGAACCGCTGGGTTAAGACGGTCCACCCAGTGGTCCAGCAGTACTGTCTCATCTCCAGCACACAGGTCACTTTCCAGATGCCCACAAGGGAGAACATCCTCAGGCACCGCGTTGTTGTGGTCACCCTCAGCACATCCCAGTACCTCTGCCAGCTGGACTTGGAACCTGGTTAGTCCTGAAAATGAGTTGGTTATCTAAAATATAAGTAAGGGCTAAAAGTCGGTGGACAAAGTCAAAGTCGGTGTACAGGAAATGGGTATAGAGAGAGGGGGGACGAACCTGCGCTGCCTGCACAAGGGCAATAGCCTCTGTAAATGGCACCCCTCAAGCCACTGAGCTGTCCAGGGCCCAACACTTTTACTTTTTTTAATGAAGTTTTTAGGATTCATAGTACGTTAAGAGATTCTCTTGAAGGGGCCATGCTCTATCAAGTATGCTGACTTAAAACTTGTGTCTGTGGTAGAGACAGCGTGGATGTTTTTAAATGTATATTCTAGGGCTGGGCGATATGGACCAAAAGTCATATCTCGATATTTTCTAGCTGAATGGCGATACTCGATATATATCGATATTTTTTCTGTGCTATAAGTGGGGTTTCCCCCAAAGCATTATAGCATAGCATCTCTGTTAGCTTCATTTTTTTCTGAGGCAAACCCTTAAAAAAACAGCCAGTTTTAATACAAAGCCTCGTGCCAAATGTCACACAGGTTCCTTTATTAACAGAGGTCTGCACAATATCAAAATGTATAAAACAAATGAAATAAAAATAAACTGCCTGCATATATAGAATAAAAATGCTTCTTGAATAAAATAAAACATAACAATTAAATTAAAATACACTGTGCAATTAATACAATGTAGACAGTAACAGGCAGACTTTTCCACTGAGGTTGACAGTTGTGCAAATAACAAAACATTTGTGCAACCTCAAATAAAACATTCAAGTCAATTTGTCACAAAAAAGGCTATATCAAAATCAAATTATTATTATTTTTTTTTAATAATCGATATAAACGATATTGTCTCGTACCATATCGCGTTTAAAAATATATCGATATATATTAAAATCTCGATATATCGCCCAGCCCTAGTATATTCCTTTTTTTCTCTCTTTTTTTACCTTGCATTCTGAAGGAATATGATGTTCTCTTGTGATACATTGTGTTTATGCATACAGTCCTTGTACAATCAGTGTTTCTTTTCTTACCTGTAAGCAAATACAGCTCTGTTCAGTTAGTCTTCTGTTGTTTGCTCATTTTCTGGCTCTGACAGCACTGTTTTAGTGAGGGTGGAAACTCATTTAAGTTGTGAGAAAGATGTGGAAAACAAACAAATTTGTCGGCGCAAGATAAGAACCGACACTAATGTGTCGGTGGAGGTTGCTTTGTTTGCTACTTGGGAACACCATCTGCCTGTTTCTAAAGTGTTTTACATTATTGTCCCCCCTCCCTGCACCTCATGTCTATTGCTCTCCTGGTGTTTGATGGCAGTGAAAATCACCAGGAAATTAACCAATTCAAGGCCAGTAAATCTTCTAAGTAGCAATATAAAATCCCCCACCCCAAAGACATGGATCCCACTCCACAT
This sequence comes from Cololabis saira, assembly GCF_033807715.1. NCBI lineage: Eukaryota > Metazoa > Chordata > Actinopteri > Beloniformes > Belonidae > Cololabis > Cololabis saira. The sequence goes on from NC_084587.1 coordinate 37,547,157, forward strand.
AGCTTATTTATTTGTGCACGTATATGCATTTTTAAGCATGTATGAATGAGGCTTAAGCTCAGATTGCTCTGATTACCACTGGCACCACTTTTGCTTTTACCTTCCAGATCCTTCCCGTCTCTCCCTTCAACACATGCTATTTTTCCAGCTACTTGTTTTCTTTAGACTTTATTGTGATGTCTCGTAGGATTATGTCATGTCTTATCACTACTGCTTTCAGTTCATCCTCGGGGGCTCTCTGCTGGATGTTTTTTTGTATCTTTGTTGTTTCACCCTGGATGGTGGCTTTGATGCTCACCAATTACTGACCTCTTTCCTCTTTGCAGTCTCATGGTGTTGGACACATTGTGAGGCCTTTTCTTGACTTGATATTAATGACTTGCATCTCTTGTGGCCAGGCTACTATACCAGCGGGGTACCTAAATACTGGCAACGCATATGTGGTGATGGCTTGAACTTTGTTTCTGCCTATTCAGCTGGCTCCCCAGGATCTGTCTTGCTCTTTTCAAATATTTGGCTGGGGATGACTTCCTATACATCTGATATGTTGTCTTCTAGTTGTTCGACCCCCTCAGTTGATTGTTTTGTCCATTTATTATTATAATTCTGTTGGAGTGCATTCATTTAGTCAAAATGACATTCTGATGTCGGAGCTGTATGTCCTTGTGAGGTGGATCAGTACAAATCTCTGTTAACCATGTAGAAGAGGTGGGAAGTGGGCGGGTTGGAGCGAAGCTGCGGTGACGTATTTGATTGTGTGATCTAAACGGAGAAGACAACAACACTGAAGATGTAGAACCTGGAGGAGATGATAGATGTGCTGCTGGGTCTGTGGCTTGTGTTCGATATCAAGTAAAAAAAATGAGAGTGAAAGAAGCTTCAAGCGGCAACGCTTTTTTTTTTTTTTTGTTTGTCTCAGCGCTGATGAAAAGTCAAGTGTGAGCCGGGAGCGGCTGAGAAGTGACCGAGCGCCTGGTAGATCTGATCGTTCCTTATCGCCCGTCTAGATCCCTTTTTAATTCTCTCCTCAGCCACCAGGTTTATGAACATCTGCACCTCAGAGTTGGATCACGAAACAGACTTTTGCGCTCCCATTGCCTGTCGGATAAAATGAGGAAGCCGCGAGTCGCTCCTTCACTGATTCCTGCTTCCTTACTCAAACGTCTGACGGCCCCGCCCCCGACCAATCGGTGGCGCGTAGTTTAAGGACGTCAGATGCAGGCCGACTCAGCACGCTTAGAACCTCGGCAGAATAGATGCAGAAAAAGTATCAACTCGGCACGCCTCCACCCGCCTCGGCCTGTAGTGGAAAAGCGCAAAACGGGGGGCGTGTCGAGTCGCGCTGAGTAGGTACTAGTGTAAAAGCGTCATTTGTTTCTCAGATTTCAGTGGCTCAGGTACTGGAAGTATGCAGTACATTTTATGCAGTTTTTTCTTTATTGCATATTTTAACTGTTCATACAACCAGCTTACATCTTTACATGCAGCCTTGATCTTGTTTTCTAGCTCTCTCTGCCATGGAGGACTCTGCTTCCTGCATGTGGTGTTAACTTTGTAGCCAAGCATCACTAGGATCTTTGTTGTGCTGTACACAAGCTGATTAGTCTTAAAGAAGTTTAAAGACAGTATTGTTTCATTTAGTCCCAGGTAACAAAAAGCTTTAGATATTAACTCTTCCAGGTTCTATGTCTAATCATTGCAAAAATGAAAATGCTAAAATGTTATTTCAAAGGTACCACAACTAAATTATTAGGGCAGTGGCAGGTTGAATAAATGTAGCCTTCTATTCAGTTGAGGAAGATTGCATATCAACAACAAACCAGTCAGTTTATTAATTCTTAAAGCAATGTTGGATAAACAGATAATTGAATAAGCTGACTACAGAACAAATGTTGGTATTCTATAAGGTAGTGTAGTATTTTTCTTTTTCAGCAGACATGATAAACATTAAATACTGTAATAAAGTAAGTAAATTTTCATCTCATAATAAATGTGTTCCTAGAGTGGCTCACACTGTGAAGGAACAATGGAACATCAAAGAACAATTATTGAAAACGTTTTGTCTAAACCAAGCTTACAAAATTTCTTGAGACGATGACATGATGTTGGCTAATCGTTCCAGTCCAAGCTTTCAAAGACTTTGTGTTGAAAAAGATAAAAAGAGACTAAAAGGAAAAGTGTGAGAGAATGGGGCTGTGATTGGAAACGGATACTATTTATTATTAACAGTTACATCACAAAGTTATGAGAGCTATATACCCCCAAATCATGTCTCCAGCACTGTGTATCTAATCTTTCACTTCTGTTTATTTGCTGCCCCTCTTCTCTTACCATTGTTTGTCCAAATTGACACTGTTACTAGCTCAGACAGCAGCTACAAAAATGCAATTTGGAGCTTTGGTTTAGAGATACAGCCCCCAAGGCAGGTGGTGATGTCCCAGGCGAAACATTGAGCACTGTGCTCCTTCATGTCTGCCTCTCTCCAACGTGGTTTTCAAAAAGACCATCTTTAAATCTCCTTCTTTCTCTCAACTAATCTCTCTGCTTCCCTGTCTAGGGAAATATTCCTATCTGTAATGGCCTGTGCATGTAATTTATGAACATTATTATGCCATTCTGTGTTCATGAAAATTGAAGTGAAAAGTGGGCAGGATATAGGCGGACTCCTGCTCAGGAAGTGTTAAATTAAGAGTTACCACAAGTGGTCTTAGTAATTCTCTATTTGTTCTTCCACATCAGATTTTTTGGTTTCGTAACTGAGCAAATATGTGTGGTGACTGGGGGAAAAAGGAACTTAATGCAGATGTCAACAGTATTATTTAAAACACTTTAATTCCACCGTAATTCATCCATTTCCACCACTTTAATACAGTTGTGTTATAGGGCTAGGTATCACCAGGTACCTCACGACAATATCACGATGTTTTGGCAACAATAATGATAATACCAAGACAGAGCGATTCTGCGATAATCGATATATAACAAGGCATTTCATGCACGTACATCACAATATCTGTCACCAAAGAAGTACAGAATTTGACTTCACTGAATCCACTTCACAACAATATTTTCTGTCTGTGCAAATTAACAAAAAATTATAAAAAACTAAATGAATGCAGAAAATACACATTTCAGTGCTCCTATTATCAACTTTGTACTATGTAAACATGGACACATATCAGTGCTGCTTAACCAGAATCAAATTGTTTTATAAAAAGTTCACTGCATATGAAAAATAAACATTTCAGTCAATTATAGTATAATATCGTAACTATACAAGCTAAAATTACAACATATTTGCATGTTTTTTTTTCATATTTACATTATATGAAATTAACACTAACAATATTATTTAAGCCCATGTATACAATAAAGTCGTACTGGATTTACAACCCGCGTGAAACATGATTTAAAAAAAACAAAACAAAAAAACCCCACAATATTCAAACGAAACGGACAGCAAAGCATCGCGATGTATTGCCATATCGATATTTTTGCCCACCCCTATTCTATTAAACTGTATGATGTGTTTTCAAAAATGTACCCCCCCCCCCAGCTTCTGCAGCTTCTTCTTCAGTAAAATGCTTTTGTAGTAAAGAAGAACATTGTTGTGAGGCCTTAAAATTGTAGGACGGGAAAAAAGCTTGAAAGTTAAATTTTTCTGGCAATTGTTCAAAGGAGTATACAAAAGAGTAAAGGGTTTCTCAAGTCAAAATGCTCCTCCTCTCATTTTGCTAGAGCAGCTTTGCTATCCTCTCGTTTTGCTAGACATGTTTTCGTTGTTTGTTTACTTTTTGACAGTCCCCAAGTTTATTTTGTTTTCAGCTGTCACATTTTATGTCTGCACTTTCCTGTGGAACTGGTGTAGCTTTAGAGGCTGTTTGCTGGTTGTTATGCAGCCTCTTTTTTTGCTGCTTCCTGCTCCAGTGCTCATTTGCCATGCTGTTTTATCCCCTCCGCTCATACTGCAAAGCAATGTTTGAGCTTTTTAACTTGGGGTAGGGTTACTGTTCAGCCCTTTTTAAACTTTCTACAAAACCCTGCCTTAGGTTCGCATGACTGGTTAAATAGGAGGGAGAACTTTTTCCTCACAGGAAGAGAAGGCACGGTTACTGGTATGAATTCATGGTTCATTTAAATTGATTTTGCTGAAGCTACATTGGCATCACTTAAGAATATGAGCGTAGAGTGGGAGAAAAATAATAATTTAATAATTGGTAACAGAGATCATATATGGATGATTTTGATATAATCTTAATTTGTATATAATTAGGTATTTGTTATATACATATACATAGTATTTTTCTCTTTATTCCTCCCAGGATCAATCCCTATGGTTGTCTAATCCATAATGTATTGAAGCTTCAATTAAAAAAGTATCCTGGGAAATTCAAAACCCTGTTTAAGTGCATTTATCAGTATTCATAAAAACTTAAAGTATCTTGGAAATATTAATGCAACGCTCATTTCAAATAACAATAATAATAAAAAAAAAATCACATGTTGCTTGAAGCCTGGGTGGGTTAATTGGACTAACACTCTTTCCTGTGTGTCATGCTCTTGGGCAAACTTTGAAATGCTGTATATGTGGCAGGCGGATAATTGAAAATCAGTGTTTTTTTGGTATCATTAAATTTACTTTGATACCTTTGGGTATAGAAAGAATTCTGAGCCATTCGATATATATATTTCGATGCCTTGTAGTGCCACCACTGAGTCAGTGGTTGGAACTAGGGCTCGAACCACTGGCCTTCAGGTTCACGGGCGAATGCTCTACTGACTGAGCCCCCTAATACTCTGAAGCGCCGCAGTTGCATGGTATGTTTTTCTTGGTCATGATGGTGGATTTACTCAGGATGGAAAAAAAAAAGAATTATTGGTCCATTGAACTGCTTTGTAAGCCTTCAACCCCATGCGTGTGGCTGGTTGTCAAGGTTCTGAAACTGACCAGCTGATTGTCTGGTTCCGTGAGTAACAACTGTCTACACATTGTAAATAATTGCTACGACAAACTGCGGCAAAAATGCTGAAGTCCAAAGAGGAACCCTGGCAGAACTGAACTTTTCCTAAACTGAATTTAAAAAATGGATATAGAATTATATTGAATAGAAATACATTAGAATCTTTAACAAGTGAATTCAGGCAAATAACTACAGATGCATGATGGGTATTAATATAAGTCAAGTAAAAAAATTATTCTGAAATATATTACATTTTAAACAAAAACTGGCCCCATAATACAGTTTGTATAAGAAAAGAAGCACAGCTTTATAGGTCAAGCCTATACTGTGGAACGCTATCCATCCATTTTCTATACACGTTTTATCTTTTTGCAGGGTCACGGGGGTCTGCTGGAGGCTATCCTAGCTCATTACAGGCCAGAGACACCATGGATATATTATATATATTATTATAGATGGTGTCTTTTTAGACGTAGCTTTCTTGTATAAAGGGACTGTTGGGTTGGGCGGAAAAAATAAATTCTAGCACTGTAGCAGCACCTGTGTCGAACATGGCAGCACATGTGTCCAACTGGACTCTCAGCAGTCTGACCAGCACTGATCCAGCTGGACCCTCCTATGTGATTCTGTGCTTGTGTTGTTCTCTCAGATGTAAGTACCCAGAGGGAACCCAGGCAAGCACGGGGAGAACATGCAAACGCCACACATAGACTCCCGCCGGGTCTTTCTGTTAGTGGTGCTAACCACTACGTCAACGTGCTGCCCCTCTGTGAAACGTTATAAAGAGATAAACCTGAAAACTATGTACTTTTTTCTATTTTGGCAGGGTTTTTCTCTCATATCCTGTTGGATGAAGCAGCTCAGGCCATGGAGTGTGAAACCATCATGCCTTTTGCTCTAGCTAGCAAGACCACCCGCATCGTGTTGGCTGGGGACCATATGCAGGTAAGTGAATAGAAGTATTATATTATTTTTTTTTTGTTATTTTGCTGGACCCACATGTTTTGCGAATAGAGAAAAAAAAAGAAATATCGGAATGGGAATTGTTGTGCGTTAAGGAATCACCATGTAATACAAGTGGACATTCCAGATCAGTTAACCTGGTCAGTTCCTCTCAGCTTTGTTAAGATATATCTTCATGATCTGAAGTTTAGTGAAAATATAATTAAAAAGGACATGCAATTTAGCCACAGATGGCTTTTATGACATCATGACGAGTGGAGTCAATCACTACTTCAGCTGTAGAGTTGTGAGACCACCGCAGCTCCAGATAACACAAATATAAATGCATGTCAGTCAAGCTTTCAGGGCTAACATAAGGAATTAAGTTAATTTCCCCGTCTTCTGGTCTGAGACAGCGCAAAGGATTACCAGGCAGAAGTTAAAGACATGCAGTAATTGCTTTATTAAATTGCAGTATTAAATTGTACTGCTATGAACAAAGAAAAACAGGATTAACACACAGTGTCAACCTTTGTGCAAATCTGTTTCTGAATTGCTTTTCAGACTTTCTTCCATTTCCTTTTTTTTTGCATCCTGTACAATAGTTTATTCATTCTACACTGCAAATAATGATGTTTCCTTTTATAATTATTTCTGTCTTTCTTTTCCCTTTTGCTTCAATGGTAATATTTCTATATTGTGCACTGTAATAGAGAACTTAGTCTTAGTCTTAGTCAATAAAAATCAAGTGAAATTAGATTCCGATTCATGTTAATTATCAATATCTCTTTTGTACATAACAGTAAAGGAGTTTTTACTGTTATGCTGCTTAATAGATGCTCAAATACTAATATCCAAGGATGGAAACAAATGATGCTCATTGCTGTTGAATAAAGAGGCAAATATACTCTAAGATAGTTTTGACTATTTCAAAGTTTAGCAGTTTGAAAGTAGCACATTTTTTTTCTTTTATCATGCAAATATGCAGATATAGCGCATAAAGAATTGAATTTTGTTCTCTAACTGGTCTCAAATTGTAGCAAGTCACTTTCACATTATCATTGAAGTGAAAATAATGTGAAATGGACTCGCTACTATTTCAGAGCAGTTTGAGAACAAAATGTATTACTGTTTGGGCTATATATGGTTTGTATATTCAACAGTTAAACATGTTTGGCACCACTTTATTGTTTTGGAATAGATTCAAAAGACCAGATTACTTGAACTGAAATTGCCTTTTTTCTTCCTTTGTTTTCTGTCCTTTAATTTGCAGCTCAGTCCATTTGTGTACAGCGAGTTTGCACGGGAGCGTAATCTGCATGTGTCACTGCTGGACCGGCTGTATGAGCACTACCCCTCTGAATTCCCCTGTCGCATCCTCTTGTGCGAGAACTACCGCTCCCATGAAGCTATCATCAAGTAGGTGTGAGCACTCAACACATCATTCTGTGAAAACAATGGTAGTGAAGCCATGAAAGATGGAAGGAGTGATGTTATTCTTTTTCTACACTAAAATCTCCAGGTGGTTATTGATATGCACAAACATTACCAGGAAGAATTTGCATTAAAAAGAATATGATAATATCTGATTTAATATGGATTTAAATTGAGATTGATGAAAACAGTCACTTGCGACGTGATGTCAGACATTGGGAGCTCTGGTTCTCTGTTCTAACAAAATATTCTTGCTACTTATTCTTGCTAAAGACTGTTCATATGACAATTGCTTTGACAAAATACAAGGAGCTGCATTAGTACTGCAGTTTCTAATTAGAAGATGTTTGGAATTCCTTCCTGAAGTCTCATGAAAGAGGGAAGAGTTTTATTCTGTTAGTTTTCAAAATTAAAAACTGTATACTTTGGCCGTTTAGTCTGTCTAGACTATTAATACACGTGGATTCTGTTGTTCGAAAATGTAGCATCCATTATGCAAACAAATGCACAATATACAGTGTAAAGAAAAAAAACATCCAGAAAAACGGTTGGTGTGCAACTGGCCAGTCTCACTCAAATAATGCAACACAGCAAAACCTTGTCATAGACTACGTTTACATGCAGTCAAAATTCGGGTTATTGCTAATATTTGGATTTTAAAAGGGTTATTGAGTGCATGTAAACACAGTCACAGAGGTCATGTGGCCCGTTTCTGGTTATGTTGTAGCTTAATTACTTTTATGGTGGCATACTACACACTACATACTCAGTGAACCAGTATACAGTACATAGTGCATGCGACCCAGCAGTGCTGTTTACATCGCTCTCTTAGGTAGCTCTGACACTGTTCAGTTCTATTCCTCACCATGCACTGGCCATTCTGAGAGAAACTCAGTTTTAGGTTAAGAGATAAACTACCTAATTTCAAATATGCCAGGGAGAAATACAGAAAATGTTTAACAAAATCATGAATAGGATCAGGTTTCTGTCCTAAACACAAATCCTGTAGAATATTTGGGATCTGTTTGCATGTTTGACGGTGCCTCAAATCTAGATTTTTGTATTAATCCCTTCTTATTTCCCTGTGTTTCCCTTGCTTCTCTCTGTTCTTCCTGAAGCTACACATCAGAACTGTTTTATGATGGGAAGCTGATGGCAAGTGGAAAGCAGCCTTCCCATAAGGACTTCTACCCTCTCACCTTCTTCACCGCCAGAGGAGAGGATGTCCAGGAGAAGAATAGCACTGCCTACTACAACAATGCTGAGGTATGGCTTGAGTCACACCTACTGAAAGAGTATTTCCCACCCAGTTTTCTGTTCCGACTGGAAGGAGGGGTGGGCGGTATTTGCCAGTTTGGTATGAAGTAAAATAAACGTTTAAGACTTTGGGTGAAAGATGCATGGTATTTAGGTGGCACATTGATATAAAAAAAGAGATGCACTGGGGTTAAGTCAACCCAATCCGTCAATCTTAATCAGAGAGAATGAAATTGCTTGGAGGAAGACAGCGTTTCCAAACTTTAGAGCCACGTTTCAAACAAACTGGAAGAAATGTAAAAAATCTGCTCATGCAACAAAAAATAGATTCAAAGTTGTTGGTTTTTAAAGGCATCTTTTGCATTACAAGAACGTGTATTGAAGCATCAGCTTCCTGCTTTCATGCACTAAAAATCAGACACATGAATGATTCGTGACTCACCAACCTTATTAGCTGCATGTTTGACATTTCTAGGTGTGTAATCGTAGAAACGTTTCACCATAAGCCCTAAAACCGCCAGGGACTGCCAACTTTTTGCGGTCTGATGGTTCTCATTTGCCCCTGTTTATAATACTGTTGTGTAGGCCTTTTACTGACCCAGAGAGCACCGCCTGTCATTGAACAATCTAGAAGTTACCTTCTTCCTGTTATGTACTCCAGAGCTCCTATTTTCCCTTGGAGGCTTCAGCATTTCACTTGACAATAACCCCGTAGCATATGGCTTATTGGACAAAAGATAACTCAAAGTATTTTTAAATACGTTACATGTTCAACAAACAGGTGATGTACTCCCCCCCCCCAATACTTGCATTTTTGATTAGAGCAAAAAAAAATAAAAAAAAAACAACTCTGCTCTTCTGTTATTTGGTTTGATTATTTGGCTAAAAGAGGATTTTAATAGGGGAAGTTTTTTTTGCATGCTTTATATAATTTGACTTTATTCTTGTGAATGTGGTACTATTCGTTTTGCCAGTAGTCAAGTTTTAACAGTTTAATTGTACAACAAATACTTTTTGAATCAAATATTTTAATTTTTTTTTTGTTTTGTCTTTTACTTTACTTAACCTACAATTATGTTTGACTTTTCTTTTATTTAAATATCTTGAATATCATCAGTTTGATCTAAAAAACATTACAGCTCTCAATGCTGCTATCTCTAAATGGTGGATTCCTCATTGATCTCTCCAGGTGTTTGAAATCGTGGAACGGGTGGAGGAGTTGCGGAAGAAGTGGCCAGTTGCCTGGGGGAAGCTGGACGAGGGAAGTATCGGAGTGGTGTCGCCATACGCCGACCAAGTGTTCCGTATTCGGGCTGAACTCCGAAAGAAAAGAATGCCCGAGGTCAGCGTTGAAAGAGTCCTCAATGTGCAAGGTGAGCAAACATGTTCTGGAACAAAAAAAAGTTAGGTAAATAAATTACACACAATGTTGATATTTATTTGAGAAAAACAAAGCCAAAATGTGGTGGGACTGTTCAAAAATCTATGTACCGTATTTTCTGGACTATAAGCTGCGCCTGTATATAAGCCGCATCCGCTCTATTTTTAAAAAAACAATAAAAAAGATATACAAGCCGCACCTGTATATAAGCCGCATCCGCTCTATTTAAAAAAAAAGATATTTCAGCCGCAAATATTTATGTTGTTAGATTAGATATTTACTACATGTACAGAACCATTTTGAACTGTAAATGATGTACATGTTTGTACCTAAATAGATCCTTTCCTAACAGTGTCTTTTAACACGGCAGCAACTTTGCTGATTAAAACTGGACAGAACCAAGAGAAAATAACCAGTATTTATTTATCTATTTATCTGTTTGAAATCTGCTTCTACATACTTCTATCTGCGAAGAAGAAGAAGTAGCGTATTCTTCTTTGCATTTATTTTGTATTAGTTTTGATTCTAATTCCGGTTAGAGCGCCCGAGCGGTGGAAGAAAAATCCACAGAATAGCCGCACCTTTGTATAAGCCGCATGGTTCAAAACCTATGAAAAAAGTAGCAGCTTATAGTCCAGAAAATACGGTACAAAACATAATTTCTTTGATTGTAGAAAGTTTTATAGCTTGCATTAACAGTAACGTTGTAGAATTATTTTCTATGTGATGTCATCAATCTCTTACATCGTTTTGGAGGAATTTTGGTCCCCTGTCCTTTACCCCCTCATTCTTTAAGTCAAAATCAAAGTGTACTTTATTGTAAATTCACTATTTAATAAGCTGCGGGGCGGCAGTACCTCAGGTGGTAGAGCGGGTCGTCCAAGGATCGGAAGGTCGGCGGTTCGAATCCCGCTCCATCCCAGTTGCTGTCGTAGTGTCCTTGGGCAAGACACCTTACCCAGCTTGCCCCGTGCGAATGTGTATGAATGCATATGAATGTTTGGTGGTGGTCGGAGGGGCCGTTTGGCGCGGAATGGCAGCCACGCTTCTGTCAGTCTGCCCCAGGGCAGCTGTGGCTACAAATGTAGCTTACCACCACCGGTGAGAATGTGTATGAATGAATAATGATCTAAGTGTAGCACTTTGAGATTCATTGAATGGAAAGTGCGTTACAAGTTAAATTAATTATTAATTATTAAGCATTTCAGAGCAGATTTAAATTGTGTTTCACCAGACACCGAATGTGCAATTTAAACTAAAACAAACACACACGCTCATCAGCAAAGTATAGTGAAAAATACAGACATCAACAATAAATAGACACATAGGCTTCCAACAAGAAGGAATTACTGATGTAGCTTCTTCTTGGTAGCTGGTGACGTAGTTGAAGTGAGATGTGCAGTAAGGTGAAGGTCGTCACTGATGAGGTCCTCGACTGTGGTACATCATATGTTCACAAATTACCCACTTTTGTTTCACAGGTAAACAGTTCCGGGTGCTGTTCCTTAGCACTGTGCGGACGCGGCATACTTGCAAGCACAAGCAGACAGCCATCAAGCGTAAAGAGCAGCTAGTTGAGGATTCAACAGAAGACCTGGACTATGGTTTCCTGTCCAACTACAAGCTACTCAACACAGCAATCACCAGAGCTCAGTCCCTGGTTGCGGTTGTTGGAGACCCAATAGCGCTGTGCTCTGTTGGGCGCTGCAGGTAATCTCTCAATTTGAACTCTCAACACATGTCAGTTCTGTTGAATAGCATTTATTTATTTATTTTTTTTTAAGTATCACCAGAATGAATGACAATATTTTTAAAATGACTTTTTTGTGCTTGCATTATCATATTTCATGGTTTCTTATGTCTGTTTGCTATAGACGGTTTACAAATGTTGAAAGTTGCATAATGATGCAGGTTTGAGGGAGTGTAGTGAGTGTTGTGAGCAGTTTGTTCTGCTTATATGTGACCACTTATTCATTTTTCACATTTTATTAATATACATAATAGCGAGTGATTTTCTAATAATCCAACCTGGTTTCATACACAACACAACTATTCATCTAGTGTCCATAGTAACTGTGGTCTGTCTACGCTGCTCAAAACAACATGCCAGGGGTTTCACTGTCTGACTGTCTGCAAATGTCAGCCTGCAGACAGGACACCTGTGGGATTGATGTGTTCAAGATGGATGCATTATTAGCCTGATTCCAGGCATGACAGGACTTAAAAGGTTAAATCAGTCTCTGAAAAGTAGTTTAGGTGAATTAGGTTGCAACTAAGAGTTCAAAGTCAGCTTTTACCAGCTTTATTTTATTTTTTTGTACCCTAAAGCAGTTTTACAAGATATTCCCGATTTGTTCAAAAACCATTTAAAGGACAGACAACTAGTGTGCTGTTATTTAGTTTACCACTAAATTAGATTATTCTTCTACCAATTTTCCCAAGCTCTAAACCTTACATTCTATTGAAATTTACTGCATTTTGATCAGTATTCATCTTTTATAGTCTGCTTCCACGCAGTAGATTTTTATGAGAGCAGGAAACATTCAGAATATGGTGTCGTTTCTTTGTCTTCATCTATGGTCTACTCGTTTTTTTTTTCCTCATTTCTAGAAAATTCTGGGAGCACTTTATTACCATTTGTCATGAAAACACAAGCCTGCATGGCATCACCTTTGAGCAGATCAAGGCTCAGCTTGAGGCTCTAGAGCTCAAGAAGACTTATGTCCTCAACCCACTGGCTCCAGAGTTCATCCCCCGTGCCCTCAGGCCCCTGCAAGGACACCAGTCTTCTTCACAGGCTCTCCATCCGCTTCATCATCCTCATCCTCAGCATGTACAGTCTGCCTCCAACAAGCAGGCTCTACAGCAGCAGCAGCAGCAGCAGCAGCAGCAGTCCCCTCCTAAGGTAAAACATGTCACAAGCAGATAGAAATAAAAAATGACTTCACTGTTTTATTCATCCTTTTATAAGAAGATAAATATTTACATAATTTACAGTATATACCTTTAATATACATTTAAAGAGATAAATAAATATTAACTGAAAACTGCACAATGCTAAGTTGTCTAAAGTCATTGGCGTGACTGCGTACGTATGGCGACCGTAATGCAATTGACTTTCTATCGTGGAGGTGGTTCAGAAATTCAGCAGTTTAAGAAAAATATATTTTACGTCAAGAAATGAAAATATTTGACATGTGTAACTGTAGACACCCACCCACCTCCTTTTTTTTTTTTAAATTTATATTTTTGTGTGTATCACTGATATGCGGCACAATTACTGATGTATAACTTGTATGACATTTTTTGGACATTGTATACATGAACCTGAACATTATCTCTCCCTCCACATAACTTTCTATATCTCGCTAATAGATAGTGAAGCAAAAAGTACAACACGGCACGGTTGTCCATTCCTGTCCTGGGCCATTGTTGTAGAAACATACAGAGGCATCTTTGCATGTGTTCACATAATTATATGAACAATAGGGTACAACTGATCCTGTTGGATCAGAGAGCCAACATTCACTGCTATGGTCCACGATGGGGGTCCATATCTTGAGGAATTGTTCCCATCGACCCAAGAGCTTGGGTTCAGTTTGTTCATTTCTTGCAATATTGTACATTGATTCAGTCCAGTGTTCAAACGATGATGTTGTGGTTGATTTCACTGTTTAAAGGAGCTTGAGGCCGGATTGTGGCAAGATTTATGAAAAAAATCCGTATACATTTTAAGTTTTCTAGTAATAATGTCAGATGAAGCGTTCCAAACCCAAAAGAATGAGCCCTCTAGTGTATCTCTCCTTTGCCTTGAACAGGCTGTGTGCTGCAAAATGTGCTGCAATTCGGTCCCAAATTTCCCGCGCTGTCCTGCGAATGTGACGTCACATGACGCTGCATGCACGTTCTCCCCGTTCTCCCGTGCCGGCTTCACTGTTGGCTGCAGTACCCCCAACGGCCGTCGTGGTGAAGGGTGGCGCTAGAGAGTCTCATTTCTTAAAAGGAGCCTCAAGCTCCTTTTAACAATAATCCTGTATCCATTTAATATGGCCAATCTGCACCACTGCTACTATGGCTGCATAACCTAAGGTTTCTGGGGATGAGCCCCAACAGGTATAAGGATTAGCTACATATTTTAGATCCGAATATTTATTTGCATCTTAATATTGGAATAACAATACACAGTCCATATCACTGTGGTTTTGTTACTTCTTTTAAATGTTCAGCATGTATGCACATTTACAGAGCAGCTGCTGGATTTACCCTGAATGTTTAAGAGTGAAATATATAAAGTAAACTGATGTTGTTTTTCATATTTTTATTTTAAATTACATTATGTTAATATTCTGTTAATGGCACTGGGTCCACTGGGAAGAGGTTGGGATGTTGTGAGATTGTCTGTGGCACTGTAATAGGCAAGGTACAATTTAATAGCTTATGAAAATAGGAGACACACAAGTAAATTAAGTGCTTCTGTCCTTCATGCTTTTGCTTTTTTCCTTCCTGAAAATGATTATTGTGATTAGGTAGTTTCTGCATCAGAATAATGAAAAATAATACACAAAGAAATGTACAATGTACGTTGTTTTTTTTTAGAGGCCTTTTTCATTAGGTTGTTTAGCTCAGTTTGAATCGTCTTTGTGTGTCTGTCTATCCTCCCTGCCTGCCCTGAGGTAAAGGTTAACGAAATCAGCCCGGCTGCCAACCTGCTGCCATCACCCACTGGGCTTAATGAGCCGAAGCTCCGCGGCATCAGCCCGCTTTAGAGACAAACATGCACTTCCTCTCCTTTCTTCCCAATCATACCATGTCGCTCACGGCTATACAGCCATGGATGCATCACTAAGAAAACTGCAATTTAACCATCTAGAAAACTAAAATGTGCCCGTTTTAAAGGTCAGACCATTTAAGGTGTCAGTGCATTGAATTTTGATTGAATTAATTAGTCTTAAAAAAAGTTAAACATTTCTTGCACCGCCTTCCTCTGAAATCTGGGTTGTGATGTTCTATATCTATGACGTCGATGCACGATTTTTGCCTGAACTGTGAGCCGCATTTGGGCACTTGATATTTGATTGAATTGATTGAATTGATAGAAACATTGATGATCACACTACTCTGCAAGTTGTGTGCCTTTTGCAAATGGTAAAATTCTGTTGTTCACGTTATAATGTTGTTTCTTAAGCACAATGTAACCAGTTAGGTTAGTAGAATACTCCCTTTCTTCCCCTTTTATAGTGGATGAATATGTGTAATTTTTTACAGACATGGAGATAAAGTTTACACAACTTTAAGGTTTATTTGGACGTCTGCTTGGACGTCTTTTGTTTTCTCTTCCATCATTTGTTTCTTGTTCTTTTAGTCATCTGTGCCATGATGTCTGTAGCTCTGTGAGCTAGTTTCATTCCTGTTGATGTGCTTAGTAAAAGTAGTCAAATCAAACCATACGCAGTTGTCAAAGAAGAAGAAGAAGGGTGCCCACAGTTACTTTGGCTTGTTTTTTGTTGGTGTTTTTGCTGATAGTAGGGACGGGACATCATGTGAGGTAGACAGCACTTTGTACATGACTTGCATGAGGAAGGTGTCTGTTCCCTTTTCCAATCAGTTGTAAAGCTGCAATGTTAAACAAAATCTTTGGATTAAAAGTTAGGCATTCCCCTCATGTTTTATAATATAACGTCACGTTTTTCTGCTCTCAGTGCAAGCACGAGGGCTTCCCATCTGAGAGGTGTAAGCATACTTTGATAATGAGGATGGGTCTTTGCTCAGTGTAAGAGAGAGACTGAGCAGAAAGACTGGAAGATTGAATTTTTGGTTTGTACCTCGGCACTTGTTCAGTGGTTTGAGCATTGTCGGGCTATCTTTCCGAACAGTATTTCTAAAACTGGGTTCCAATGGTTTCAAAGCCATTCCTTTCTGTTTTGTTGATTTAGGTTCTGAACAAATGGCTTTTACCTTTTGGTTCAAACAAACATGTTTGGTTATCCAAGTGCGAGGAACAATAGTAAATGGATAGATAGTTTTTCCAAAACCGGGTTTACAGCGTTGATAAGTCAGCCCTGTTATGGGCCAGTCTTAGTTTTCTTTCTTGTGTGATTCATTTCTGTTCAAATTTAGACTGCCTGACATTTTTTTAGTTCAATAATTTTTTCCGCCGTGTAACTATTTGTCGAAGTACTCGATGGAGACAAACGCACTGATTTCTCAGCTGTTGGTTGACTTCAAATGCCATATTTCAGTGGCTTACTTTACATCTGTTTTTGCATCTGGATTTCTCCATGTAGCATTATTTCCTCATTTTAAATTCAATTCAATTTCATTTATAGTGTTTATTTCAATGCAAATTGACTTTAGGCAATTTTCAGAGACCAGCAGGATGACCCCTGAGCAAATCCCTAAATACACATCACTTGCTCTTAAGATTGGTTTCATCCCAACTGTGTGCCCATTGGGTTGCATGTGCAGAACGACATGATTATCATTTCATCATATCATGGTTGACAGAGTAGAGCACGCACACCAGTAGAGTTTGGTGTGTGTTGTTTATTTTTCACGTGTTCACATGTTTTCATGGGGAGGGCTAGTGGGAGCAGAGCGTCTTGTTTTCATTCCTCCAGGGAGATTGTGACTGGAGCGGCCTGCCAAGCCGCCCTGTCAAGGTCAGGTTGTAGAATCAACAATTGCATTTGGGTCAGGCAGGCTCCAGTAATTTTCCGTCTGCCTTAAGTTCAGCGATGGCGACTCCAAACAGATGAATTTGTGGTCAATTCCCACCAAGCCGAGCTTCCAACTTCTCCAAGGTCTTTTCCATCCTGCCAATGAGTTCCAAAAACCGCAGCTAGCTTGCGATTTTGCTCTCCCAACGTTGGTGTTGGTTGCACAGCTTATCCCTTCAGCTGCGTCAGGCAGCTCTGAAAAATCCAGAATAGCTGTCAACGATTTCCGAATTTGTCGATATGCCAGGTGAACGCCAGCTCCAAACGGCAGAAATCCTGTCATCAGAAATCCAATTATGAAGGCATCTTCAACATCCTCGACTGACAGTGTGGACAGACACACGATCCTCCACGTCCAGGAGTCCATCGTGTATCCAGCAGCAAACGTCCCGTCAGGGCAGGAGGGCTCCCCTATGCCCCGTCTTCTCGTTGAGAAAATTTGGTCAATTTCGTTGAGAGACCAGTTAATCAATTCTATGTTTTAGGAAGTTTTGGAGGATATGAAAAGAGAGGCTCCAATACAGTGACAAGACAACACACGACAAAGAGCAGCAGCAGGGCAGATAGGGAGGGAGCGGGAGAAGAAAATAAAAGCGTACGCTTTTGCCGGGAGCAGGAAGAAGAAACCTCTATAGCGCTGTAAAAACTGAAATTTCTTAATTACCAAAATATTACATTTGGTACAATGTTTTTTTTTGATCAAATCAAAATCAAGGTTATTTATATAGCCCTTTACAATAGTCAAAAGGTATCCAAAGTGCTTTACATGAAAGTCCTAAAACAATAGCCTACATAAAATGGATAATTAAATGGAAGTATTGGATACAAAAAATGAGGAGGCGAGTACGCCATAAACAAAATGACACCTGTCTGACAGCGTACATCATCATTCTACACGCCCATACAGGTTACGGTTTGTTTTGCGGATAACGCTTCTCGACTCGCCTTCCCTCCCCTCAACTTGCCAGAGGTGGCGAATAGCACGCCCTGCGTTGATATTGCCAATATACGCTAAACAGGGTTTCATCTTCCAGCGATATCAGTGGGATCCAATCTAAAAATGCCTACTGATGCTTCATGCCTAATGACTGTTTGTTTTTACAGGGGAAACATGCAAACCACACAGAGCACCTACCACCTGAAGGATATGGTGAGTTTGTACTGTTGCCCTTGCCTGCTGGGGTAGATGATCGAAGTTTGAATGGTACATTGTAGGAAAATGCATTTCCCTCGGACAGAATCCCATAGTTCTTCATCTTGCTTTGCTTTCAAGACATTATGAAGATTAATGAAGTTTATTGAATTGAATGATTTATATAAAAAGAAGTGTACAAAAGCTGACTGCAGTTATATCATTTAACTTAGGATATTAGTTAAGGGTTATTGAATGAAACTGCAGTACATTGAATTACTTGACCCTCTTTGATTGGCTACAATTGGTCCATTTAGGTTTTCTGAGAATATCTACCAGAAAACTGTAAAAGTAGGCAACAAGAGAAACTAACCTACAATAAGATTGTCACCCTGCTCTTCACATCCTTTCTTACAATCACTTCTAAATAAGTGTAACATAGGCCTTTTAATGCAACAGCTCAGATGGATGGATATTATCAGGCCTCAGAGAAATGTAGCCTCTACTCTTTCTGGTTAGTAAAGATAAAACCAAATTGTGTGTGCATTTTCTTTTTTATTGGTCCTTTTTCGGAAATTATTATACACATACATATATATTTTTTTTTGTTTTTAATTTGTTTAAATCTAAATATCAAAAACGTTTTAATGCAAATATCCTTAAAATCAAATGTCAATGGATGAGTGTTTTTCCTTTCTCCGTATTAGAATTCTTCCTCTGAATGATATTTCCAGTTTTTTTAATACTTTTATTGTACATTTTTCTTATTGCAGCTCAACCCAACCCTGCTGTGTTGATTGGAAATCCCATTCGAGCATTCACACCACCCTTGGGTGCCACACCAGCTGGAATGGGCAAGTCACCCAGCCCTGTGCAGAGGATTGATCCTCATACAGGCGCCAGCATCCTCTATGTTCCCGCTGTCTACGGTGGAAACATGGTCATGTCAATGCCTTTGCCAGTAAGTTTTCTTGTGCTGGAAATCATTTGGCTGGTGTGTTAGTCTGTATGTGCAACAAATGTTTTTAATAAACGTGTTTTATATATAAGTGTACTTTCTGAAAAGTGTAATGTTGCAAATTTTGAAGTCTGCCAATCACTGTAATGGTTCACATTTATAACTAGCTGACGTTGCCAATATGCTAATATTTCACATAATAAAACCCCTTTTTGTGTTGAATGTATTGCTGAAAAATGTTACTTTTCAGTTTAAAAAATATATATTCTTGTCTTAAGTTGCCCTGGCCAGGTTACCAGAACCGCTTTGCTGTGGATCCTCGCATCATGAGCCACCCAGCGGCGATGGCCTACAACTTGAATCTGCTGCAGACACAGAACCGAGGCTCCCCCGTTCCTTATGGTGGAGTAACACACCCATCTCCTCTAGGGATGGGCCAGCCCAGCCCTGATAAGGACCTACAGGCTGACCCTGTTAGAAATGGTATCATATTTGTTCCTTTTCCCAAACACTTAACAAACAGCTACACAAACAGCTGTGAGACAGAAGTAATGGATGTAAATAATCAATTGTGATTTTCTTCTTTTTCTTTTGCCTTTTTAGGGAAAGTAGAAGGATGTCCAAAGTCTGAGCAGAACCGTCTTCAGACTCCAGAGAAGAAAATCACAGACATTAAAGAGAAACAGGCAGGTTTTCCATACAAGTTGGTGTATGCAGTATATGAATGTAATTTGCAGAAGTGACTAAAAGCTTCATAACTGGCTGGTAATACTCAAATTTAACAACTGTAATTTCTCCTCTAATGGGACCTGAAATGATATTTGTTTGTTCAGGGAGATTTAGACACTGGCCAAAGTCGAAGTCTGGATTCACAGACAGAAGGGATCATTGGTTTCCCCAACACTCTGCTCCATCGAAAAGACCCTTCAGCTGCTCAGAGACCCCTCAACTACCACCTGGCACCACCCAGCACAGCGTTTCCTCCTCATCCTGCCAGTGGAAGACCCTTCACCCAACAGTATCCCATACCTAGGCTTCCTTATCGAGTCAACCAACCCCAGCACCCAGGAATGACCCAACAGAATCAGCAACAGCAGCAGCTCAGTCCTGCCTACACTGGTGGAAGCCACAACGCTTCTTTTTTCACTGGCCCTGTAACCACGCACAGATCTGTGCACTCACCATCTGTGGATGGGGCCGAGTCTGGAGGCGTAGAGGAAATGAGTAGCTCTGTTAGGACTCCAATGGGGCACCCAGGGGGCCACCACCCAGGTCTGTCTCAGCATAACAGGATTAGCAGCTTTGGAGAGGATGGGCAGGACGGAGGCCTGGGAGACAGTTTGGGTGAGTGGAACACACAGGTTATGCAGTGTTGAAATGCTAAATGTAGGTTTTAGAGATACAGCAATTACAATTTTCTTGGCCGATTCTCTTCTTGTTTTTCTGAGCTTTATGATCAGTTTTGCATTTCAACTACAAAAAAATCAATTCCAGAAATTATGTGCACTTCAAAATTGCTGCAGGTTACAGCAAAAATAAAGTGGTCCATGTTACAGTGTAGGGCTGGGCGATATGGACCAAAAGTCAAAACTCGATATATATCTCGATATTTTTTTCTGTGCCATAATTGGGGTTTCCCCCAAAGCATTATAGCATAGCATCTATGTTAGCTTCATTTTTTTCTGAGGCAAACCCTTAAAAAAACAGTCAGTTTTAATACAAAGCCTCGTGCCAAATGTCACACAGGTTCCTTTATTAACAGAGGTCGGCACAATATCAAAATGTGTAAAACAAATGAAATAAAAATAAACTGCCTGCATATATAGAATAAAAATGCTTCTTGAATAAAATAAAACAAATATCCCTTTCCTGCACAACAATTACATTAAAATACACTGTACAATAACAGGCAGACTTTTCAAATGAGGTTGATAGTTGTGCAAATAACAAAACATTTGTGCAAATCTCAAATAAAACATTCAAGTCAATTTGTCACAAAATAAGCTATATCAAAATCATTAAAAAAAAAAAATGTAATTTTTTTTTTTTTTTTTTTTTTTTTAATCGATATAAACGATATTTTCTCGTACCATATCGCGTTTGAAAATATATCGATATATATTAAAATCTCGATATATCGCCCAGCCCTATTACAGTGTAGAGGAATTTGTTCAAAATCTAATTGGAAAAGAATTTCAATAAATCCCATTTTATGAACCAGGTTAAAGGTTAACTTTTTTTTTTGTAACTTGGTTTCATTCATCCCACCCTGATGATTCCAGTGAAAGAGTAGAGACTGCTGGTGTTTGCTCTGCTAGCATTATTTTTTAGCCTCTTAGCCTTTATTAGTTTTATGTAATTGGGCATGCTTCCCAGGACAAGTCTCTTAAGAGTTGAATTGAGTTTGTTATCCCAAATGTTTTGCATGTTATTTTCAGGTTTTCCAAGCCTACAGGCTGTAGAAGTTACAGTGACCAACAACAATGATTCCTTCACTCACTGGACCAGATTCAGATTTTTCAGCACTTCGTTGCTGATGCAACTATAGACACTTGCAATTATCAAACAGAAAAGGGAACTGAATGACGAACAAACAAACTAAAAAGCCTGTGTTCAATTAGCCAATCACCAATAAGAGCCAATTAATAAGAAAATTGACTAATTGCAATCAGTAAATGCGCCAATCAGAAGGTGTACATTTGGTTTGTATTGTTACTAGTGATAACTACAATATTAATTAACAGCTAAAAAAAAATAGAAAATCAACTTGTTACATTTTAAATAGTGATGCACCGAAATGAAAATTTGTGGCCGAAACCGAAAATAATAATAAACACTTGGCCGAATACCGAACAATACCGAACATGGTTCTTCAGCAGTTTTTCATTTATTTTGCCAATTTTTTCACCATTGCATAAATCAAATACATTTGATTTAGGCATGCTTTTCAAAGAAAAAAATCTTTTACAAAATTACAAGGTAGAAAATATTTATTGAACATAAAAAAATGAAAATGTTTTAATTTCCCAGTATTATGTTGTTTTGGTTCCACCTCCTGGTGAATATTAGGTACAATTCTTATGGGGTTAGTTTTTGGTTGGCCAACGATTTATGTAGTGCGCAACGTTACGGGACGGAGCGGCCAGTCTATTTCCTTATTTTACAACGCCGTTATTAATTGTTCGTTTTTTTTCCCCACTTATTCCACTGAACACCGAAAGTGTTTTTTTGCCATTTTCGGCCGAACAATTTCGGTTACCGAACAATCGGTGCATCACTAATTTTAAATAAAAAGGAACAAAAGATATGTATTTCTTCATTTAAAAGTAGAAAAAAAATAGGTTTTTTTTTTTTTTATCTGTTCAGAAGTTCCATGTTGCAGCCCTACTGCCAAAGTGTAAAAATAAATTTAACAGAAAATGTTTTAAGTTTTTTTTTTGTTTTCTATTAATGTATTACTCCCAGACGTAGCGCGTGGAAGGATCACGTTATTACGGCCAGATCCCCCCCCCCCACACATCTGGTGCCCCGGCTGACCAGAGGGGGCAGTATAGCCCAGAACTGCTGCATGTTTTTGTGAGGGTAGCTCACATTAGCTACCCAAGGAAACACAGGGAGAACATGCAAACTCCACACAGAAAGGCCAGTCCCACCCAGGTTGTGGGTGCTGAAGTCATGGGGAAATGACTTACAGACTGTAAAAGAACAACGTCCCCAGTTAGAAATGAACCCAGGACCTTCTAGATGTGAGGCGGCTGCACTGAGGTCACATGACCACAGTGTGGTCACATGATTTATGTTCATGTGATTTTCACCCCATAAAGGTTCCTGAAGGCCACCAATACAGAGCCGTTGCTGTTAATGGAGACATGCACAAACAGCCCAGCCCTGAAAAATCTACCCGGAACTCCCGCTAGTGGAAACGCACCTAAATATGATTGTCCAGGACATCATGTTCCTGCTGAGCATCCAGCTGGAGCTGTTGCAGTACAGCACCTTCAAGCCACTCTCCCTCTGACTCTGTTAAACCATCAACATAATCCATGTGGTCCCATTGCCCAGCCGCATGCTGGGACTTAGATCAAAAGCTTCTCATTGTCAAACTCTAGTGAAGCCGGTTCCCTCAACTGCGAGAGTAAGGGGTCAGAACAAGACATTTTGTCCCAGTACCTTCCCCTACAAATTTGGCTGAGCAGGTAACAAAACACACATGTCTCAGACTCACCGCTCTCCTGGCGTGGCGGGTCCACAGACAGACTGGGCATGTTCCTGCTGGTCTTTATCACGGAGCGAGAAGCCTCATGCCAGCGGACAAGGACGGTCAGAAGACTCCTGCTTTGTTTGCTTTAGCTTACTGTTCATTGCGATCCACAGAAAATTCAGCAATAGCGCTCAGCAGGCAGACATGCTAACTGATTAGCAGTGACCAACACCAACAAGAGCAGTTAAACTCAAATTTAATTTCTGAGGTTTCGGGAATCAACTGGCTAGCAGTACCTAGTCAGCCTGATTGCTAGCGAGGTAAATAACCAAAGAACTGAAGGATGACTGTGATGACTGTTGTATTTAAATGCGGACGGGGCCTCCTACTTGTCGCTACTTGTCATTATATGTGTCTTCAGTGAGGACATGCGAGGGGGGGATATGCCATACTACATGTGTTGCACTGAGTGAATCGACTGAAAGGGAATGGTATATTCCCCAGTAAACGTCTGCTGGCAGCCCTGTAGATATTTCGGCAGAGAGCCGCTGAAGAAGCTGATAGCCAAAGCTAAATTTGGTTGACAGAAGGTCGGCATTTTCTTGCCAGCATCCCCCGTAAGATAGCTGCACCCCAGTAGAAAAATGGGGTTCGGGACAGCTCTTCAGAAACCAATGGGTCATGTGACCTCACGTTTCGTCCGTTGTTCTTTTACAGTCTGTAGGTGTAAACAAAAGGAAACCCTGCTTTGCAACCTATAGTGCTGCACTGCCTACACTAACGCATAGTGGTTGGTGGACTTATTACACCAGTGAGTGACACAACCAATCATGCTGAAGCATAAATTAATTCCGATATTCATTCTTATGCCACAAGGCACAAGGATGATTTTAATTTACTGTTTTGTAGAACTGGTAAACATCAATCTTTCATCACTTACAGAGGCCCCCACTTGTGGAATTCACTCAATAAATCTCTTAAATCATCACCATCCTTGCCAATATTCAAAAAACATTTAAAGAACTTTCTTATTGTTTCATCTTTGTAATGTTCATTATTTGATCTGAGTTACATTTTCTTGTGTTTTTTTGTTTTTTTTACTCTCCCTTGTGTAGCTTTGTTTTGTGTTTTATTCATATATGGAAAGGATTCTATATAAGCCACCAGGCTTCTTCCTTTCCTTGCATGTTATTTCATTGTTTTTAATTTTTTTGTTCATATTTGTCTTGTGTCAAAATGTGACAAAATGGGAGTGTACTTACTTACCCCCCTTATGTGCCTAATGTGCGTCGCTGCTACGCAGGTCATAAATCATCATAAATCAGACCTAATGCAGCATAAACATAAATCAGGTTAAACCATATTGTATGATTTGATTATCTTCAGAAACTTCATGAACGTATATTTCTATTAATGTCTAATACATTATATACTGGTGTCAAAAAAGGGTTGCCTAAGAATCTGTATCAATTTTGATATTGAAAAATGATAATTGATATCCAGCCCTTCTTATGTAGATATATTTTTCAGAAGGTGCATGTCAGTAGAGCAGTGACTAATCACACTGTTGCCCTTTCAGATCTCCAGGGTAGCTTGCCTCTGGAGGCCCTGACCCAGCAGCAGCAGCAGCAGCAGCAGGCTGCCAGACTGGGCCAGTGGGGGGAGGCGCCAGGCCCGTTCCTCCAGGGCGGTGTTGCCTTTCCTTTGCCCCAGCAGCTTGCCCACCTTGCTCAACCTGGAATGGCTCGCTTCTCCCATCAACTGCTTCGGACGGCGAGCTGGGGGCTCGGTGCCAATATGGAGGAAGAAGCTTTTCCCTCTGCCTCCACGGGTCCAGCTTTCACCAGGTTAGATGAAACACTAGGTTTTTGATAGTTAACCGTCTGCCAAGTGGATTCCAGAGAAATGCAAAATTGTCACCATTAAGTACTGAAAACATTTTATTTTTATTTATTTAACCTTTATTTAACCAGGTAAGTCAGTTGAGAACAGTTTCTCATTTACAGTGATGACCTGGGCATTGAACATGGAATGGAACTTTGAATTTGGTTAAAATAGATCTATATGCAACAAAATGAAGAAAATCTGACTTTTATTGTAACTACAACATTGTTTTTTTTCATCCTTGCTCAGAGTTAACCGGTATTGATATTAAATCATTTTCTCTCCCTTCATATTGCCTTTTAAAAATAAAGCCATTTCCAAGTGATCACTAGGGGTGTAACGATACACTAATCTCACGATACGGTACGATACACGATATTGAGGTCACGATAACGATACGATACGATATTATACCAGTAATTTTTTAAAAACCTTGAATGAGGAACGTATGACTGGAAAAAATGGTCTTTTATTTGAAAGACACAAAATACAAAACAATACTGTGTGTTTGCCCTATTGTTACAGTTTGTAATGCTTTATAACTGTTTAATGTTTAAAGAGAAAGCCAGGCCAACCATTTTCCACAAACTGAACTAAAAGTAAATGTCAGGTTTGCATTATGCATCTTCAGTTTCATACAAGTAAAAAATGTTTTTGCCACAAACTGAATAGTTTCTCTCATGTATGATTTGACTTTTTTCTTTTCCAGAAATTTAACAACTAAAATTAAATGAATAAATAAAAGTAAATAAATACATACAATTTTACATCATAAAAAAGATTGATTAATGCTCACCTTATAAGTGTAGGAGGAGATTTATTTTTGTTACGAAGGTTATTTTGGTAATTCAGGGTTCATTATTTTATAAATATATTCTTTATATTCTGATGTAAATTAGGGACTATAATGACACTAGTCAGTTTATCTGTAGTGATTAGTCTGTTTTAGATTGGGCGGAGTGATACGGCACTAGGTGCTGTGTTGATGTTCTGAAATCCTACGCTGTTGAGGGACATTAAAGTAGAAGTTGTCCACGTGTTATTCTAGGTTTAATTTAATAAGGTAAGGCTTAACACCAGACTTAAAAGTTCAGAGCTCAAAACGGGACCGCAAAACGGTACTACTTTCTCTGAGCGGAGTAAGATTTTGGTCGGCGGGTCGAGGCGCGGTCAAATGCGCGTTTCTAGTCAACACAATAGATTAATATTAATAACCCAATATCGCGATACACTTTGTCACCTCCACGACACATTTCGTGACATTTTTGTATCGCGAAATTTCGTGGCACGATATATTGTTACACCCCTAGTGATCACATACATTTTTGATTCCTAGGTACCCAGGCCTGTTGAGAGAAATTCCTCCTCAGGAACAGCCTGAATCCCGGGAAGCATCAGAGATGCAACCGCCGCCCCAGTCCCGTCTCCTCCAGTATCGACAGTCCCAGTCCCGTGCCTCAGGTGACCCTTCATCCTCGTTAGCTGCCGTCTCCAGTCATGCTGCTGCTTTTCCATCAGGACCTTACTCCCACGACACAGGTCGCAATCTCCTTAATGACAACCTTCTCAACAATCAAGCTCTACAGCAACAGCACCCAAGGAATCCACTTTATAATACTGGTAGCTATCCACATCAGCCGCCAGCCCATTCTGGCAGCCCTCCTCCCTCCCAGGTCAAATACCTTCTCCAAGAAGCCCAGTGGGCCCATGGTGGAGCTGCATCTGGTTCACAGCAGAACCACCTGTTTGGAAACCAGGGCCACAGCCTTCCTTACGGACTGCCAATCATAGCTCATCCCAGCAGGCAGGAGCAAATGCACCTGATGCAACTTCATCAGCACCACCAGCAGCAGCAGCAGCAGCAGCAGCAGCAGCAGCAGCAGCAGCAGCAGCAGCAACAGCAACAACAACAACAACAACAGCAGCAGCAGCAGCAGCAGCAGCAGCAGCAACAACAACAACAACAACAGCAGCAGCAGCAGACGCAACAACAACACCACCACCCACATCAACACCAACAAAATCAAGGTCCAGAGCAGGAGGCTTTCCACCCACTGTCCCCGAGAACACCAGCAGGCACGTCCCTTCACAGTGTAGATGAGGTAAGTGCCATTCACTTAGCCCAATGTGTGATTATTTAACCTGTCAGCTTGAAATAGTCAAGTGAAATTCAATAATTTGTCAAACTGATAAGATACTGTAGACAGTTTTATAAAGTGATTTAAGATTTTACTTCCCTAAATGAATGTAATTTTGTTGTGCAATAAACACAAGAATAGCATTATTACTACTGCGCTCCTGGTGTTTTAATAAATGTCAAATTACCTGGATAAAATAAAATTACCTATGCCAACAGGCATATTGATATAGTTAAGGGCCTCAATAATCTAAAACTGACAAAGGTTTAAAGGGGACCTATTATGAAAAACACGTTTTCTCTTGCTTTAACATATATAAAGTGGTCTCCCCTCAGCCTGACAACTCAGAGAAGGAAGAACGCAACCAAATTCTGCAGTGTCTGTACAGCCGCCCGGATGAGCCATCCAGTGTGATGTGGATCTACGAGCCGTTCAGATTCTGCTCCCGTCGTTACGTAACCAAAATGCAATGCAATCAGGAAGCCGAGAACTAAAAGCTGTTTTAAGTTCCGCTGTAGCGCTGTTAATATGCCACTTTATTAAGTTTTAATATTTTTTCAGGCGTAAAAGTAACCGTTAAGATCCCCAATCAGGGCTCAGTTTATCCAAATAACGCCTGTTAAGAAATTTGCTCCGATGTTTTCGGGATGAGAAGAGCCGCCGGGTCGGGAGCTGATTTATGGTTCCGCATTAAATCGTTGCAGAGCCTACGGCGTAGGTTACGCGGCGACATCCACATACGGTGCGCGTCGCCGCGTAACCTACGCCGTAGGCTCTGCGTTGGTGTAACGCTGGTAACGTTGGTGAAAGTAAAATATATATTTCTCGCTAGAAATGTAATCAAAACGCATTTTTATGCAGAAACTAACTCAAAATATTGATTTTATTCAATAAAAATTAGAAATGTCCGCTGTTGTGCAACTCGGGTAGCTTGGCTGTCCAGTTATCGAAGGCTATTAATGAATATTATTAATAATTATTAATAATTAATAAAGTTGACTATTTATCAAATTGTATTATCAAAAATGATAATTCTCGTAGGGGCACCACCCCCGATGCCTTACTTCGGGGGAAATTGTGATAACTAAACAGCAGAAAATCAGTCTCAATATGATTTGAATTATCCTGCAGAACAGCAAATCTTACTATATCTTACAGAATAACAATGAAGGCGTGATATCCGAACACTAGGCTCTGCTTAAACAAATCAATTTGTGACCAAATCTTGCATGAAATAACAACAACCACTCATTAAAAATCAATCAGAATTTATTTACATACGGGTATCAAAGAAGATGTAAATGGATACCCAATAAATCCCGATGGCAGAACTTAAGTATTATAAAACAATTAATTAACTAGAAAAACATCAATAGAAAAATATGACATGAAAGTTAAATGCATGGAATGGGAAAAAAAAGAAATCAAAGCAATAATAAAAATGATATCACGAACATGTACGGTTTAAAATATTGTGGCTGCATAAGGATGGCTGCGTTTTTTTAAAGATGGCGGAACTGTAACCACGCCACGTGCAATTAGAACGGATGGTGACCCCGGTGCTTAAACCGTGATCAACTGGCGAAACGGCGCTTTAAAACATGAATGACTAGCAGAAAGTAGTGACAACAAATTAATGACAACAGTCCTGATAATGATGCTGATGTAATCTCAGCTCTGAACACAGATTTAGCTGTGTAACACTCCCAGTGAAACTCATACACCCAGGTCTCAAAACCTCACGCCTCCTCGGGTCTCCGGGTGTTACTCCCGGTGTTTTAAACTTGACTACTGGCGAAACGGCGCCACCAAATGAACAAATAACCGTAATATGCACACAGTAATTTCATTAAACATAAATTCAGGTCTACACCAGTGACTGATCGCCCAGACCGCAGCTCACGCGTCCTCGGGAGTCCGGACCTGAAGCTGCAGGCTCCGTCGCCGGCGGGCGGAGTCCTGCCGGGGGGGTTCCTGGCGGGGATCCTCAGTTTCTGCGGCCGCTCGGTCTCTCTCCTCTCCTAACTCCACAGAAAAAGTGAACAGTGTCTGGAGAAACCTCACACCGGCTCTCTGGTCCTGACCGCGTCCTCAGCACATCGCCTCGCTGCGCACGGGGGCCGCTTCCTCCCTTCAGAACGTCGGCTCGTCCCGTGTGGTGTCGCCGGGCTGCGCGAGGGCCTCGCGGTCCAAAGGCTGGAGCTCCGGGCGGGTTTTTGGCTCCCGGAGCTGTCGTCCTGAATGGAAGATGGGGCTCGGGGAAAAAAAAAGGAGTTAAGGCAGGGAGACAGAGTTCAGAGCGCAGCGCAGCGCTCTGGAATCGGACCTTGCGCCCGGTCAGTGCGGGCCTCGACGGCTCCTTGAAACCCCCCTCCCCCACAGCTCTTAAAAGCTGCTGGACAGCAACGCGCGTCCCGGACCGTTGGCTGAAGAGAAGACAAGAGGGAGTCTCGGTGCAGCACAGAGTTTTGTATCTCCGCGCGCTGCGATGACGTCATCAGTGCCTCGCTCGGGATTGGGTGCGCGTCGCTCTCAGGCGCCGCCCCATCCCGCAAGGCATGCTGGGATTGTAGTTCATGGCACAGTCGCCATTTTATGAGGCACATTAAAGCCAGTTTCAGGCCGGGGGGGGTTGACCAGGGTTTCAACGTTTGAATACGGTATACATTCACAAAATGTTCATAAACCTTTATAACAGTCCACATGATCACTGGGTGTGGCCCAACACCGCCATGTTTTTTTGTTTGATTTAGTCTGCAAATGATGACGTAAAGAATTCTGGGAAATGTTTCTGGCCCTCGGTCGCGAACTCAGCATCTGAAATCCCTCGCTGTGAAGGGCTAGATTCATACCCGCTACCCCCTCGGTATGCACACTACCCCTACAGGAAAAGAGGAATTGCGACACCATTACCCTCACGGGAACGCACAAAATTTAGGGGTAGGGCTGAAAAGTAGGGATAGGGGGTGTATTGGGACTGGCCCTAAGACATGGCTCAGAGGCTGAATTTCTAATTTATTTAGCAAGACATTCAAGGCCTGTTTAAAATAGGTATTAGATGCCATAATAGTTCCCCTTTAAAATAAGCATTAAAGTGGTGCTAAATGTGCAAAAAGACAAAAGTGGATTACTTGCCACCTTTACATTCCACCTTCTTCTTCAGTTCAAGCTGGAGAACGGGCACCCCAAGCCACCTATCCCAATATTTGACAGTTTCTAAAATCCCTATTAAAATGTATACATTTAGATGGAAATGCATATGGCTTTGCTCATAAGACAAAATGTTTGAATAATAGTTTGCTCTCAAGGTCATTTCTGTTAAGGCTAAGTATGAGCAGGCAAGTGAATTCCTCAGCTGCTTGAGTCCTCATGCTGCCGTCTCTGTCTGCACAGTATGAACCCAGAGGTCCGGGCCGGCCTCTCTATCAGCGCCGCATCTCATCTAGCTTCCCAGACGAATCATCTCCAGTCAACGCCGTCAACGCCCTGTCCCAGCAGTCCCAACCCAGTTCCTCAGACCCTCAGGACCATCCACAAATGCAGCATCATCAGCACCCCCAGATGGCCTACAACTACCCCCCACACGACAACCTCTGGCCCAGTAACGGCGGGGGTCCCGGCCCATTTCAAAACATTCCATCTAACGGAGCGGGCACCATGGCTCAGCACCGGGACCTTCTGGGTAGGTTGCTCTTTTCATGCGCTTTGCCCATATCACTTTTGTCATACCTGTTTTTTCTATACATTTACATTTTCTGCACTTTACATTTACAACCCTTATTTATTTTTATCTACTGTTTCTTTCTCTTGGCAGCTTCCAAGGTCCTTCGTCAGACGGATGAGCAGGTAAAGGCCGAGCCCACAGCAGCTCAGCATCCACACACCATCAGCTCTCTTCAGCACCAGTTTCCCCCTCTCATGTCAAATAAAAAGCAGCAACAGCTGCCGCCGCAGGGTCCCACGGAGCCCATGCAGGCCGCTCCGAATCTGAGCAAGCCCCCAACCATGTCCTACGCGAGTGCCCTCCGTGCTCCACCCAAACCCCGGGCTGCTCGGCCTGAACAGGCCAAGAAGAACAGCGACCCCCTTTCCCTCTTACAAGAGCTGAGTATAGGAAGTTCAAATGGTAGCAATGGGTACTATTCCTACTTTAAATGAACTTCACTTCTCCCTCAAAAATGAAGAAATGAGAAAAAAAAGAAAAAAAGAAACGATAAAAAAAGTAAAAAATAATAATAAAAAAAAATCTTAAAACAAAAAAACAAAACAAAAAAAAAACATTGTGCAAAGTTCATTTACAAATTGTTTCTATTGGTAGATTTGTTTTCTGTATTTTTTTCCTTTAACTTTTTATTGGTAACTTTTTTTCTCCTTCTGATTCACATATCTGTGAAGAAGTCAGTATATATAATGAATGCATTACTGGTATATATATATATACATACTCATTATGTATATATGAATATATACTTATATTATCTACACATATATGTACGTTAAGCTAGAAAAAAAAAATAAAAAAAGGTTATAATAGAAATAAAAAAAATAAAAAAAGTAAGATTCGGTTGACCACTTAGCTACTTGCTTATTTTTACTTACTGAAGTTGGTTTTGTTAAGTGCTAGTATGTCGACTTTTTTTGTTTTGTTTTCTTTAAATTCTCAGCTTTGAGTGGACATTGCGTCTTTATTTCCATGCTACTGTTGTCGTGATAATAGATGACAGCTAAGTGGTCAACTGACAGAAACTACATGGAACAGTGTATAGAAGTAGATACATTT
This sequence comes from Cololabis saira, assembly GCF_033807715.1. Lineage (NCBI taxonomy): Eukaryota > Metazoa > Chordata > Actinopteri > Beloniformes > Belonidae > Cololabis > Cololabis saira. The sequence continues at coordinate 37,578,941 of NC_084587.1, forward strand.
TCCTCTAATCTGTACAGATAAAGTAAATAAAAGACTGAAACATATGCCACAAACATCATGCTAGTATTTGCATTATGAGTTCCTGTCTGTTTTCAGCTTCTCTTCAATTCTTAGTCATCCTTTCCTGCAGATCATTTTCTGTGATTTAGTGGTAAATGTGATTATTTATAGAAAAATATCTAATAACAAAATACTGATTTCATAATTTACTTTTCACCAAGATCTCACCTGGAAAGATAAATACATTGTGAATCCATTGAAATAGCAAAAACCATTTTATTCCTCATGCGTGGACTTTGAAGTTCAGAGAACACGAGACGTTGCTTTCTGTGAAAAAACAAACGGCTTTGTTGAGTACTCATGATTTGTTTTAAGCTCCTTTTTTCATTTTATTTCACCCCATTAAGAGATTAATTTTGTCAGTTCATGTCACATGACTTGTCAGGAAACGTCTACCAGGGATGTGGTTTCAGTAAAATGATATAACTGTTCTTTGTCACTACTGGGCAGTGAGTTTTAATGTTGGTTTTTCTTTGAAGAGTTTGCAGTACTCTGAGGGTTTGTGTAAGTGAAGAGAGAGCGGTGAAGTCAGAGTGATGTTTCACAAGTAGAGTGCCATCACTGCTTCCAGTCAGATGTTTTTGAACACACTGAAACATTATCACTCTAAAATATTCTATCTTAGATCTCCTCGTCACTTCGTAGCAAACATTTACTGTTGGAACAGGGACATTCCTTGTCAACAGTAGTCCCTGCCATGGATGTTTAATTTAATGATTCTCATTTACAAATATAGCTTTTAACATTCTACTCAGATACTACTACTCAGATTAAAATTAATTTTAGAAATAAAGGTGGCAAAATATTTGTTCTTGTTTTTTCACTATCAAAACAAGTTTAGGGATTGCTAGAAAAGCTGTAATGTCAGATATTTGCTTTGTGTAAATTATTCTGCTACAACTTTTCGAAATTTCACTCGCCTAAGCTAGAACGATACAAACATGTTTTTGCCCCAACATTCAAAGCCACCAGAGCTCCACAGATATTGTAGTAACCAGCCTCTATTACTGCTTCGTAATACTGGCTGTGTATTTAATACTTTATTTTAATGCTTTAAGACACATCTTTCTGTATGCAGTGCCCTTTCAAACCACCACCACTACCAATTTTCTTTTTTTTTTTGCCTGTATTTGTCACATGTTCAGCACCTTCTGGACATGGGACATGTTTTAATCAAAATTACATGATAGTACATTTGGAAGAAGCCTTTTTTTTAACTCTTAAAGTGGTGCTATAACTGACAAATATTGTAAGATGATTGCACTTGCCTGATCCCGCTGTAAAAGTGGCTGTAACATGAGTACGGTGCGAAGAACTGATGAGTCCATACTGTTAATGTCACGGATATTTTTTCCTCAGTACATCAAAGGTCCTTTGCTGTTTTCTCAATAAGAGTCTTTAAAGTCACAGGTGATATGGTCTTCATATTAGTCATAATAATAGCTGTACATCCTTCTGGGTTTGATATTTGCACGCTTCCCTGCTATATTGAGGGTCAGACCCCTGTGTATTATTTCCATATTTCATGATATTTTAAAGATCATTGCTTCTGCTCAAGATTAAAAAGAAAAGAAAAAAAAAGAAGGAAAAACTGCCAAGACGTGTCTTCAAAAACTTCTGACTGTACAGTATGTTCAAGTTAAGCCTCTACATAATAAGGCTGGTTTGGGAATGTTGTGGAAATTGTTCCTGGTCATTCACATCCAATTGTCAATTTGTGGAGTTGGATGGATGGATTGATCTGTGGAGATTAATCAGCAGCAGTTGATCAGCCTCGTCCTGTTGTGTTGTGACATATCTGATCCTTCATTGCTTTTTAGGCGGCTCAAGATGGGATCGGTCACGTCTGAATTTCAGTGGGTGGCTCATTACTAACTGACGCACGTACAGCCACATGCACATTAATTTTTGCGAAGGGTTAACCCCCATCTCGTTTGAAGATAAACATAGTGTGTTTTTGTTTTTTTTGTTCATATTAAAACAATGCTGGAAAAGTTCGCCTTGGCCCTCTTTGAGGTAATTCGCTAACGTCTGAATGGCCGCTGCCCGTCCTGCAAATAGCTGAAATGTTGATTGAGCAGAGATGCTTCCGCCTGTTGTTTCCTGGTTTCAACGTGGCAGTTGGTCATCAACGCATTTCTTTAGAAAGCCCATTCTGACATGTTTGATGCATTTTGAACAGTAAGCCGAGAGCTTCATTATGGACATGGTTTTATTTTGAAATTTTGCCATTTTAATTAAAAAGGTCCAAAACTTTTTTGACTTAGCTGAAAACACATACTTGTAAATATGCATTTTCTATGTATTTACAATCGACAACTTTGGGAGCGCCTCAATTTTGTAGAAGCTGTTCAAAGAAGAGGTATGCCCTTTTTAATTATGCAAATTCACAAAACATGTTAACTCTGGAAATGGAAACAACCTGAAGGGTAGTTGCAACCTCTTGTTGTAACTTTTTAGACCTTTTGTTTGTTTGTTTGTTTTTTTGAAGATGGTGTCTGGCTTATTTGGCAGAGGAGAATTTATGTTGCATAAAATGACTTATTTCACTGTACAAAACATATTTTTAAGTACCTGTTGCTGGATTTGTCCTGTTATGTTTTCTCACCACAGCTGTACAACAATCAACATGGATTTGTTTTTAAATGTGAAGTCTGTTTTTCTGTTAATGCATGTTAAAAAATGGCCTGGCCGGTTTTTATCCCTGTTTTTATCAGTTTCTATAGATTTATGGAGGAGGGCAAAGTTAAAGAAAAAAAAGAAAACAAAAAAAAAACAACCACTAAAAACCTTTAGTTCAGTCTAGAAAGTCAAAATTTGGTATATTATTTCATGTGTACAATAACTTGTGACATTATCAGCAAAAATTGTTATGCTACTTTTACTAATGTGTCATTTAAAATGTGGTGGTCATGTAACCCCTCCCTCCCCTCCCCCTGGTTTCTCCTCCGGTTAGCTGGCAGGGCTAGAGCTCAGGTTGCTCCCTGGCCATCGTGATGGGAAACAGTTTTCCACAAAGCAGTCGTTGGCTAATCTCTGAAGTTGTGCAATACTAATTTTCACCGCTTCATTAGCTACAGTTTTTTATTTATTTTTGAAGCAGAGGAGATTGAGCCAAAGACATTTTAAAGGGATTTTATCAATTTTTTCTTGTTGCTTCTTCATGCCTTTTTTTTCTCTTGTTTTTTTTTTTAGCCTTTTGAAAATCATCCTTTTTGAAAAAAAAATACATAAAATAATGAAAAAAGTAATAAAGAAATAATGATAACCTGAAAGGTCTCTTTGCTCTTACCGTTGAGTTGTAAATGATTTCAGCACTGTAACGATATCATGACATGAATTGGATGTTTTGCCTTATAGTGAGAACAAAGTGGAACCAGCTTGGGTGTGGCCCACGGAAAGGGAGCAACCTTCTGCCCAGCCAGCAGAGAGCACTGTGTTCAGCCTTTTTCTAAACACCATCTTTCCTGTTATCCGTTGGCTCCTCTGTTCTCCCCCCGCTGCAGTGAATCAATGGCACACCTGTTTCCCCAGCTCCCCAGTCCCACCGGTTCCTCCCTCATGGCTACACAATAATGAATAGATCGATTTTACTCTTCTTCGTTTTAGTTGGTGGTGGCTATACTAAAGGATTTAGGCTGTGTTTTTAAAAGATTTAATTTCTTTTTTATTTGTTTCTCTATTAAAGTGTTTTTATTGAAACTGTTTGTGTCCTGTTTCTATTTCTGAACCTGACATAAAGAGACCTTTCTGCTTGTATTGAAGCTGTACTTGTCCCCCTGCATCTGCAGACACTATTCCTCCTCTATGAATAACAGACACTGACATGAGGCTTCAAAAGCTTATCAAATTTTATTTTCTTTACAAAGTAGTAGCATGTAACAGACACACGGAGAAACCCAATGTATTCATGCACTTACAGTAACTGCATGCTGTATCAAGTGAAAAAGATAAAAACAAGCACTAACTAGTGCAGAACGGTCATTTTAACACCTAATCTCTCCATTTAGTATTTTTTTATATAACATACAGAAATAGCCAGATGTTTGGACACATCTACACACTCAGTGATTGCGTTGATGTCTCCAAACAATGGGCTGGCGCTTTAAGTCATGAGTGATACAATAAAGAAAGAAGAAGAAATTGACTCAACTACTTTTCTTTCTTGAGCAAGCTGAAGAAATGGGCGCTTGTACTTCTAGGAGAATGAATGCGGTCTGCTTTTACATTACACCGCATGGTTAACGTCAGTCTGTCCAACTACGTGGAGAACAAACGTGGAGGGGCTTTAAGAGTTTCACATCCTCACGAGTCATCTGACTGACAGTGACGTCATTTATTTCTGCTTCATCAAACCAAGCTGAAGCCTTTTAGTTCGCTTTCTGTCGAATGGATGCAGGTTATCTCATTGGTTGGGTTATTTTAACATTCATCCCAAAACAATCGCACGTAAAAAATACCTTGAACGATAAATGATAAGTCAGGTGACTGTCAAGCCTGCTACTTTTGTCCATTAAAAGCAACCAATTATTAATTTTTGTTCCTTTTTTTAACGTGTTTGCTGTTTATAAATTGATTAAAATCAAGGTCTGTGTTCAAGAATGAACATAGACCTTTGATGAGCTTGACATGGAGACTATCAACAGGTCAAAGACATGGGTGCCTGCGGGAGCTGAATCTTTTCCCGCATGGCAAAATTTTAAACCTTTTCTTAACCAAAAGTGACAATTCTTCATCTGTAAAGGCCCTTACAATAAAACATCCAGACGTGTAAACTACTAGACAGACAAACTGACATTGCTGAGCGATGCCATAGAAAATACATCAGAACATGAGTTATGTACAAGGTATCATACACGATGCAGCACATGAAACCAAGCTACCTTGATGCCAGCGAAGGTTGGGACGTTTGAGTGTTTATTCTAAAGAAATGGATATTAATGACACTCGACAGCCCAAGTAAGACTCTGGTCACATTATCGATAACTTATATGTTTTATCAAGTATGCCAGCAATGAAATATAAGCTGTACTGTACATGAAAAGGGAAGTTTGTTAAAACTATGTTCAGTTGTCTGCAAATGCCACATTGGCAGCTTCTGCTCTGACTGAAAGCAAGCTGAGTGTTAAGTCCGATTTCAACATGGTCTACAACTTATACTGTACAGAGTAGTACAGTAAAGTGATTTGAGTTTTGTCACTTTGGCTGGGCACACAGGATAAGACAAACGACTAGATGCATGAAAAAGGCCCACTCAGTTGGGTTTAGGAAGATGACTATGATCCAAAAACACCGAATGATGACCAATTCTTAAAATGAATGAATTATCTGTACTCGAAACAAACGACAGCCTCATTGTTGGCCAGCAGCTGCCTGTCCATGTCATCATTCACCTTGCTCCGGCTCCACATCCATGCACGTCTCCCATGGGTTCCTGGGCATCTGGGGCATGGAGAGGAGGAGGAGGGAAATGCCTGACAGGAATAGAAGGACAAAGGCAGTACAGGCACAAGCAAAGGACCAGGAGTAGTAGTATTCGATCCAAATTGTGTCCTCGCTCTCGATCATGCGTTTGACTGACTGACGCATCACTTCCAGTGAGATAAAGCAGCAGAGACCTGAGAAGGAAAGAGATGTATAAACGTGAGTCGGCCTGTGGGGATTACAGTCCATTTATTTATTTATTTAGAGTAGGGCTGTTCGATTTTGCCCAAAAATAAAATCTCGATTTTTTTCTCTCAAAATCCGATTTTCGATTACGATTACGATTATTTTGTGAATTGACAAAAGGCAAAGAAATGATTTCAAATATGCTGTTTTTTTATTGAACATTTGCCCCATTGGGCTTTAAGTGCAAACTTTGCTCTTATTAAACCAAAAATGAATGAATAAAGTGCAAAACTCTGTAAAATAAGTTAAAAAAAAGTTTTAAAAAATATAATAAAATATAAAGTTTTATCGCTGAAAAAAAGAATCAGCAAATCAGCACTTGCAAACATAGAGTAAGTTATATTTCCAATTAAATAAAACAAGACATTTTCTAATTAAACTAAACTGGGTCTTTGCATGCTAAATAATAATGCAACCCATGAAGGAGGTAGAGGTGTGTAATGTCAGTCATTACATTTGCTATTCACATTTGCAAGTTTTTTGCAAGGAACACGAGCCGGTCTAACGCATCTGGCTTGAGGGATGCCCGGTGGCATGTTACAACGCCCCCTCCTACACTAAAGAGCCTCTCCCATGGGGCACTTGTCGCAGGTATTGAGAGGTATTTCCATCAATCATTAATATGTGTGCAGACAAGGTAAAAAAAATAAAAATAAAAAAAATAAAATAAAAAAAAGTGAAAAAATCGATTTTACGATTTTCACGTTTTAACATCGTTTCTAATTACATAATCGCGATTACGATTTAAAATCGATTAATCGAACAGCCCTAATTTAGAGCATCCTAGGGGACATTTGTAGGTGACACAAACCCACCTGCAAAGGCAAAAAACATGCCAGCAGGTTTAAGAAGGTAGTCTCTTCCTTTGCCTTTTCCGGTACACGATCCCACCAAACACAGAGACCCCAGGATCATGAAGGCCAGACTGAAGATGGCGATGGCTGCAGCAGAGATGTTGTACTCTGGAAAGAAACAGAAGCAAACACGTGTCTTTACATAACCCTGTGGGAGGGAGAAGTACTCTCTCCATCACCTAACGTTTTTCTTTCATGGAAAATGAATCTGGTGAAAGTGTTTTTTTATTCTATAATTATTTTTGCCAAATGTAAAAATCAATTCATGAAAACATATCCACCAATATCCAGTTATTTTGGTTCTCTTGTTTTATACCAAACATCTGATTATGTGTTCAAGGCCATGAGGAACTGAAGACAGCAGTTATTAGTTCATTTGCTCTGACATATTTTCAGACATGTTGGTGTCCTTGGAGACATTTGCACCTGCGGGATAAATAAGGGATTAGCACGGAGGAAGAGGGGAAGAGGCACCAGGCTGTGGCTGCACAAGCTATCCAACACAATCAAGTCCCTACGTTTATTCTTGTTTTTATCCTGAGACTTGTTGGTGAAATAAAATATAAACTATCACCAAGTCACATTGATGATGTTTTTAAAATCCAAAAATCTATCAATATGACTAAATGTCTTTTCTTACAGCTTTGCGTGTGATACTGGAACAACAGCTGGCTTGATTTCTGAGCAGAGAGGTGGATAATATCTGAGGCCTTTGATCCGGTGCCTGTCGCCTGAGCCTCCCCCGAGAGAGATGCACTCCTTTGGGGGGGGCCTTCATCTTGTGTTGGCAGGAGAGTTAGGGCCGCACTATGAGCAGCTTTCTGTGATACTGCGTCTGTGTTGAGCTCGTTGATTAACCCACTAGCATCCCTAATGCTCAGCACCAAAGAGATGTGATGATTTTGTTTAAACCGGACTTGACTCAGTCCCGTGGTGAAAGATTCCTCACGTATGTAATACTCCTCGCTGCAAGAGGCAGTATGTTTGGGGCTTTGTTCAAATCTAGAAGTATTTTAAGCGTTTAACTCATACAAAACAGGATGCAGACTGTTCTAAGAAGATGTAATGTCCTGGATGTTGCTTTTCTGTAAATGTGTTAGGACAGCCTGTCCTAACATCTCAAAATCTTAACAAGAATATTTGTCTTATTTCTAGTTAAAATGTCTCATTTTTAGTCAAAGAAAATCTCATTACACTAAAAAAACAAGACTCATCACTGGAAAAAACTACAATTTTCACCAGTTTCAAGTAGATTTTCACTTAAAACAAGAAATATCTGCCAGTGGAACAAGATTTATTTGCTTGTAATGAGAAGATAAATCTTGTCCCACTGGCAGATTTTTCTACTTATTTCAAGTGAAAATCTACTTGAAACAGGTGAAAATTGTCAAATAAGTTATTTTTCTGGTAATGACTCTTGTTTTAAGTGTAATGAGATTTTTTGACTAAAAATTAGACATTTTAACTAGAAATAAGACAAATATTCCTGGTAAGGTTTTGAGTTTTTGCAGTGAGACGGCGTAAAAGGTGATTCTATCAGAACGCAGTCACATTGGAGAAAAATCAATGATTGCTGAAAGTGATCGTTAAGTTGAAAATGATTGTTGATGGATGAGAAAAGGACGTTTCACTGTATGGATGGACATATCTGTGCTGACGTGCTTCTACTGTGTTCATTCAGCCTTGTGCACCAGTGAGCGCAGTCAGAGCGCCACACAGCAGGAAACATAGGTCACCCTGCACTGATTCCAGCAAACTCTCCATCTCTTCAGGGCCAGCCATGAGCACACAGTATCTGTGAGTGGGAGTGGGTGTTGGAAGACGAGTGGAGGGGCGCCCATCAAGCACGCATTAACCTCTTAGGGTTTAGGTTTGCGGGGGCATGTGTGACTTCACATGCAAGTCTATTCACATTTACACCTCAATAATTGAGTGTGAAAGAAACTCGGCGTGTAATCAGCCCCTAAACACAGTCACAGTGGGGACATATTTCTGACAGGGTCACTAAAGATGGTAATGTAAGAGTGGAGGAAAACTGGGGGCTGGAAGATGTTCATGCAGCTATGAAAAGTTAAAGGAGCTTGAGGCCGGATTGAGGCAGAATTTATGAAAAAAATCCGTATACATTTTAAGTTTTCTAGTAATAATGTCAGATGAAGCGTTCCAAACCCAAAAGAATGAGCCTTCTAGTGAATCTCTCCTTTGCCTTGAACAGGCTGTGTGCTGCAAAATGTGCTGCAATTCGGTCTCGAATTTCCCGCGCTGGGCTGCGGATGTGACGTCACATGACGCTGCATGTGCGTTCTCCCCGTTCTCCCGTGCCGGCTTCACTGTTGGCTGCAGTACCCCCGACGGCCGTCGTGGTGAAGGGTGGCGCTAGAGAGTCTCATTTCTTAAAAGGAGCCTCAAGCTCCTTTAACTTTATAAACTTTACATCTATTGCCCAAGTTCATTTAAGAAAAACATTAATCTGTGTGTCAGTACACGCTATAAAACCTCTGACATAGTGGATGAACTTTATTTCATATCCACAGCCGTTAACTGTCATGGGAAAAAAAAATATCCCAATCAAAGCTGAAAATATGACAGGGTTAATTACACGACAAAAAGTACAACGTATGACATGCTGTGGTGTTCTGAGAAAACCCTGACTCAGACAGCAAAGTCTTGGTGACGACTAAAGAAAAACGCTGTGGCTTTTACTCTGGATTTCTTCATTTCACACATCACCAGTTACATATGTTCCAAAATGTGTGTTGTTAGGGAAATATAATTGAAGTGAGCAGCAGCAATAGAGGAGATCATGTGGGAAACTGTGAGGCAACTTTAACACTTGTTAAAGGAGCATGAGGCCGGATTGTGGCAGGATTTATGAAAAAATCTGTATACATTTTAAGTTTTCTAGTAATAATGTCAGATGAAGCGTTCCAAACCCAAAAGAATGAGCCCTCTAGTGTATCTCTCCGTTGCCTTGAACAGGCTGTGTGCTGCAAAATGTGCTGCAATTCGGTCCCGAATTTCCCGCACTGTCCTGCGGATGTGACGTCACATGACGCTGCATGCACGTTCTCCCCGTTCTCCCGTGCCGGCTTCACTGTTGGCTGCAGTACCCCCAACGGCCGTCGTGGTGAAGGGTGGCGCTAGAGAGTCTCATTTCTTAAAAGGAGCCTCAAGCTCCTTTAAGTGTTTGATGCTATGGCTTCACAGAAACGATGAGGCATGTGTACAATTAATACAGACAATAAATCTCTTTGTTTCTCTGATATTTAGACAGGACGGAGTGAAGCAACCTTTGAAGTGGAACAATAAGAAGGAGAAAACCCCACCTTTTTGTGTTTTATATTCGAATATCTCAGCATCCTGCCCTGGGGTGAAGTGCCTAAAGTAAGTGCAGTTTTTGTCTGTGGAAAAAAGAGAAAGAGAAGGAGAAAAAACAGAGTTGATTTCAAAGTTAACAACCTCTTCATGGCATTACTATATACTGAAAAGACAGTTATGACATGTAGTTGCTTAATTGAGCTGTTACTGGTGTGCACCTGTCTACTTAGAGCAAACACATAACTATAAGTAAAGGAAAAGGTAATAAACACTTTTCTTAATGTGTCATCATAAAGTGCTGCACATATTTAAAATGACAAGATATCAAATTACAGACAAATGATAAATGGGGGGGTCTCAAGACAAGCATGACCCTAAGATTAGCTGCAGTTCCTCGACTGACCGATAGAGAGCGGCTGCAAAGGCGAGTCAAACTCTGTTGACTCTCAGAGCAAACTTTAGAGCAGGAATAAACATATTTTTACAGCCTGGTTAAAAGAAACAAACATTTTGGTCTCAATCATTTGATTTCACACCCATGACAGTTTTTCTGACACGCCAGTTTTGATTTTGCTCTCCAGTCAGCACCATAAACAGTATACCCCACTGTAAATGTCTGACAGCACATCTGCAGATATTTCGGTTAGAACGAAGGACCTGGGAGCAAATCTAACGTTGATTGCAGTAGAGTGGGTATGTTTCTGTCTCCCTCAGAAACAACATGGCAGGAAGAAAAATGGATTTCAAAGCCGGTCTTCAGAAACCAAATGGGCCACATAATCTAATTCTTCGCCCATTTTTCTATACAGTCTATGTTCACATCCAAGGGACAGCACCAACAGCTGCTTATCAAACTGCCTTGCAAAAAAGTTGATTAGTGCAACGACCAATCAGCGCAAAGAACAGTATGACGTATTTAGCGTGACCTAAACAGGTCAACAGGAGTGTGTTGTGTGGAAGAGTGCATTCAATTTGAGCCATAGCCTGTCGGCAAAACGGCAAATACATACAGTTTCGTCTTCTGTTCAATTTTCAAAGAAAAGTCTGAATCTTTAACTGTCAATGCCAAAGCTGATTCAAATCCTCATTAATCATCAACTGCAGCCATCTAAATTTACATCCTGAATGACATCACCACTCTCGTCTTGTTAAACCCTCCTTGAGGCCCCGTTTACACGGGGCAAAAACGGAGGCGTTGTCATGCGTTTTGGCCGTTCGTTTACACGAAAACGCCCCCAAAAACGATCATTTCTGAAAACTCCGGCCAAAGTGGAGATTTTCAAAAACTCAGTTTTCACGTTTGCGTCTAAACAGAGAAAACGGAGGAAAACGGAGATTTACGTCACATTATGAGTGCAACCTGTATTTACAATTTGTTTGGCCACCGTCAATATTTTCTTTTATTTTACCTGTTTTAAATTCTCTCAGACTCTCGTTCCGTCTTGGAAGTAAAGCCTGAATTATGGTCCCGCGTTAAATCGACGCAGAGCCTACGGCGTAGGGTACGCGGCGATGCGCGCCGTACGGTGTGCGTCGCCGCGTATCCTACGCCGTAGCTCTGCGTTGGTGTAACGCGGAACCATAAATCAGCCTTAACTGGAAGTTACACGTGTCATTTGTTGATGTTTTTCCAGGATTCTGATTGGCTGGGATGACGTTAACAGCGTTTTCATGCGGGTCCATGTAAACGAGGATATTTTTGAAAACGTAGAGGGGAAAATATCCGTTTTTGTAAATACCCGGCTACGTGTAAACGTGGCCTGAGACTCTCTACATTGTCTCTCCAAGACTATTGTGCATATTGAATGAACTCCAACAGATGTTAGCTAGACATACTGTACCTGACAGCAAATTTAAATTAGTTAGCAGTATGTCTAGATATCTAGCCTAGAAAAATGTGGCCATCTTTGGGTCAAAGTTGCAAATGGATGATTACCTTTTGTTTTACATTTGAAAAGAGGACTAGAGGGACACATTTCATGATCAGAGTACTGGAATGAGGGGATCAGATATCCTGTTGTGCAGGTCACGGTCCTCCTTATGTGTAACTGAAAATATCTCACAGTTAATCCTAAATCAGCCAGAGGAAGATTCAGGGCTGGTGACAAGCTTTAATAGGATGGCAGCTGCGTTTTAAAAGAATAGTAAATGTTTTGATTTAGAGATGTTTGATTAAGGGATTTACAATAGACTGAATGACTATCTTAATAAATTAAATATAATTACACCATCTCAGTATGGATTCAGAAAAAAAAGCACTACCTGTATGGCTGTACTTGATCTCCTCGAAAGGGTAAACGATGCACTTGATAAAGGTGAATATGGCGTTGGTGTGTTTCTGGACCTCTCAAAGGCCTTTGATACCATTGATCATAACATTCTGCTAAACAAATTGACCCACTATGGGATCAGAGGCACAGCTCTTAAATGGTTCACTAGTTACCTTTCACAGGGACAACAATATGTACATATCCATGACAACAAATCTCAATATAGACATATCAAATATGGGGTTCCTCAGGGTTCTATTTTAGGGCCCTTACTCTTTATTATTTATACAAATGATCTGGTCAACTGCTCAAACGTCTTCCAAAAAATCATTTTTGCTGATGATACAAACCTTTTTTTATCACATAATAACATTCATGAACTCCAAGACCTCCTTAATAATGAGCTCTCTAAAGTGGACATTTGGTTTAAAGTAAATAAACTCTCTCTTAATATTAAGAAAACAAATTATATATTATTTAGTTTCAATAAAAAAACGAATAAATATGGAAAATTTGGCCTTTCAGATCGTAATAAATGATGAAGAAATAAAGAGAGTAAACGCTACAAAGTTCCTTGGGGTCCTCATTGATGACTGTCTAAATTTTAAATGTCATATAGATCACCTTGTGGAAAAACTATCTAAATATGTCGGTCTGTTTTTCAAACTGAGACACCTGCTTCCACGCTCTGCCCTTCTCACTCTTTATAAAACTTTGTTTGAACCTCATTTAAATTACTGCAATATTATTTGGTGTAATACTTACCCCAGTCATCTAAAAAAATTAGAAGTTTTACAGAAAAAAATTATCCGTGCCATCTCTTGGACTGAATTTAACTCACCTACTCGACATCTGTTTGCCCACTATGGTATTCTTCGCCTCAAAGAATATAACTACTTCCATAATGCATGTACAATATATCAGGTGGTCTCAGGTTTGAATCCCAGATTAACTCAACTCATCCCAATCTCCGTTCCCCAGCACACCCACAAAACTAGACACAAACACCTCATTATAGGGAAAAAACGTAAACTTGTGGGAACAAGTATGAGTGTTGTGTGTCGGGGACCACAGATTTGGAATGAGCTGAATGATAGCTTTAAAAAGTCACAGTCCATCTCCATATTTAAACGGCAGTTAAAGAATCAGTTGTTAAGCTCATATATATAAACGTACACCCCGGGATCACAAAATGTTTCATGTTAAGTGTTTGTAATGTGATATGTTGCATGTAAGTGGTAGTCTAGTATAATGTGCATGTTGTTTTGTTGTGTTATGTGTGTATTAAGTGCAAGTGTATGTATGTATTCCTGCCTACTGTATGTATGTTCATTGGCTCCTACCATAAGCTTTTGATAGCTTCTCCAGGAGACCAATTCACATGTGTGAGTGTGAATAAAATAAATGCTGGAAATAAATAAATAAATGCTGGATGTAAAGAGGCAGTTGCAGTCATCTAGTTGTCATCTAGTTTGAGTCAATAACTCAAAACCACCAATGATCATGGTTAATCTAAGTGAAGAATGCTGTAGTTTCTCATGGCCGCTCAGCAGTTGTGGTAGGACTGTTGATTTAGCTTTTGGTTTCAACACTGATCAGAATATTTATAAGACACATCGTACAAATTGATCATTTCCACTTTAACAAGTCTGAATGGAAGATAATTTGTGTCTTTATTTACTGAGTTGCTCTGCCAAAACAATTTATCTAAATGACAAGTGTGTCGGCTCACAAATGATTTCACCTGTGAGAAAGGAAATAACATTGCCTGTATTTGTGTTAGACAAAATAATCTAAACTCATTTACATCAATGCTCTCTTTTTCTGCTTGAGCACTGAACCTTTTCACACTCCCATTCAGTTCTCGCCCCACATACTTTATCACCCTCATGTGAACTCATGTGAACTCCACCTGCTGCTCAACACCTTGTGACTGTGATGCCTCTCTGAAACACTGTGGCGTGTCTGTCCATCTCACATTTATACTCAACATGATTTGTCCGCATATGAGTTGTTAAACCTCTTGGATTTACTAGAAAAGAAAGAAAGATAGAAAAGCCAATCTGCTTTTTGTGTGCACTCTGTAGTTTGGTGGAGATAATACTCGAATAATACTAATACTTGAAAAGGAAAGCACATCCTCCTAATGTCTTTCTTATTGGGAGATATTGTGGAAAAAAACCTAAATCTGGTCTTTACCAGCTCTTATAGTGACATGAATAAACCTCACACACACATTTAGCCATGTGCTAAACAAAAACTAACCCACAGTGCAGAAGCAGTGTGTGAAAAACTAAGTACACTCTCACTGGTGTTCAATTCAATTCAAATTACTTTGCAAGTCCCCAAAGGGAAATTCATTATCGCTATGAGAAAAGAAGCACTTTTACTTGCTTGGTGTCTATAGAAAAACATCAGCTATGATGTGAGAGAAACAGTTGTTGGTTATCATATTTCACAATGCCACGGTTGACGAAAAGTACAGCATTTTAGCGTAAAGACCTTCATACCGCGTAAAGAAGAATGGTGGAATGTGATGATGCAGTCTATCTTGCAGTCTCCTTTGTATACCATCATATTTAGACTCTGTTGTCAGAGCATCTGTCCAACATCTAAAGTTTTAGTGGAACCCATCATACAAAAGGACTATGATCCCAAACACGCCTGTAAGTCTACAACAGAATGAATGAAAAACAAAAGTGTGGCGTTGCAAGGGTTTAGTCACAGTCCAGACCTACGAGCACTGAAGAGTTGGGGCAGGACCTTAACAGAGCTGTTCAAAAACAAATGCTTGGATACCTCAATGAACTGAAGCAGTGATGTGAAGAAGAGGAAAGACTGGAGTGTACTTTGTTTTTCTCTCACTGCTTCTACTTATAAAAATAATATTAATAATAGTACGGTGAGGTACTGTATCGCGTCTGTTATGTTACATTTGAGGTTTTATTGATCTAAAATTTCTTTCTTTCTTTCTTTCTTTCTTTCTTTCTTTCTTTCTTTCTTTCTTTCTTTCTTTCTTTCTGGCTCATTTCCTTCCTTCCTTCCTTCCTTCCTTCCTTCCTTCCTTCCTTCCTTCCTTCCTTCCTTCCTTCCTTCCTTCCTTCCTTCCTTCCTTCCTTCCTTCCTTCCGTCCTTCCTTCCTTCCTTCCTTCCTTCCTTCCTTCCTTCCTTCCTTCCTTCCTTCCTTCCTTCCTTCCTTCCTTCCTTCTTTTTTCCCCTTCCTTCCTTCTTTCCTCCTGCTCTCTCCTTCCTTCTTCCCTTCCTCTTTTCTCACTTCCTTTCTTCCTTCCTTCCTTCCTTCTTTTCTCCCCTCGTACATTATTTCCTTTTCTCCCTTCCTTCCTTCATTCTTTTTTTCCTTCCTTCCTTCCTTCCTTCCTTCCTTCCTTCCTTCCTTCCTTCCTTCCTTCCTTCCTTCCTTCCTTCCTTCCTTCCTTCCTTCCTTCCTTCCTTCCTTCCTTCCTTCCTTCCTTCCTTCCTTCCTTCCTTCTGCTTTACACAAAAACATCAACGGGAATTTATAGTTTTTATCGCGAGATGACAAATTCTTATCGTGAGGAATTTTTTTGACGATATATCGTGAACGGTAAAATATCACCCATTCCTACTCTCCGCTCACATGTTTCTAATCTCTTTCCACTCAGACATAAGAAGTAGAAACATGTAGAAATGTATGGTATTAACATTATAATGAAAGCATGATGTCTCGTTCTGGGATGATTTCCATTTGCACTCAAAGAACTATCAAAGATCAATCAAGTTCTCCTAAAATGAAACAACACAGTAATTTGATTAAATAAGCAAAACTGTAAGATCTCTGAAACACCTTTCGTATAAGCAGCACAGCATTGCAGTGTTTACAGACGCTTCCTTTGAACGTGACAGTTTTTGGTGGCGTATTGTGTAGGCCCACATACAAATAAAAAAAGAAGAGGGTTTTATGAATGAGGACAGGGAGTAGCCATGAAGGAACACTCAGAGGTGGTTACTAAGCAACAAGCCCTGCTGTTTTCACTGAAGATAGCACATAAAAGGGCATGATAGAGTCAAACTCTATATTTGAAGGGCTAGCTGGAAAGCAATGTTTTTCTAACTCGTTTTTTTTTCTTTCAGATTTTTGAAATAATCTTTTTTTTTTCAAAGAATATATATATATATATATATATATATATATATATATATATATATATATATATATATATATATATATATATATATATATATATATATATGTATTCTGTGCCTCTTTTTTCTCCTGCCGACATGTTCTATAATACCTCCCTTGTTCCAAAAAGGGAAGTCTGTGGAGGTTACAAAGATCAGATGAAGACAGCTGCTTTTCTACACGTTGTCACGTCACAGCAGGGTTTTATAGCTTTGATGTGACCTGCAAATCCACTCAGTCTGCAGCAGAAGCAAAGTTTCCTCTGCTGCGTCAATCCGACCTTTGTCACGCTTTTGTTTGCCAGCTGTGACAAGGGAAGTGTTATCAAGGAGCTGAATATGTTTGTCCCCCAAATGACTTTAATTGAATGCAGATCTGCATGTTTTTGTTCTGCAACTTTTGATGGGTGAAATGTAGAGTGTGCTTATTCAAAGGAAGAAACTCTTCCGTAGACTTTATTTTAAAACGTACTTCTCTGTGGCTCTATAAATGCAAAGACACTCTCTTGAGATGATTAAAGAACAGCTTTGAGGACCACACTGCACTTGAGCTCTTATAAGAGCAAAATACCAGCGATTCCACTTCGCTTTTGGTTCATGCATCCCATTACCGGAGAATGTGCAGAAATGTGAGTGGCTTAGTGGGCTGCCGGGATGTGAAGCTGCAGGAAGCTCGTGTGGGAACAGTTGCGTGGGGACTACATCTAGAATTATGTCTGACTCCGTCAGGCGGCCCCGTCACTCAGAGAGACGCTGGGCTTGTGCGTGAACACCTGACCCTCGTGGCTTTGACCCAGCGCAGCTGAGTATTTACGTCCCCTATTTTTATAACTGTCACAGTGCTTACTGAGCACAGTTAAAAAAAAAAAAAAAGTGAGAAAAAAGTTGACACATTTTCTTTCTGCAACTCTAGCAGATAACTTTGATGACAGCCTCTGTTTCATCACCATGACCACCTAAACTCAAACCCCCAAAAAGTCCAAGATTTTATATTCCTCGGAAAAATAAACTTGAAAATCTTTGTAGCTTGACTACATATAACAATATGTACCCATTAGATCTACATTTCAGGACTAAGCATAGCTGCACTCAATGCTCAGACAATCCTCTGTGCATATTTTCAGATCTGACACAACATGGAAGCTAAATCTGTATTTTACACGTTACCAGTTTATCTGGACTCATCTCGCCACCTGTTCTCTGTCAGCAGTTGATCTTCACGACAAGCTAACCAACAATTTCCAGTTGTGTGTGTGTCATACTGAAGGAGGTTTCTTCACACGACGTTCAAGTCCTGCTTTGGATCAAAGTTTGACGCGTCGCTAGGACATGTGTTTATGATAAACAATATTTTTCCTCTCCAAATACAGTGAGTGGAGCAGGGGAAGCCCCTGGAGACTGATGGGACATCTGTTGGACTCCTCGCAGCGCAAACACGGCCTGCTAAGGTGTCCACGTGAAAAGTTAGTGTTTTTGTTGCAAACAATCTCAGTCTGAATACAAGATAATCTAATCGTATAAATGTCCAAACAATCAAGCAATAAATCACAGCTTTTCCTTTATACGGATGAATGCAAACAAAAAAAACTACAGATCAGACTTCTATTAGCTGAAACATTTGCAACTTATTAGTGACATCTGAAGAATTCCCAGAATGTGCGGGAACGTGGAGCTGATTTAGAAGATTCAGCACATGCTGCACCAGTGACACTGCCCCCCCCCCCCCAGCATTTCATCTGCTCCTAGAATGGCTTTGCTGTGTGTGTGTGTGTGTGTGTGTGTGTGTGTGTGTGTGTGTGTGTGTGTGTGTGTGTGTGTGTGTGTGTGTGTGTGTGTGTGTGTGTGTGTGTGTGTGTGTGTGTGTGTGTGTGTGTGTCGGGGGTCGGGGGTCGGTGCTCCATTAAACAGACCAGAGACTCATTCACCTTTAGTCGCTGCAGCCGTTTCTCTCAACACTGTTTTCATCATACAGTATTATTCAGTCTGAGTCAGTGGTTTATTACAGCTGCTTTTAGAGCATCTGATATCATTTGGAGTTTATTTTGAGACTTTGAGGATAAACTTTAGTGGATTAAGTATTCAGTCACTGAGATAATGACTAATTACCGTAGAATCATACTTGACAACAAGTGACATCCAGAAGCAGCTTTGCCAATGGAGATGGTTCTGTTTTGAAGTTTTTCTCTGCTTGTATTTCTAAATATTTGCCATATAAATAGAACTACTGTTGTGTAGCTATTCATTTATTTATGGTATCACTCTTCATGTTTGTTTAATTAGAAGCCATTTAATGTTCAGCCGTGTGGAAAAACATTTCTCATACTTTTCAACTGCATTGCTGTTTACTGACAAAACAAGATTTTTAATCGGATCAGATGTTACCACGATACAAAACTGTCACCAGTGGGAAACCACACACCGGAATCACGCCATCTCCACCTTCCTAATTACATTGTCTTTCAAAAAAAAATAAAGTCAAACTTAAATTTTGATTCATTCTCATGAAATGGACATGAAAATGTTGAATTAAAGGCACATTGCGAGAAGTTGCACAAAAACCCACCCAAGCCCAGAACTGGTTTGGGATTCATTAATAATGCTCTATCATTTATCTGTGCACTCAAGGGATGAATGTTTTATTTATATTTGTGTCTATATATATTGTAAGCAAGTGTCAGCAAGCTCTGGGGCGGAGGACTTCACCAAAAACCCAGAGAGGGAAGGCGGGGAAGGGGCGACCCGGAGAATCAGCTGTTGTGGTGTGTGGCGCTCGCCTGAGAGTCTCCGGCTCATGAGCTTGGGTTTCTTGGGCTGACATATCAACAGCTGCCGCGTAAAATCATTACAGTTCTGCCCTGCTGTTTGTGTTGGCCATTAAGGCTTGATTTGGTACACTGTGAAGCAAGTTCACATGTTTTAGGATTTTCAGGTTCAAGGGTGAAGTATCTAATTGAAAATAATCTTTGTTTGCCTTTCATTTATTATGCTGAACCTAATTGCATCAATACAGTAGAATTAGGGGGCGTAAATCACGTAAAACTCCCTCTGCATACCTTTATGAAGTTTAGTTGATACTTTAAACCTAGATTTTGTTTCACTCTGTTTCAACCAAGGCGACTTCTATTGTGACCCCTCCTACTGTCTTGTTTGCTAATGCTAAGATTTGTCATTTTAAATTGACATTATTTAAATACAGATGCACATTCACTGCATGTAAACTCTGTGCTTCACACATTGAAATACATGATATAAGATAAGTAACACAAACACAAAAAGGAGAGCTTCACGTCAAACCATCAACAAGACTAATGATGTGTTTTGCAAATTTAACCAGTGATACCAACTTGTAGCGTAATGGATAACTTCCTTTGTCTGTGCTCCAACTCTTTGTTTTATTCTTTTTGGTAGTTTATTCCTAATCCTGCCAAGAAAACAGACTAAATCTACTAATTAGTTAACCTCCATGACAAATACAAGAAAATCACAGACAGACAATCGCAATATTGCACACATCTGATGGTCTGCAAACACTTTACTGCAATGAAAGGCTCAAAAATGTCAACATTACACAAATATAACAAACTGTACCAGATGCAACAACATATGCACGTGTACATCTTCAATTGAGGAGATCTAATTTGAGAAACTTTACTATTTAAGGGGCTAACATTGTAATGCTGCTTAATTTCTATATTAAATGGTATAAGTTGTACCTGTGGTATAATCAGCAGTTTCAACTCCGGTGGCTCAAATTTCACACCAGCAGATAAAAGGTCTGTTTAGACATCAAAGTTAAATCCTTTGCCTGACTGTCAGTTTCTAAGGTAACCAAAAGATAATTCAATGGTTAAGTTAGAGCAAACCAGTCCAGCGGTGTCTCGAGTAGACTGCACTGCTACGAGCACACAAGCACATCGTCACGCTCTTTAAATAATGGCCTGAGTCAAGTTTTTTTTACGTTTTTCAAAAAGCCAAAGCAGCTACGCTTTTTCTATTTTCTAAAAAACTTGAGAAAAATAATAAATAAATAAAATATGTTTAGACCATTATTTTAACAGGGTGATGATATTGCTGATATTTGAAGATATTTGAATACATTCCAATGGACTGGGTTTGTATGTGTATATTTATGTATGTGTATGCATATATGTATGCATATATATATGTATATATATTAAATATAGTAATAATGCACATATATATACCTTTGGTTTCTACCTTCATGGTATCAATCATTAATATGTGTGCAGACAAGGTGAGAAAAAAAAAAAAAGAATACATTCCAATACTAATCAAGCTTACCTTAAACACATATTTTGACCCACAAAAAACAGTTTATTCCATTTTGAAAAGCCACAAACATGTGAGCTGCAGAAGGATCTGTATTGGCGCGACATAAGGAACTTTAGAGAGTCACATGAGATGCATAAAACCTGGCACCAGGACTTCTGTTATGAGCAGTTCAGACTGCAAAAACACCCGCTCGAGAAATGAGCCAAATATTCCATAAATCTAGTAAAGGTCATATTTTAGGCAAAAAAATCTTTGCCAATAAGGTAAGAAAACTTTTTCTAGAAAATAATTCTGAAAACTAGTAAAATAGTCTTCTAATCTTCTTGAAACAAGGTTTTTTTTACGTTCTTAGAAACTAATTTTGTCGTGAAGCACATTGCAGTTAGTCATGCTGTACAAGGGCAAACATTTGGTGTACATTTCAGGGGGGGGGGTCTTTAAACCATGATTTAAATGAATGTGCCAATTACCCATTGTTTTGTTCAGGCTCCCTTACCTCCAGGTAGGCTGATGGGTCCACAACCGTGTTTTGGGTCATAGTTTTCCGAGGCGATGTAGATGTGCTTCTTGCACAGCCTCCACAGGCCGAAGTGGGCCGCCTCGCAGGTGGCATTGAGCACTTCCACCTGTGGCTTAAGCACTGCCCAGTGGTCCGTTACCACCGCCGTGAACATGCACGCCATGCCCACCAGCAACACAAAGATGGCTATCTTTATCTTGGTACGCTTGTGCATTTTTCCGAGTGGTGGGATTTCAGTTCAGGGATAATTCTTCCCCTGACGTAGAATAAAAAAAATCAATAGCCTTGGATGTTCTGCAGTGTGGACACGCTGGTCGGTGTCCCAAAGTCTTCCGTCCTCGGCGACAGCAGCAAAGCCTCTCGGAGAGTCGCTTCTCCTTTTCTCTCTCCACCTAAGACCAGTGTCTTCTCTTCCCCCTGTTGCAAATCTGTGCTTCTGGTTCAAATGGAAGGGGGCCAGACTGCTCTGTCCTACTTACAACTCCCTCTTTCCCCACGATGAGTTTCTGCACCACAGAGGGGCTGCAAGTTTAGATAGTCAGCTGTTGAGCCAGATCAGGGAAGGGGGTGACACACTGCCAACCATGGTGGGTAATGGGTGTGTTTCCCAGCATGTCCTATGCTATAAATGTGGCCGGTGAGTCAAGATGTCAGGCTTTTCTACTTATCCGATTACAGTGCCAATTCGTTGAAATTTGTAACGCACCGTAAAAATGTGATCTAATATAAACAGGGTTTTTCTCCTCCATAACAGTTGCCGGTGTTAGGAAAGTTGTTTCACCAGCGTGAAAATAGATTGCTTTTAGTCTCGATGTATCCCCCCCTGCGCTTAACATCCACGCAGCCTTGGTGTGGGCTTGGCTCTGTAAACTATTTATAAGAAGAAAGTGGACGTGTTTATAATGAGCAGCGAAGTTCCACCTCACAACAGGAGCATTTCCCAGAGGGAACAAAACTGCTTTTAGTCACGCTTGTCAGAATTCCCGCCCGCAGGCGAGTTGATTTGAACATAAAATTCTGGACTCCTCTGTTTCCTGAAATTATGAATTCCTAACAGACATTCAGCAACTACAGAGCTGAGTTTGATTTACCAAGAAAAGCTGGGAAATTCTTCTAAATTGTATGAAATGACAGTCCTTGAAGAAATTAAACTTGAGTTGACACACGACGACCTGCGAACTGATGAACAAGCTTCAACAGGTGAGTCAATGAAGTGGGAGTTACAGGTAACCGCCACACAAAGAACCTGCTGTAGGACGGCTTCAATCAATCAATCAATCAATCAATTCATATTTATTTCGAGCAATTAACATAACATAAATGACCTGCGTGCAACATAAAATTAAACAAATACCTTTTATCAGGTTTATCAGGTGCAGGTTCAAAATACAAATTAATTCGTCAACACTCGAAAGGGAGTGGGAAGAAGAAAACTTATTTAATCCCACCCCTGTTTCTCATTAACAACTTGACAGATTTTTTTTTTTTAAGGCTTCCTCCTGTCTCGACATTTGAACCAAAAAAAATGAAAAAAAGACCTATATGAAATTATAAACGAAATGCAGATGCATTTCATGGCCACAATGCGTGGACCCCACCTCTCCCCACAGTGACAGCTGGGATAGACTCCCACCTAACTGTGATCCTGACAGGATCATCAGGGTTTCTGTATCTGATCCTTCTGTCTGACACCAACCAATCCCCAGATAAACTGTTTTAACCTGCATCGGCCTCACATGATTTTAGTATTATGAGGCCCAAACCTGAAGCTCATTAATACCAAAAACAATGGGCCCCATAAATGTCATGCGGCGCATATAAATTAACCAGCAGGGCCCTTCCAAAACCCAGCAAGATCCCACTCAAGAGTCCATATGAACAAACACAGGTAGGGCTACGGTGGAAGCCCAAACAAATCCACTTTGGACCCTTGATTGTAGCCCACTTTTAATCTGTATGGAGGAACACAAACTCACCTACATAGCTGTTCCTGTGCTGGTAGATTGGAAGGTATTGCTTTATGTCTTAAAATGAAGAAGAAGGAGCACTCACTCTTCTCTTGCTCAGAATAATCATTTATTGATCCCTCTAACCCAATCAGAAGCACTGTTGTCACATAGATTGTGCTGTACTTGTTCCCGAGAGTGGCCGTCATTGATTAACACGCATACGTGAAAATGAAAACCAAACCTTTTCCAGCAACACTCATGTCTGTTTATGTCTGTTTAAAACATTACTTACAATGTTTCATATCAAAGGATGAAAATATCTGCCTTTCATATTTCATAAATAATTGAACACTATGAAATCATGTGAAATGATGGGGGACTGGGACTAAAATAAAACAGGGAGGGGTCATGAGATAAATGCCAGGCAAACAGATTGAAATGATAATGAAACTAGAAAAGGTGCTCTCATCTCTTTGATAACGCTCCTGCACTGAATTATGTTGGTTCTCTTTTCTTTCAGAGCTAGCCCACTTTGAGTGTCTTTATAAGAATCGTGACCCACTTCAACCTGGAGTGAACAGAGGCTCCCACGAAAGTGAAAAAAGAACAAGAAAAGCAGAGTGGAACCTTTAGTGATCACTGCAAACCGAATGAGCCATCAGTGGCGACTGAGGGTCAATGTCTTGATTGTCGTCCGAGCCACCAAACAGAAAAAAAGGAGAAATGGCATGTTTAGGTGGAAATCTACAAGAATAAATGCTGTTTTAGAATAAATGTCAATGTTTGCAGTTTCCTCATAACACAGGACATGAGACGGGACACAGAAAGACCGGCTTGAGTGAAGCCTCCAGCTAAGTGATCAGTCGTCTATGACTCCCACTGACCTTCGTCAGACACAATATTCTCCTCATCTCACATTCTCTCAAGCGGAAGCTTTTAGTTAATTTATTTTACTTTGCTTTGCAGCATCCTTTTTTTTTTAAAGCTCAATGTCTCAGTGTGCAGATGTCTTTGGAACGCCCACTCATGTTGTTTTATCGACGTTTAAATAGCCATTATTAGTCAGTTTATTAAAATCCACTATTTCGGCTTAATCCCTCATGGAGGGGTCGCCACAGCGGATCACAGTCTGCACATCCATTTGGCCCAGTTTTAAGCGGGATGCCCTTCCTGCTGCAACCTGGGGAGAAACACACAAACATAACGAGCAGACAGAAAACTCGACACAGAAAGACTCCCGCCCAACCCGGGAATCTGACCTGGAACCTTTCTGCTCATTTTGTTTGCCCTCATTTTATTACGATACAAACAAGATGGATTTGTCACCCAACTGTTTAGTAGATTGTCTGATTACTGACCATCTTTTATTATTCAGACCATTTTGGTTGTTTTCAAGATAGAATATAGAAAATAAAAACACAAAATGCTCAGAACAACATGACTCCAAGAGTAAAAGTCAGAAGACCCATTTAGTGTGACTTTCCTCAAAAGATGTGACTCTTTTTAATGAAGACTGTTCACTGCAGGGGTTTGCAGAGTTATTAGCAAGGATTCCATCTTATTTATGTGTAAAAGATAACTTTTAAACCTCTCTTTGAATCTTAAAGAGACGCTACCATGAATATTTTCTTCCTCTTCTTCTTTTTTCAGCTTTTCCCTTTAGGAGCCGCCACAGCAGACCACCTGTTTTCATCTCAGCTTGTCTCCCGAATCTAAACTAAAAACTCATGCACAGTCCAGTAGTTTGATCATACATACAAATGTGTTGGCATCCCTCCATTAAAAAGGGAAAAGCCCACAATTGTCACTGAAATAACATCAAAGTAAAAGAAAGAAATGATAAATAATAAATTACATAACACTGACGGATGAAAATCAAACATTGCCTTTTAATTATGGTTCAACAGAATCATTCAAATGAAAAACAAACTCGTGAAACTGACCTTTACAAATTAGTTGTTAAATCTAGAAAAGACCATTTAACCATAATAATAATGTGTCTGGTATTTGACAGCACATGTGTCTTCAGCTGTCAGTCAGACGGTTTGACTATTTAAAGTGGGAAAAGTCATCACTCTGCTCACAACACTGAACAAGGACCTGAGAAAGCAGATGATAAAGTTGTCTGAGGAAATCAGGAAGAACCTTCTCGACAAGCATGTACAGTAAAAGGTAAAGGCTGCGAGAGAATCTCCAAGCAGCTTGATGTTCCTGTGACTGCAATGCATTGCAGTCAGACGTTTAGGGTCCACAGGACTGTAGTCAACATACTGTACCTGTACATGGCAGTAGGTGGGAAACTGGTAACAAATTGGAGAGACAGAATACAAATGGAAATAAGAGAGCCCAGAACAACTTCCAAAGAAATCGTAGGTGAACTCCAAGTTCAAGTTACATCAGCGTCAGATCACACCATCCATCACTGTCCAAGTGGACAACCGAGGAGGACTCTACATTCAAAGAAAATCCTAAAAAAGCCAGACTGGAATTTGTCAAAATGCATATTCTTTGTTCACAGATGCAAAAGTTCAAACACTGTAGCTACGGTGAAACACGGAGGCTGCATTGCTGCGTCTGGTACAGGCGTCTTGAATCCGTCCAATGAATCCTTGTGGAGACAAATGTGCTGCCCAGTGTCAGAAAGCTTGGTCTTAGTCGCAGGTTGTGAGTCCTCCGACAGGATAATGACCCAAAACACACATGTTCATCATTTGTTATCATTTTTGTCACTTTCAAGTTATTTCAGAGACATTTATGGGTTTTCTCTCTTTAATGGAAGGGTACCCTCAACGAATGTGTTCTCATATGATCATTATTTTATCTAGTGAATTAGTTTAACACATAGAGGAGCTTGTGGGAGCTTCACAACATGTTTTTAATGATGTTAACAGAATTATCCAGTTTATACCTGCAAAGAAAAATTTGGAACAAAAAATGAGAGATTTTAAACCCAGTTACCATGGCAATCACTGCATCCATCTATCTGAACAGGGAGTGCTGCTTGAAAGATGCTGAGCATTTTGATGCAAATGTTCAAAAGCTGGTGTTATTTATCTAAAAATCTGATAATTGGCCACTACTTCATTACATTAATGTTGCCATTGTTTGTTATGTGGAATATGCAAGTATTCACCAAATTTTAGTCTAAGGCCCTGTTTACACGTAGCAAAAACGGTGGTGTTTTCATGCGTTTTGGCCGTTCGTTTACACGAAAACGAAGCTCAAAGTCATCAAAAACGATAATTTCTGAAAACTCCAGCCAGAGTGGAGATTTGCAAAAACTTTGTCATCACGTTTGCTTGTAAACAGAGGGAAACGAACATTTAGGCTTCAGAACGTCACATTAAGCGACAGAAACGTCACCAGCGTCAGGTGTGCGACCTGTGTTTACAATTTGTTTGGCCACTGAAGTTACTCGTGTCATTTGTTGGTGTTTTTTTCCAGGATTTCGATTGGCTAGCATGACTTTATGCTTCTCGTGACACTGTAGGTTTGGCTGCTCATTGCACCCCTTAACAGTGTATTTATGCAGGTTCATGTAAATTAAGAGATTTTGAAAACGATCTGATGTAAATTATTGTATTTTTCAAAATGTAGAGGGGGAATTATCCATTTTTGTAAATACCCATCTATGGGCCCGATTTACTAAGATCCTAAATAAAGAGTACTAAATTGCGTGTGCACTGAAAAAGTTTGCACGTGCTGTTGTTGTGTGTTTTGCGGGTGATTAACTAAGAATGCTTGCGCAATTGATAACAGGTGCAAACAGCAGTATTTAAATGAGGTGTGTCTGTTTGCGCCATGGAGAGTCTGGATGGAAAGCAGGATCGCAAGCGCAAAATGAAATTTGACGCGGTGGAGTTAGAAATATTAGTGGAAGAGGCAAATAAACACATTCATGAACTACAGCAAAGAAATTTAAACATTACCAAAAGTGTTGTGCCGTATTCAGCACCCCTGCCGTGAAAAGCACCCCCTCGTCGACACATTACCCACAGATCTCTTATTCACAAGTAAATGTCAAAAAGGACTAAATGCTCATGTTTAATTTACTCCAAATGACAACGTACACACAATGATAAAAATTATATTCTCATTCCGTGTCACGTTCTGTTTAGCGTCCAGTTTTGTGTTAATGATTCATGTTTAAATGCGCTCATGGATTCCACAATAGTCATACTTTCCCACAATCACAGTCACAGATAACAAATATCGGGTAAATGGTTATTGATGTCATTAATTAATAGCCTGCTTACTGTGTTGTCTTCCATAATATTTGTAAATATATATAATATAAACTCCTAAGTATGTATTTGTGTGAGTGTGTATGAGGGGGTGCTTTTCACGGCAGGGGTGCTGAATACGGCACAACACCACAATAACAGCAGCCATCGGTGCGTAATGCTGGGCAGATTAGCACCTTCCTTTCGAACGTATTAAATACAGACGCAATCACAATCCCTGCAATTACTTTCGGGCTTGGTAAATCTCATTGCGTGTGGTAAATGAACCTATTTGCATCTTCCCCTCCCAGTATTTAGCGTTTTCTGGCGGGTACGCCCCATATTGATTATTCATCAGGGCAAAAGTACTAAATGAACAGCGTGTGCTATTTTGCTCATTTGAGAGGCGCAGTCCTCTTTGCACGCTGTTAGTAGATCAGCTTGCACATTGGTTTGCGGGTGATGTCAAGTTTGCACACGTTTTTACGCACGCAAACCTTTAGTAAATCAGGCCCTATGTGTAAACGTGGCCTAAGTATGTGATTTCTCCTTTCATCCGATTGTTGACAGATTTTTAAATGTTATTTGCAGTCCAGTCTACTCCACTGGATTCAGCGTTAATTTTGTGCAAAGTGCATGTTCCTTCACAGTACAGACAAATGGTGCTCAAATGCCATGTGGATCGCCCATTCTGCTTTTACGGGTTTCTCATGTAGAGGGGAAAAGTGCAATGCTAAGTGCTCCATTTGTAACAGACCCATCCAGGAGATGATGGAGACAGCTTCCAGCTTCGGCCGTCAGCTGATAAGAATTCACACAGAGAGTAAAGTGCTACAATTATGTGTCTTTTTGTTTTGTATTTTTAAACTCAGTTCATAGTGGGGGAAGAGCAGCAGTGGCCGCTCTATGGTTATGATTGGTGGCCTTGCTATCCGATCGCTACCGTGCAGAGCTGCAGCTGTAAGCTACTGATGTTGAAAGGGGCCAAGTCGGTTACATTAGCAGAGAAAGTTTATGAGCCGCCACTAGCGACTGTCAAGCGGTGCAGTCAGCCTTTCAGTTAAACCGTTCATTTGTAAATTCATGTCAATTTTTTTGATTTCACCGTTAAGCCACTCTGCACACACAAAGAAAACATACTGCTATTTGGTGTGACAAAAACATGTACATTCATAGATGTTTTAAATTGATTTCAAGACAGTGCATGTGTCTTACGTAGGGTTGCCACCCGTCCCGTAAAATACGGAATTGTCCTTTATTTGAGAAAAAAATGTTGCGTCCCGTATTGAACTAATATGGGACGCGATTTGTACCGTATTTTCATTAACTTTTACACCATATTCTAGTTGAATTATTGAAATAAATTAACCTTTACACGAAATTCTAGTTGAATTATTGAAATAAGTAACTTTTACACCATATTCTAGTTGAATTATTGAAATAAATTTACTTTTGCACCATATTCTGGTTGAATTATTGAAATAAATTAACTTTTACACCAAATTCTAGTTGAATTATTGAAATAAATTGACTTTTATGGGGGCACGGTGGCGCAGCAGGTAATGCAGCTGTCTCACAGCAAGAAGGTCCTCGGTTCGATTCCCGCCGGGGACGCTGTGGGCGCTGAAGTGCGTGGGCTGATGTGGACATTCATAGCATAGGAGGCTATTTCAGTTGCTAGTATGGCTGGCTGTCTGTACAGTCATGCAAGTTCAATGCTATTAAAGCACTTTAAACTTTAAATCAAAGCATTTTGTTTTTTCATATAAAATAAACACATTTTTATTCAGTTTAGAAGTTTAGGGGCTTTTTTTTGGCTCCTGCGCTGCTGAAATCAGGGCGTCCCTTATTTCTATTTCTGAAAGGTGGCAACCCTAGTCTTACGGGCAGGCAGCTGTGTCATTCACACTGCACTCTGACGCATTGGTGACTCAACTACAACACTGGATGAAATTGAATATGAGCGATTAGGAAAAGTGCACACCGCAATCAGTATTTTACTGTTGACAACTATCGAGACACCGAACCGTTCGTCAGCGAAGTTCCTCTGACAGCTCACCATCTTTTTGACGGATGGCTCTGACTCATTGCTGTTACAAGAGCAGCAATACTTGCTCTCACAGAAATGACCTTTGACCTTTGTCCCACTGAGATATCCAAACAAGAGGTGTGAGTCTGAATCCTCAGAGACGCTCCTCGCTCCACACATCTAAGGAAAATGACCTAATCTGCTGATGAGGACGAAACCTGAGCCAGATAAAGATGTGTGGATACAGAGAGCTCGGTCTCAAGTATGTCACCATGTCACCATGAGATATTCCAAATGATCTGGGTTGTAATTCTGATTAGTTTGTATGAATGACTGAACTTCTAACTTTTTTCCTGACTAGCTAAAACTACCACTACTTGTTTTATTTTCCCACTTACTGAAGATGGTTTCACATCTAAAGTGTTGGTGCTTTTCAGTTATGTCCAACACCAAGCAACTTAGTCTCAGACTGACACACAAATTTGAATTTATGTAGATATAGATAAATGAGGGCATGTTAGCATCCAGCTAAAAATAGAAGTGAACTTCCAGCTTGAGAGCTTGCTTGTCCACAATGACAATGATTCAGCAGCCACATTACACCTCATTCATATAAAAAAGTGGCCTATGAGTTAACGTACACACTGATTTATGATCCAAGGAAAACAAAGGTTTATGTACGTTTCTGTCTTTGTGCAAACATGCAGCCATCAGATATCAGAGCAGAAACAAACATTAATTAAACTTATTTTAGGGCATGTTTGTTGCTCTAACAGTGTGTATTTAGAATCTAGCTTAATCATTAGACTAAAATAAATGTAAAATTAAATTACAATTCTAAACAAGAAAAGGCCATATGGAAAATGCCAGTTCAAAATAAGAAATAAGTTTAAAAATGATAAAATTTAGTTTTACTTTTGTTCTTTGCAGAGAGCATGAACCCAAGAGATTGAAAGTTTTTTTCATTTCAACTTAATTCATTTCATTAACATCTATTTTTGCATTTTAGTTCTGCAGCACATTCCAATAAAAAGCTGGTATAGAGTTAGAGCTGGTATGAAAGTGAGGAAAAGAAGAAGTGAAAAATCAGTAGAGGCTGTATGACTTTGTGGTGTTGCCTCTCCTGCTCGCAGCACTTAAATGTTTCTGGCATTAAGGATACCAAGCACCAAGGTGTTTCACTTCTCACTTCCATCATATTCTTCCTACAAAACCATCTTACGGTATTTAAAAGTACAAGGTCGTTTTAGTCTTTTTTTTTTTAAAGATTGTCTACATAGACCCTGTTCCGGACAGATCTGGGCTGCAGACTGGTCAATGTAGCCGTGTTGGACCTAAAACGTCCCCTCCTCTCGCCAGACCTTTGTTTCATTGAAAGGTGCTTTGGCATCATAAAAAAAAAAGATGTGGTTTTAAGGACAACCTGTTGCTCTGAAATCTCCACCATAATTTTCCCCACCATAATATTTAAGTGGCATTTGTGAATGTATTTTAGTGAATTCTAAAGGTCTCTTAAAGTAATCCATTGCCCATAAACAGGGTTGATGAATGATGGTTCCTCATGCAGTCCCATCTGGGGGATCAGCCTGAACTTGCAGCCTTGCTCTTACCAGGCTGAATATGAAATTCCTCCAGATGTCTTGCTTTGTTTAATTATATCACACAGTGTAGAAGAAGAAATATGCAAATCCATCCCAATATTTCAAATGGCTTCAATTGCAAAACCGTAAGTATGTTAACATTTAACTGACGCCTGCAAAAACAAAGATGAACTATTTTGGATTAGTGTTGTCTGCAAAGAAATAAAAACATTTTTTAAATGTTAATTCCCAGGTCCTCCTAACGTTAAATGATCTGTGATTGTAAACTCTTATCAAAGAAGCAGAAAACAAAGGAGCAAAGGAGATTAGTTCAATGGACAGATCAGGACAGGTGAAAAAGATGAGGGTATCAGATAACACACAGAGATGACCCAGTTTGAGAAAGTTCACCAGCAGCCCTTGCCGCTCCACAGGAGAAGAGACTCTCTAAAATATGAGCTGGTAAACTTAGAGGATCGGGATCAGTGCAACGTATGACATTGATAACTTCTGATTTGCCGCTTCGCTCATGAGCAAGAATAGGACAGAGCAGGAAACTGACAGCCAGACTGAGGCGGCGTCCACAGCGACGTGTCTGCTGAAACAGTCTGTCGTAATGAAGAAAGAGATGAAAAGAGAAAAGCGCTTGAAGCCAAAGCTGTCGATTTTACAAGTTGATCTATAATCCAACCCCCCGCTATTTGTAATGAGCCGTGGGAAGTGACCTAAAGAATGAGGTCTCAAATACAAGCAGCCAAACTGAGTTTCCTCTGAAAGGTGGTTGGGCTAGTCCTTAGGGAGAGGGTGAAGAGCTCAGTCATCTGGGAGACGATCAGAGTAGAAGTGCTGCTCATCTGAATCAAGTCAGCTGGCTGGGGTGATTTGAGAATCAGATGGCTTGGTTATGTCTACAGGGAAGACACCTCGGGATTAAAACTCTCCAGGACCCTGCTGCCAAAAGAGTGGAACAAGATGGATGGATGGATGGATGGATGACTTAACATCACAAGAAAAACTCCAACAAGTAAAATTTGAAGTCAAGGTACATTCATTCATTAATTTTGTTTTGAATACAACACAAATCACTGATAAACATGTCTGTAGCAGGGCGAGTGCTACCGGGGCCGACCGAAGGATGGAGAGACACAGAGTTTCGTGCAGACCCTCTTTATTACAGCAAAAGATCACCGCCACACGTGCAGAAGCACATTCACACCCAGCTTCACAGACCCTTGCTGCTGTGCAGCCCTGCCTTATGAAGGCTGGCAGGGTGGAGAGGCTGATTGGGCCCACCTGGGCCCTAATCAGCCTGAGTGGCTGCAGCTCCTCCACCCTGCCACAATGTCTTTTACTAATTTTACTCTCAAAATAACTTTAAAGGGGACCTATTATGAAAAATGCATTTTTTATTGCTTTAACATATATAAAGTGGTCTCAGCCTGCCAACTCAGAGAAGGAGGAAAGCAACCAAATTCTGCAGTGTCTGTACAGCCGCCCGGATGAGCCGTCCAGTGTGATGTGGCTTCTACGAGCCAATAAGATTCTGCTCCTGTCGTTACGTAACCAAAATGCAAACCACGCCCACGACTAAACACCGTGTTCTAACTGCATGCGAGCGCTGCGGCCAGTTAGGACAGTCCAATAGAAAATAAAGCAATGGAATTGATTTTGTCGCTGACGCTCGCTCGCATCGCATGCAGTTAGGACACGGTAACTCCGCCGGCCGGAGCTTCCGCCATTTTTTCGTAGCAGCGTATCGCGTCATTCGCGTCATCGTGTCAGGCAGCCAATTAAGCACAGTTCCTCATTATCATAGCCTCAGAATCCCACATAGGGAATGCGGTTAGAGAATGAGATGATAAAGACATGGTTTAGAGGCTGAATTTATTTAGCAAAAACAATCAAAAGCTTGTTTTTAAGACATTCAAGGTCTGTTTAAAATAGGGATTAGATGCCATAATAGGTCCCTTTTAAAATAAAGCAACTGTAATCTGAAAATGCCAAGGATCTTTGGGCTGGGCCCAGCATCCAGTGTTTAATGATCCGACCACACCCCAGCTCGTATCAGATGAAAAGGGTTAAGCTTGAACTGCTGCTGGCTAAATCCAGTCTTAGCACAATGACAAATGTCTTCCTAATGGATCCCCGAGGCTCCGGCATTGACAGTGTGGCACAAACTTCAGCAGGGAGCGTGGAATCAAACCCCTACTGGGAAAAATGTCAGCCATTTTCAATTTTCAAAAGGAACTTGGGAGGAGAGAGCATCCCTGTGGATCTCTGACTTCCACTTCTGCTCATCTGTGACTTGATCACAGTTTGTGTTATTACAGCAAAACATTTTTGTTCTTCTTTCATGATAAGAAGAATGTCCCTTTCTCAGCTTGTAACTTTAAATATTCTTCCCACAAAGACCTGAAAAGACAGTTCGTTCATTATTTCCATACAAAGACCCCCTGCACAGCGAGTTGTGCTAACAAGTGTGCTGGTTAATCCCATAACTGCATGGAGAGGTGACTCCTAGCAGTTTCCTTCTCAATTACTGGTTGAGATATTTCACTCGCACACAACAGGGGGGGAGGGTGCTTTATTGTGGATGAAAATATCAGTGAGGGTCCATGACATTTAAATTCACAAGGCTTTACAGCCCGAGTGATGGGCAGAGAAAAGGGCGAAGAATTGCTGCAATTCAGGGCTGGAACGGAAAGCATGGTCATCACAGCAGCAGCAGCAGCAGGCATAACAAAGACTCATCTCACACGCTGAATGGAAAGAAGTCTATTCTAATTCAAGGCATATCCTCGTAAACTTTAGTGACTTGAATGACAACATATCTTTAGGAGAGCAGAAACGGAGACTATTCGGCCTCTGCATGTTTAAACACACATGATGACACTGATTCACACGCCAGCAACCAAGTTAAACCAATTCTGGCTTATGCCAAAAATATCCAGCAATGAAATCCATGGAGCTGACTTGGAATCGGGCAAGCATGTACCACCAAGAATGAATAAATCTATACAAGCACCGCGCACACACACAGACATAAGCTCTTTTCTGGAGACATACTATTCAAAGTCTGGATGAGCATTTGGGAGCCTGTTAGGTCAGTCAAGCATTAAGTTGGATGATGTCAATTCCCTTTAACACCCCATGGTTGCAGAACTGTCTGTAATGCACATTCATAGCAGAAGGTAGCAAACACCTCAACCGTGCAATAAACTAAAGTCTGTAAAAACAAAAAAGGGTGTTCAAAGAGCTGTAATTCATTGGATAAGAAACGCCACAATAAGCTGTCCAACTAATGTAAAATAATACCGTTTAGCAATTTTACTAAACTTCCTACTTGAGAATACGTGGTGTTTTTTATTGATGTTATGAACTATAATTGTCATGGTCATTTCATGTGGGTCCTACCATTTTTTGTCTTGAGGTTTCTGGTGAATACTTATTTTTATGTGTTTGATTAAATCTTTGCCGAGTTTACTGCTTTATTTTGAAATTATTTTCTCATATGTGCGATTTTTTTGTTCGACTTCCTTTGATCTCTCTCTCCTCATGGTTCCCATCTGTATCTCAGCAGCGCCCATAATTACGAGCCCTCGCGGACCATTAGGTCCTCTGGTACCGGCCTTTTAATTGTTCTTAAAGTTAGAACAAAAACTTTTGGTGAGACCTCGTTCCACTACTACGGTCCTCATCTGTGGAACAGCCTACCAGAGAACCTCAGCCAACAGAGACTGTTGACATTTTTAAAAAGAGGCTCAAGACCTTCCTTTTTAGTTGAGCTTATAACTGAATTTTATTTATTTTATTAGTGTGGTTTAGTTTATTGTTATTTAGTTATTTCTTATTATTTTAACTACTTATTTTTCAATTATTTTTAGGGGTGTCAAATTAGCGCATTAATTGCAATCAATTAATTACAGGCATATTTAGCGTGTTATGTTTTTTAATCGCTTAATCTGTTTTTCAATCTCTAATTCTACTTTTTCTGTTTGCGAGGTGCCTTTATTGTGAAATCTGTGTTTGTGCGTGGGCTTCTTGTGCTTGATTGTTAGGGGTGGAAAACAATGGTCAGTCCCACCTTGAAGTGGACATTGATTGGCTGTCCCTGTGTTTGGGTGTGTTTAACAAACGCTGGTAGACTCCCATTGTAGCTGGACAGGCAGGGGGAGAACGTTGAGTAGCGAGAAGAGAGGTGAAAATGGAGGAGCATGTGAAAGTTGACGGTCCAGTGAATGGGGAATTGACATTTCTAAAACACCCGACGGCACCATTGATGAAGGTAAAGTGATATGTCTTTGTGGAAAGGACTTTGCTGACCACCGAAGCAGCTCAAGTTTAGCCACATTAACGTAAAGCACCCGGTCGCGAGCGCAGCCACAGCTAAGATCTTGCCACAGCAACGCTCTTCCCCAAATTAGGCCCAATTTACACGGAGCAAAAACGGTGGCGTTTTCATGCATTTTGGCCGTTCGTTTACACGAAAACGGAGCTCAAAGTCACCAAAAACGATAACTTCTGAAAACTCCGGCCAAAGAGGAGATTTTCAAAAACTCTGTTTTCACGTTTGCTTGTAAACGGAGGGAAACGGAGATTTAGGCTTCAGAACGTCACATTATGCAACAGAAACGTCACCAGCGTCATTTGTGCGACCTGTGTTTACAATTTGTTTGGCCACCGTCAATATTTTCTTGTATTTTACCTGTTTTATATTCTAAAGTCACACTTAAAAGTAACTCCACTTCTCTCACTCCAAATGAAAGACTCTCGTTCCGTCTTGGAAGTAACTGGCAGTCAAGGCTGATTTATGGTTCCGCGTTACACCAACGCAGAGCTTACGGCGTAGGGTACACGGCGATGTGCACCGTACGTAGGCTACGCCGTCGATTTAACGCGGAACCATATTATTCAGGCTTCACACGTGTCATTTGTTGATGTTTTTTTTCCAGGATTCTGATTGGCTAGCATGACTTTATCTTCTCGTTACACTGCCCCCTGCAGGTTTGGATGCTCATAGCACCCTTAACGGCGTATTTATCCGGGTTTGTCTAAACGATGGTATTTTTCAAAACGTAGAGGGGGAAATATCCGTTTTTGTAAATACCCGGCTATGTGTAAACGTGGCCTAAGGCTACGTTCACACTGCAGTCCTTAATGCTCAATTCCGATTTTTTCCCATATCCGATTTTTTTGTGTGGCTGTTCACATTATCTTTTAAAATGTGTCCTATATCCGACTCGAGTGTTGACGCATCGCGGCCCTGAACTGACCCGCATGCGCAGAGACGTGTGATGATGACAATGATGGGTTTGCATCCAACAGGTGCCTGTGAACTGCCAATTATCCATCAAGCTCCACAATTATCATGTTAACATTAAATCAGATGGATTTGTCAAGGACGTTTCTCTTGCATCTCTATCATTGTGCGGGCATGAATTCTCAGAGTTTTGCGGGAGCGGATGTAAACACTGCGGGCGCGGGCGGGAGTGGAACACACACGGTGCGGGTGCGGGCGGTAATGGTCAGAAATGCAGCGGGAGCGGGATGAAGAAAACAGTCCCACTATAGCAGGGCTCTAGCTCCGCTCCCCGGAGTGTCAGCTCTGCTCGTTGTCTCGTCTGATCTGAGGTCGTAGGCGAAAAAGAGGTGAGCGCGGGGAGGGGAGGAGGAGAGGCGGGGGCGGCCCGGAGGGACCCCCGCCGTCTCCCGTGTCTCTCCCCCGCCGTCTCCCGTGTCTCCCCCGCGGCTCGGGGCTCTGCGTGTGACGTCAAAGTCGCATTAATTCCGACCTGCCTGTTCACACTGAGGTCGCATTGAAAAACATCAAACCTGTATCCGATTTAGAACCACATATGGAAGCGACCTGAATCTGATTTGAAAAGATCAGATTCCATGTGACTGGTGCTGTTCACACTGTCATAAACAAATCAGATCTGAGTCACATATGAGCAAAAAATCGGATTTGGGTCACTTGGGATGTGCAGTGTGAACGTAGCCATAGACTCAAGGAGATAACTCCGTGCATGCGCACGTCTGCGACCAAGAGGCTGGCAAATGTTCCTGCCAAGTGGATGTAAATGGCTAGGACTGCATCTGTTCAAGTCTGTTAAAAAAATAAATACATTACTTTATAGCGCCACTTTTTTGTTGTTATATATCAATCTTTTGATCTGCCATGATAATGTAATGAATTTCAAGGAAAACACCTCAAGTTGAAGGCTTTTCTCTGCAATTTTTAGGTGGGTTAAAAAAGAGATGAATTAGATTAATTAATTACAGATCTTAATTAATTAATCACTCCATTTTTTTGATCGCTTGACAGCACTAATTATTTTATTATGTACTTATTATTTTGTAATAGGAAGAAAATTGATGGAAAAATATGTGTGCTGTGTGGGTATTAATGTGAGGATGTGTGTGAAAATGACCAGATGTGGGTTTTTAGCCATGAGTGTGTGAGTTTTTTCTATGTTAAATGTTGATTTTATTATGTAGAGCACTTTGCGTTACAATTGTATGAAAAGTGCTATAGATGATGCCTTCTCTCTCCGCCAGTCTGTCTTGTCACCTGTTTTATTTCCCTGAAGTCTGCCTCTGCTTTGCTTTACTGTTTTTCTTTATTTTTTCCTTTTAGTTTTGAGTCTGTAGATATCCTTTTTTGCAGCAGTTTTGTTTAAATTAAAGGACTTTGTCCTGCTTCTCAGGTTCCTTCATTTAGGTCCTCGACCCCTGGATTCATATCAACACAACCTAACAACAAAAGATCAAATGCTTGAAATCCTCCTCTAAAATCACTATCTGAAGATCAAAAGTTAATTATGACATTATTCTGGGACAACAATGTTCTTTATGTTGGGATTAATAAAGTTGAAAAATACCATCTTCTTATTTAGAAAAAATTTAAATAGGTGTGTTAACGCTTTAATTCATCTTGTCTTAAAAAATATGTATGTTTTTTTTAAGATGGTATGAATCAACTTGACATCTTGATACACTGATGTTTGTATTTTCAAGTTCACATAATCTTTAGGAGAACTTAAAAATGAGAGTATGGTTCATTTGATCGCAGCTCTGTTCTGCTTTCGGGGTTGCTATCCTGATTGTTGGGGAAGGTCCGTAACTGACAACTAAGCCAAGGTTCTTATTATAGCCACCAATGTGTCTGAGAGCCGGCAAAGATGAGAGGCTGACCAATTCCCAACTGCCTGTTTCAGCCTGCAGCCGCATTAGGACATAAATAAAGCTTGCATTCAGATAAAATTAGCTTTGTTATCTCAAAATAATGGAGTGATTACATTTGCGATCTCTACACATCTTTATTGAAACTTTTTTCTTTCTCAGCCTCTCCTTTTACTAAGAAAAGGGTACTCCCCTTCGGTTATTGGGCCACAGTGTCACACCAACATGCATATACATGGCATCCGTGACAACTGTAGCAGTTGATCAAAGCTGAAAATGTCAGATGGCAAATAGAGTAGCCTGATGTTTTCACTTACATCTCCAACAAGACTTTACTGGAGCAGCTGTCGGCTGCAGCCTGGAGGTGAAACTCAGCCTCTCCCCTTTGCCTTCTATAAGAAGATATCTATTCTAATAAATCAAAGCTGAAACCGAGTCTTCATTTAGAGTTCAAATATAAATCCTTGCTCATAATCAGGTGTTTTTACGTAAATATTCCCTGGCAAGTTCTCCCCGATTATCCTGTGATTGAAGCAACAATTTCTTTTCAAGTGAACAGAGATTTTTCTGGTCTTTGGAGGTGTGTGTGTGTTGGGGGAGGGGGGGGTTAGATTCATCAACTTAAGGTAAGATATCAATATTACCTAATTACCTATTATCAATGAAAACTGTTTTTCATTGCCTTAAAACGAAAAAAAAAAAAATATATATATATATGTATACACTAACAGTCAAAAGTTTGGACACACCTTCCTTAAAAGATCAAATTGTTAAAGGTATTGTATTCCTTACAAAGTAACTAGTTAACTATCTAATGGATGGTAAAAAAAACAAAAGATCATATGATTTATATAAAAAGAAGATACTATGCCTGCAGACGTAATAATTAGGTTTTTGTTTTAATTTTGAATTCAGTACCCCGCTGTAACCATGTAACCGTCATTTAGCCAGCATCATATCACACCGTCAACAGTTGCAAAACAGTATCACATAAACTACATCCTGACACAAAAACCTTTATTGTTTGTTCTCATTTCCTTAAAAATGCATGTGTGTGTGTGTGTGTGTGTGTGTGTGTGTGTGTGTGTGTGTGCGCGCCTGTGTTACGCAGTAGGACAGAAATACTATAAAGATGAGCCTACAAGTGCATTTCTTTGCAGCGTGATCAGAAATCTTACAAGACAAAAACTCTCTGAATACAGGGGCAGTGCACACTGAAGTAAAGCGAATCAAGTTAATCAACAGCAACACACCGAGTATGACCCAATCTGTTTCTTTACACATATAACTGTAACAGTCTATCTAGCTGAAGTAAGAAATTCATTAGTTCAATACATCATCCCTGAGCAAATGGAAAGCAAACTACCCAGGCAGGCTGTGTACACAATGTTCACACACTGATACAGCACATTGGGAATTGGAATGTTCTGGCATTACTGTGGCTGTTTCCATTTATTCTTATATACATCTACTGCAAGTCATGGTGTGATTGTTGCACACCGAGGCAGTATTTCAGAGCCATGAATGCACACTCACACTGCAATGTGCACATTTATCACTTGACATACATACAAACTTGACTGTGATACGGTGAAAGTATTTCAATTGGAGCTGATAGGGCTTCAGACTATCAAAGATGTACAAGTTAAGTTAGCACCATTCGTGTTAAGTTACAGTTAAAGCACATCAATTCTAATATAACAAACAGCCACACACATTACTCCATTTTTGCAAACAATTTTGGAGACAAACATTATTTTTCTCAGAGTAAAAGGAGTTCATTTGCAAAACACTACTTCACAACCAATAACATAATAACCTTATTTTCAATACTGTGAGTCCGTACAATACTGAGCATCTATAAGAAAAAGGAATTACTTCTTTTATTGGGCAAAGTCAAAGAAAGACCCCTTAGAAAGAATACCAGCACAGGCCACAGTCCTCAGACTTATTGTAAGAGCAGAAGTGACTTTTCAAATACTAAGTATTATACTTTAAAATGTAATATTGCTACATTTGTCTTCAACCATTTTTTTCCAGGGAAGAAGAAGATGTTATTTTAAAGTGTATTTTTGTCTTCCATCGTCTCAAACCTTTCTACTTTTCTGTCACAGAAGGGTGCAAGAAAAAGGGAATCTGACCTTTCAGTGTTCCTGCCGTCTGAACAGTCCTGTGGGGAGATTGTCCTTTTTCTCAACCACTGAACAACATTTAATTTGCTCCATCGTGCTCATTGTTTAACTGAATTACACTCCTGACCTCAAACAGGTGTGGTCCTACGGTTCGCTCCATCTTTTGCATCTTTCTGGAAGCAATTGTGGACTTGCAAGAAGTCCCTCTCAGGGCTGTACGGCCCACTTCCACCCTTCAAAGGGTCTCTGCTGAGGGTGTACATGGATATATCTCCCATCGGCAGACCCATCCCCAACCCTCCCCGGGCTGATCCTCCACCAATTTTCATTCCCACCGGGGACGGCTCACGAGACGGGTCGGACGATCTTGAGCTGGAACGTGAGCGCCTCCGTCTGTAGCGGTAACTTGGAATGCGAGAGTATGGAGAAGAGGAGGCGGTGGATTTCATGAAGTCACGCTTGGCTTTAAAGCGTGTCTCTTTGTTTTTCTCAATGTAAATGTTGACAGCGAGGACACCCACTGACTCGGCCACGATGAAGGAGAGGGCACCGAAGTAGAAGGACCAGCCGTAGCTGTAGTGGTTCTTCTTGTCCTCGTCTTTCTTGTCACTGGGATCGCCGGCATTGCTGGAGATGTACACAATGATGCCAATGATGTTACTCAGGCCTGCAGGGACGAACGTGGAGAAGCAGATATACGATGAGAGAAATAGTTTATGTAGGGTTAAAGAAAACCAGATTAAAAAAAAGACATTGCTGTGCCTGAGGATTATCGTGTAGTGTTTATTCTGCTGCCTCTCTTATTTTGTCACAAAACTATGCAACCGTGAGCTCCAAAAGATTTAAGAAAATTCTCTTACAGTGCTATGTATCCAAAAAAAGATGAAAAAAATGAAGAAACAAACAAGAATACAATCTGTTTGCTTATGTATTCTCTCTTTTAGTGTGTTGCTCTGTATAGAGAACATTTATTGGCCCAGTTTTTCTTTTTATCTGTGGGGGACTGTCAGTCTCATCCTACCTGCAGCCACAAACAGGATCCCTGCACTGAGCAGGATGTTGTTTCTGCTGTTGTAGATGCGTCCAACCCCGACACTCAGACCGCCCAACATCAGAAGGATGGTGCTGAGAATTGGAAAGAGGCTCGATGCACGCACTATACCTGTTCACATGAGATAGAGACAAAGATGTCTTGCTGTCAACAGCCAGTGTTACAGGCCAATATTAGCTTATCACATGTAAACTGAGTCTACAGAGCATGGCTTATGAGGATGGAAATGCTACAAGTTTTGTACAAGCTGCAGCACTAGAAAAGTAAGCAGAACACATACTTACAGGCACATGAGAAGAATGCACACACACACACACACACACACACACACACACACACACACACACACACACACACACACACACACACACACACACACACAATAAGACATTCTGATTTTTCCTCCACAGTAATATTTTAAGTGGCATTAGTCAATATATACATATAGTAAATATAGTAGTTGACTTTTACTTGACAGGAATTTCCTAAAGTAATGTTCTGCCAACTTGTTCCTGGAGTAGCTAAATGTAGATTTGGAAGAATGGCGTTCTGCTATCAGGCACCGTTACTATGGAACCAACTTCCAGTTTGGGTTAAGGAGACTGACACGACCTCCACCTTTAAAACCAAACTTAAAACGTTTCTGTTTATTAAAGCCTCTAGTTAGTGTAAACTTTAGTGTGTTAGGGCCAGTAGTCATAGCTGCAGCTGCAGGACGAGACTAAAGCAGCTGGTCTTAAATGTAGCTTTATCCTAGATATGCTGCTATAGAGCTACACTGCAGGGGGACAATAACATGATCTACTGAGCTGTGCCCCTCATCCCTCCTTCTCTCCTGTTCTCCGTCCTTTCCTCAGATCAACCCTCAGTTATTAATTAGAAGTATCTAATAATTAGAGGTATCTTATACAAATATTTGTTCTCCATTGTTTTTGTAGTTTGTTGTGCTGGTCTGCTCCCTCCTTTTTCTTCTGTGGATGTTTATAGTCCAGAGCTTCAGGAGCTGCATGCTGACCTGCAGTCCCCCCTCTGACTATCCCAGTGTCTGCTGTCTACATCTGTTTATATAGTCATCCCTGTAGTACAACTAACCATGTATCAACTGCTTTTTGCTTCTCCTTGGAGGGTTTTTGGGAACGTCTTTAAATTAGGTTGCACTGGTGCATCCCTACGGAGGAGTATTAGGACCATTGAAGAGAAGAAATAGAATTGTGAAAAAAAATTCAGAATTAAATTCTTTTTTTTTTCTTCAGTTGATACTGATACTCTGATACTCTTCCATACATCCCCTTTGCATTCTGATATGTCTGAAAAAAATAATGAAAAAAAACATGGTGACAATGTAAAATGACCAAACAGAGCTAATACTGTTTCTCTACCACAGGATGTTATTAATTGCAATTAGAGATAAAATAACATGAATGGTAAAGCTTTACATACCTAACCTTGAAACAGAAGATATTTTAAAGCACATTATTTTATGGAGTATCATCTTATTTTGCTACACTGAATTTTTTAATAGATAAGAAAAACATCAATTAGTTCAGCTGAAATATAGGTTTGTTCCTCTGACTCCCTGCCATCATCGCTTACCTCTTCAGTATTTGTCCCTTTTTCTGAACCTGATACCCTCTTGTCTTCATCCCTCACACCACTGTCTCCTTGTACGTCTGCCTCACTCTGTAGCTGCTCTGTTTGTCCCTCAGTGGCCCCAAACAGGCCTGAAACTCAGACCTCACCCGGCAACAAAATAATTCTATTTTATGATTGGCTGAGAAATTCTCTTTTATGATTGGCCGATAGGTTGGTAACTCAAGACAGCTGCTCTGAGATGTATGAGTGATCAACACACCACATGATGATCTGCCTTTTGGAAATTTCTGTGCAGTAAAGTTAATGATTTTTCCGCACGAGCGTGTAAACTTGTCGAAATGCACGAGTCTCAATCTCAGTGCGTGAGGCTTAAGAGCCCTGCCATATACCAACAATTCAGATATAACAACCCGTTCTGACTAGCAATTAACAAACGTACTAAACAGTCGCCTTTGGCGGTTGATTCCCTGTTGAATTTAACTTTTTTGAATAAATTTAACT
Source organism: Cololabis saira (assembly GCF_033807715.1). Classification (NCBI taxonomy): domain Eukaryota; kingdom Metazoa; phylum Chordata; class Actinopteri; order Beloniformes; family Belonidae; genus Cololabis; species Cololabis saira. Next base: position 37,622,330 of record NC_084587.1, read on the forward strand.
TGACTTGAACTTAAAAACAAGTAAAAATATCACTGTGGGCTGAGGAGACTTATTTAGCCAACAGAAGTTTGCCAGCTCGCTCTCTCCACTGCTGCCTGGGTCCTCTTATCCACCCAGCAGCACCAGGGGGTTCATAACACAGACTCACAGCATGTGGGGGCACTAACTCTTTTAGGGGCCAAAGACAATCTTTTATAGTTACAAAAAAAATGAATGCCTTATTTCAATGCATTGGGTGCGTTTGAGTTGAGGGGGGCAATAGGGGGGGGCAAGGCTCTTGATTGGGGAGGGGCAAGTGCCCCCCTGTAGATCCGCCCCTGTGTCTGTGTCTCTCCTCTCTCTGTTCTTCATTCTCCCTTTCTGATCTACCTTTTCCTGCACTACCTGGCTGGCCTTCTGCAGGAGGGGCCCCTTATGATCAGGTCATGCTCAAGGTTTTTCTTCCCTCTTGAAGGGAGTTTTTCCTTGCTACTGTTTGGCTTAAGGTTTTTCTCCCACTAGGAGAGTTTGTACCTGCCATTGTTTAATAATTGTTCGGTGGTCGTGTTCTGGGTCTCTGGAAAGCACCTGGAGATAAATTGTGTTGTAATAGATGCTATATAAATAAAATTGAAAATTACATTTGAAATTGAAGATAGTCCTGCTTAGCTCTTCAAACAAAGTAAAGGTATATGCATATTATCTTAAAACATTTGCATTTTCCTACTGATTTCATCTAAAAATACTCACCACCATTTCTTTACGAGGGCTTTCGCTTTCTTTCTTTTTTAAACACGTGACTAATGTCAAAGGGCTTTTTCTGAAGAAACATAGAATCCATTGGCTGGTGGTTTTCAAATTAAAATGTTGTTGAAATTCCTCTGTTGCATGTAGGGATATATTGAATATTTGTGTGTTTTGCTTTGGTTTTCTGAACTTTAGATGGATGTAATTTCTATCATGTTTACAATTTGTAATGATTTGTATTATATTGATTTATTTTATATTTGTATCATGTTTCTGGACCAATTGCCATAGACCTGACAGGTAAATGATTTGCACTTATATCACACATTTTTTTGTCTTGTTAAATTTTTGCAGCAGTTAATATTTTCAGAACATTTACCAGCCACACATGTTCAAATGCTCAGAGCAGCAGCTCTTTGTATTTAGACATGTAAACGTAGTAAAAAATCTGATGAAGTTCTAGCTGACCATCTGAACATGCAAGAAAAAGCAACTTTGTACGCGGTGTGGCTGTTGGTGCCAAATGGGCCAGTCCAAGTAGAAAGTGGATCCCCAAAAGGCCCACCAAAATGTGATAATAAAAAATGTTGCCTGGTTTAATGAGTCTTCATTTCTTCTAAAACATTTGGATGGTTTGATCAGAATTTGGCATCAACAGTTCAGCCTATAGGTGGTATAGTGGTGTGGGGGTTATATTTTGTAACTTGTTTAGCCCCTCTGCACTATCTGAGTGAGAGTACCAGTCTAAATATTGTTGCAAGTCCACCCCTTTATAACCACAGTGAACAATTTTAATGGGGAAATATATACATATATGTTATTCTTATTCTAGTATTGTTATCAATAATTGTCTGTCCCTCCCTCTCTTTCTTCATGACATAGAATTTTGTTTTTTCCCTTTAGAAAAGGCTGACTCTGGGGAGCTTAGTTGTTTCTGTCCCAGGCCCATAAAAGGGGTCATACGTTGTAAACCAGGTCACAAGTAATAAAAGTCTGCAACTGTTTAGAGCTCTGGACCCCACGTGACCTGGTTCGTTTACAGCGCTATTTTGGCAGGAAAGAGAACCGCTCGTGCACTCAATAATACTGACCCTTACAAAGCTCCTGGAGTACTTTTATAAAAGCATCAAAATGCAACAGAGCTGCCCAACCTCCAACATCCGACATCTACGACTACCTGATCAACTTTCCTTCGTCCTACTCCGGGGATTCTCTTAAAAATTACAAAAGCCTGGAGGGGTATGAATTGATTTGTGGATTTGTGAACAATATTCAGCTTTGGACTCTGTCAGCAAAGGGTTATTTTATCATGAATGTAAGGGTAAGCAGCACTTCATTCATTAAATTAACGAAGGCGCTAAAAAAAGGCACAACACCAATGCAGTCAGTGTAGGCTAATGTGCTCGGCACGTTCATTAGAGTTAAATGTTACGTGGATTTTCAACGAAGAAATTACTGTGTGAATTAAAGTTTTAAGGCACCACCTCATACATTAATTGCATACATCTATGATAAATAGTTATCATGCAGGTGCCTTTTTATTTATTTATTTTTGGTGAGTTATTCTCAAAAACTGAATGACCCTCAGTTGAAGGCATGGGTAGTGTTCAGAGAGGATAGTGTTGTGCCTGGGGCCCACTGCAACCGCTCAGCTGGATTCTGGAGCTGGAGCTTGTGTCAGCTGTCTTTGTTGTGCGTTTTATGGCATACATTTGTTCATCTCGCCTCTATGGATCTTTAGGAATAAAGATAAAAAGCTCTATCAGTTCCCCTTTTTCTAATATTCTGGCATCCCGGTGCACAACAGCTTTCTGGCATCGTCTCTACCGTTTACTGGCGCAGAAACGTCATTCTCACCCGCTTCAGCTTTACTGCCAAAATGGCGTTGCTTACATTCTAGAATGTTGCTTTATGAGAAATTCTGACGTCACGGTCCGGAGCTCTATAGAGGATGTTGTAAAGAGATAGTGGTCTCTGGTTTTGGTTTACTGTATGCTTTGTTTGAGTGTGCAACTTTAACTGACTTCTTCTTTCTCTGTTGAGATGAGGGTTATATGGGGAGTAGGAATGGGCGATATTTTACCGTTCACGATATACCGTCAAAAAAATTCCTCACGATAAGAATTTGTCATCTTGCGGTAAAAACAATAAATTCCTGTTGATGATGTTTTTGTGTAAAGCTGATTTTTGGAAGGAAGGAAGGAAGGAAGGAAGGAAGGAAGGAAGGAAGGAAGGAAGGAAGGAAGGAAGGAAGGGAGGGAGGAAGGAAGGAAGGAAGGAAGGAAGGAAGGAAGGAAGGAAGGAAGGAAGGAAGGAAGGAAGGAAGGAAGGAAGGAAGGAAGGAAGGAAGGGAGAAAACAAGGAAAGAAGGAAGGAAGTGAGAAAAGAGGAAGGGAAGAAGGAAGGAGAGAGCAGGAGGAAAGAAGGAAGGAAGGGGAAAAAAGAAGGAAGGAAGGAAGGAAGGAAGGAAGGAAGGAAGGAAGGAAGGAAGGAAGGAAGGAAGGAAGGAAGGAAGGAATGAAGGAAGGAAGGAAGGAAGGAAGGAAGGAAGGAAGGAAGGAAGGAAGGAAGGAAGGAAGGAAGGAAGGAAGGAAAGAAAGGGGAGAAGGAAGGGAGAAAACAAGAAAAGGAGGAAGGAAGGGAGAAAAGAGGAAGGGAAGAAGGAAGGAGAGAGCCGGAGGAAAGGAGGAAGGAAGGGAAAAAAGAAGGAAGGAAGGAAAGAAAGAAAGAAAGAAAGAAAGAAAGAAAGAAAGAAAGAAAGAAAGAAAGAAAGAAAGAAAGAAAGAAAGAAAGAAAGAAAGAAAGAAAGAAAGAAAGAAAGAAAGAAAGATAAATTCCCGTTGATGACGTTTTTGTGTAACAAATATGGCGGATCTAAGAGCGAGATAGATTCATAGTTAAAAAGGTGGAGTTGAATTGGTATTTTTTTTATCGTAATTTTTATCGTTATCGGGATAAATGCCAGAAATTATCGTGATACATTTTTTAGTCCATACCGCCCATCCCTAATGGGGAGGGGGTCTTCTTCCCCTCAGACACTGTTATAAAACAAAAAGGCAATATGCTGTGGTTAGAGCACTTCAGACAGTGTGTATGAACTGCTCTCCTTGCAAGTAAAATATTATTTCTTTTGCTAATATTCAATCCGAGTCAGTTTGATCACAGTGGAACACACCCATGTCAAATATTCTCAAACTGGTTTCTTCAACATGAAAATTTAGTCACTGTACTTGATTGCCCTCCGCAATAATCAGATGTCTAGCCATCAGAGCACATGTGGGATGTGGGGAAAGCACCTGGATGTGCAGCAGGCGAACCTGCAGGGACCTGTGAGAGGCTATCATTTCAACATAGACCAAGATCTCTGAGAATACTTCCAGAAAAACTGTGCCACCAAGAATTAAGTGCGAGATATAGCTTAAACTGCCTCTTTCACAACATTAGTCATACGTTTGCAAAGCATTTGAAAAAATCCCTGATGACAACGTGTTCCATGTCTTCTGGCTTCCTGAGTAAGAACGCTATGTCATCACAACAACATCACTGGGCCGTTGCAGTGATGGTCCTTGAAAATAAATTAACTTTGAAGTTGTTGAAATTGCCGCAACAGGGGGGATCAGGCCCTGCAGAAACTGCAGAGATCAACCGTAATACATTTTTAAAAAGTTTATTCTGTAACTGAAAAATATAGCACTCAAGGTTTTCGTCAAAACTGTATCATTTAATAGGTCCTAATCCTCAGTTGTTGATTTTGTGAGGTTTTTTAAAAGAAAAAAGAAGGAAGAAAAAGCTTTGTTTTATAAAAAATTATCTGATATTTTCAGAGTTAGTGTTGCTCCAGCCTTCCTGAACTGATCAGTGTGCAAGGATTGATGTGCTACATGTCGTATTGATATATTGCTTTCAAGTTCTCGGTTATAATCATACAGCCATACTAGAGAATAAACTTATTTATAAAAGGGGTTCATAGGTTTATCTCTTGTTGCTGTCATAATTAGTCATAACAGTATAATTTAAACACAGAATTGAATTCATCGTTATATTTTTTCTTACAAACAACAAAAATGGCAAACACATTTAACCCTTAACCGTATTCAGTCAACAGAGTATGTAAAAGCTTTTTTTGTCACTAAAAAGTCTGCTTTATACATGCAGAGTGATTAGAAGGCCAAGTGAAATTGTTGTGCATCCTAAATGTTCCTGAAATAGCTGTCTTTATAACGTGAATATACTGTATGAATTGGGCTATTTTCTTTCTTTCCTAAGTCTTTATTGAGCTACTTGAGTAAAATATGAAATAGGATCTTACAGCTTTCATAAGGGTAAAATCCCTATTTTACGTCCTCATGCACAAACACAACACACTTCATTAACAGCAGAGCTGCTATTACTGTCATGGCATCATGCATAGGGAGAGGATAGAGATGTCATGACACATTAAGTACCCTGGTGCTAACTCCATCATCACAGAGGAAAAAAAGAAGGGAGATTAAGGGTTGAAGTGTTTAGTGATGAAGAGGTTGCACTGACTTACGTAAGATGTACTCTGAACTGTCTGTATCATAGTCATTATCCTCTGGAAAATGATTGATTCGAAAACAGCTCCCTTTGTTGATACCTGTGAAGAGGCCAAAAGCACAGTGAGTGTGATCATGACTCAGTGTTAGCAACTGTTACACATATGAAAAAAAGACAACTGGTTGAATTAAAAACGATGCATCTTCAGCTCATAATGAAGTTTGGCTTGAAAAGCTTTAGGACGGAGATTATTAAAGGAAACACAGATCCATCAATCCTCCACTCAACATTCAGCTTTTATGGTCCTCAAATAAGGAAGTAGTTGAAAAATTGAGTGTTTTTTTTTCAAAGTATATCTAAACTTTATGTGAAATTCCCTCTTCTCACCTCTAACCATGTCAGAAACCATTTGAAGACAGGCTGGTGTGGATCTGTGGCTCCAAGGGGGCTCGGGCCCTCAGGCACGTTCTATTCAAAGACTCACTGAGAAAATCTTTTCTCAACTTTCAACAGAATAAAACATTGGAAGATTATGAATATTGAAAAGTTAGACTTTGAATTAAAGCTCTAACTCCTGATTTGTTCCCACTTCATGTAATTTCTTACTTTGTTACTGTGTTAGTTACTCTTGAGCTATTTTCACATTCATAAGACACATTTAGGGTATCACTGGCACTGGTAACATATGTGTGAGATCATTTACACGTGTCAATGAAAGAAAAAAGCTTGGACTGCCACTCTCAGATATTTTTTTAAAGAGAAGAACATTTACAAATATTCTATTTTTATTTAGTTAGATAGCGTGTGTGTTGAATAACATAGTGGTCTTTCTATGAACTAACTGGCTATGTAGCAAACATTTCAATCCAATACATTTCTTATGATGTCTTAAGAAATCATAGAATTCCAAAATTCTTACATGGAAATGTGGAGGACTAGAAAAGTTATTGTTTTTATTTTTTTTAAACTGAATACAAACTCCCCGGCCATCACCAATCCCGTCCACCATTAGCTATGGACAGTCTAAACGTCAGGCCAAGAACGGCTGTTCGGGGATATTGTATCAGGAAAGCTGGGTCAGAGGTCGGAACGGGAGGGATTACAGACTTTTTTTTGGTTCAAGTCTGGCAACAAAACTGCAATAGATCAAAATGGTGCTTTCGTGATTATATCACTCCAAAAAAGAACTCAACAGAGACTTGGTGGTGGCAAGCAACATAGACCCAGCGGCCCTATGGAAGACTAATGGTAACTTTTTTAAGAGGAGCCTCAGACTGATATTGTATGTTCTTAAAGTAGTTAAATACAGTATAGTTAGCATTATATGAGAAAATGTTATCAGTTCCTGTGCAAAGACATTTTGACAGATGTTAATCAAACTTGGTAGGTTTCAAAAGTTTTATTAAAACAATCAGTCAGTACGTTTACATGCATTAACCAAATTTTTGCCTTAATCCGACCGATATCGAATTTTTAAAAGCCACAACCCACGCTTAGCCGAGCTACTGACTGCCCCGGGACTCCACCTTCCGGAAGTGACGACACCGCGAAAGCAAGAATATCAACACAGTGGGAGAAGTGTGTGTGGCGCCACTTAGCATCACGGAGCCGAACGCACCTCACTCAATAATCGTTTGTCTCCCCGCGCATGTATACTTTCTCAAAAACTCCAGTTTAATCCTTAGCTAGATTGTTGCCAATAGCTTGATTAAGATGTGCATGTAACTGCACTGACTGTGCCAAGTTTGGTGTTAAAAGAGACACCAGGTCAAATTTACATAAATTGCCAAAAACAATGGGTTTAACATCAAAATATCAAGAAAAGTTACACAGGCAAATGTAGCCACTCAAGGAATCAATCCTGAAAGGTTCAGCTCATTAGGACAATGGATTTTGTAAAGATTTTGGTTAAGAGATTTTACTAGGGAGGAAGAAAGGTCCCCAAGACTTAGATATAAAAGAAATTATGTGTGTGTGTGTGTGTGTGCGTGCGTGCGTGTTTGTGTGTCTATGTGTGTGCGTGAACGTGTGTGTGTATGTGTGTGTGTGTGTGTGTGTGTGTGTGCGTACCCTTGTTTCAGAAATGCTTAACTCCTGAACCCCGGCTCCAAAAATTCTGAAAAAAGACTGGGATGACCAGGGAATTATTTTCCAAATGATGGGAATTATTTTCCAAATGATAATGAAGAATTAAAAATCATTATGTTAATTTTGCATGTCATAGCTGTAAATTTCAAATATTCATTAAAAAAAATGGGTCTATAGACCATAAAACTCATGTGTTTTTTTTTGGCGCGCCTCAGATTGATATTTACTGAATAAAAAATGTATCAAAAAATGTATCATGCATTTTATACGTTTTTTTTAAATCCATGTGTGCTGATGCTTTAACCAATCTTCACCAAACTTCAGAGACTTGACATTACCCACCCGACAATCACTGTGGGAAGTTTGATGCCAATAAAGTAATGTGTTACAGAGACACACATGTGGAGCTAATTTGCTAATTTTTCAACAGATATGGCACAAAACATCAGAAATCAGAAATTGCTTTATTTCGCCAAATGTACAATGTACACAAGAATTTGACGTGTTAAAAAAAGCACTACTAATTAATTAAATTAAAAAATAAAATAACTAATTAGAAATATAAAAAATATAATAAGTAAGCAAAAAATATATCATATACATGTAAGTATATCATATGTACAATCACCAGGAGTATTTACTGGATGGCAGGAATGAAAAATGAGCGCGCCTCTACTCGCCACGCCCCCGTTTTGCGCTTTTACACTACGGGTGGAGGCGGGTGGAGGCGTGCCGAGTAGATACTTTTTCTGTATCTATTCTGCCGAGTTTCTAAGGGTGCTGAGTCGGCCCTGGATCTGACGTCCTCATCCACCACGCCACTGATTGGTCGGGGGGCCGTCAGACGTTTGAATCAGGAAGCGCAAGAGCAGCTCGCGGCTTCCTCATTTTATCCGACAGGCATTGGCAGCGCAAAAGTCTGTTTGGTGATCCAACTCTGAGGTGCAGATGTTCATAAACCTGGTGGATCTACCAGGCGCTCGGTCACTCGCGGCTCCCAGCTGATTTCTTAGTAGCGCCGACACAAACAAAAACTTTTAAAAAGCATCGCCGGTTGAAGCTTCTTTCACTCTCATTTTTTAACTTGATATCGAACACATGCCACAGACCAAGCAGCGCATATATCATCTCCTCCAGGTTCTACATGTAGTGTTTAGTGTTGTCTTCTCCGTTTGGATCGCACAATCAAATACGTCACAGCAGCTTCGCTACAACCCGCCCACTTCTCATCTGGGTGTCTAAAAACAAACGAGGACGAGGCGAGTGGAGGCGAGACGAGTCGAGTCGCGCTGAGTAGGTACTAGTATAAAAGCGCCATAAGTGTCTTTTAGAAGCGGCTGGGCTGAGATGCCTTTATTTAAGAGGGTGGTGGCCTGGGGGAAAAAACTGTTGAAGTGCCTGGTGGTTTTGGTTCTGATGGACCTGAACCTGTGATGGGAGGGGAGTGAACAGGGAGTGAACTGGTGCAGAACACACACAGACAGACTGTTCGCACGATGCGCTCCATTCTGTTCTTGGTGTGGGCAGAGGATGCAGGGTACCACACAGTGATGGAGGAGGTGAGGACACTCAATGGTTGCTCTGTTGAAGTGGGAGCAACCCTTGGGGGAGACGTTCACCTTGCGGAGCAGTGTGAGGAAGAGCATCCTCTGGTGCACATGCTTGATGACCTTGCACAAGTGTGTCTCCCACTTGAGGTCGCTGGTGATGGTGGTTACCAGGAGCTTCACAGAGTTCACCACCTGAATTGAGCTGTCGATGAGAAGTGAGGGGTGGGAGGGAGAGTGTCTCCGGAAGTCCATGACCATCTCCACCGTCTTGTTGGTGTTGAGCTCCAGGTTGTTCTGTGTACACCACGCTGCCAGCTGTGACACCGTGTCCCTGAATGCTGTCTCATCATTGGACACTCAATAAAAAATGATTCCAGGATGCTGCAAGCGTGTTGGTGTAATATCACTGCATCCATGCACCAGTTAAGTAAAAAGACAAACCTCCTCCCTTCGATTACCCGTGTCCCGGTTGGCTCTGATCAGCTGGAATCCCGGCAACTCCACAGAGGTGTCGGAAACTCTGTCATGCAGCCAAGTCTCACAGAAGAAGAGAGCAGAGTTCCTCTAGAAGTTCTTGTTAGTCCGTAGCAGAATTTTGATTTTGTCCATTTTATGGCACAGAGAGCGTATGTTGGACATGCAGATAGCAGGCAGCAGAGTATGTTGTCCTAGGCAGGGCACTGGCCCGCCGGCCCCTGTAGCGCCGGGAAGGACGCACAATTGTTAGTCTGCATTTCAGGTTTCCTCCGGTGGGAACACACTCCTTTATTTCCTCTAAAGGAGTCTAAAAAGTGGGACAAAACTCAAAAAGTATAGATTCCCTGATGGATAGGAGGGTATTCCGGTCGAAGATATGCCGCATGGTGGCTAAGATGTACTATTTACACTAAAAAAATAACAAAAAGTATGGAGCGCTGTAATACTGTGGATGCCCGGATCGAGGTCAGACGCCACATGTCTGTGGAGTTGCAATTGGAGGAAGTCAAAGGCTTGTCATGATGGAAGGGATATATCCTGCAAATTTCTGCTCTGCAGGTCAAAAGGATGTTTAAAAAAAAAAAATCATATTCATGTGCTCATAAGTCCCGCCCCCTTTTGCCAATCAGGGCAATCTTTTGGAAGACATCTCAGAACATCTAGGATATAAACTACTCATGTTTGTAATATGTTATATAAATTAGATCAGACTTCAACATTTGTTTGGGACAGCTTTATTTCTTATTTATATGTTTTGTGATTCTTTTTTATTCGTGTTTTGGTGTTTTGGTTTCAATATTTGGCTTAATTTAAGCAACAGAGTTTTCTGCACTTGGTTAATCAAAAACCTAGTTGGTCAAAGATAGCAAGCAGTATTGTAGTCAAATTAAAACTCAACGCTTCACAACAATAATCCCTGGAGTTGGATAATATTGCGAAAATAGACAACATCCCACGTGAAGAAAGTGTGTGTAAATACTGAGGCATAACCTACTGAAAGCAGAGAAGAAGATATTTATTGGGATGTAATAGGGCTTGCCTGGTTCATGTTGTCTTGACTTTCCAGTTGGTTTCCAATCAGAAACTCAATGCTTTGATTCCCAGAACCTTCAGTACCTGTACATGTACTCTGCATTCTGTCAAAGTCAGTTTATTTGAAGTATATAAAGTTAGATAAATTAAAATAAACTTACACAAATACTGAAACATATTTTTAATATTATTATAGATTATGACTATTATTATTAATACTAAAATACATTTTGAATTGAATGATAGATGATATAACTGACTTATTATCTTAAAAAGGGAAAAAATACAATACTTTCCTTTTGTGATGAGGTGGCAAAGCCCTAGGAAAGTATCTTTTGTGTCTCCACAGTGTAACTTTCAGTTCAGTGAGTATGTTGCATACTGCTAAGGACTAGGTATGCTTGTAAATACCAGACACAGGATTCCAATGAATCTAAGAATCTGATAAATTTTCAAGGAAGTTGCAACATTTTTGTGTACCTTGGATGATCCACACATTGGTTAAGTTAAAGCAGCACAATGTAACTTTTCCACCTTAATATAATATTTCCAGAGTCATTGTGATGGTACATCAACTTCCAACATGTTTAATGAACCTCTGTCATGGTCTGAGGGGTCTGTATCGCCTTCACTGGCACTATGTAACTTGGAGGTGGATGGTAGGAACCCTGCCACACTACTGGTAAAGAACTACCGCTTTTGTCCAAAGGAGCGGCCAAACTCAATAAAAGCTGAAAGTTACATTGTGCTGCTTTAAGACATGCATTGTGTGGTAAGATATGCATACATACCAGTAATATTAATCTACACTAATACACATATCATGACACTAGGGCATAGTCAAGATTTTACAGCAAGTGCTTTTTTAGTGACGTCATAGCTAACACCATGTACTTCTAATTTGTCACTTGTTAAAGTTGTGATGTTTTGGCAAATGCCCCAAGCTGGGAGGAAAAGTACATTCAAGATAAGTAGGGATTAAGAGGTGAAACAACCTCAGTCAATTTGCTTCTCTCTTTTAAACTCCCTTTGAGTCTCATTCAGCTTACAACATCTTTTTAAACATTTTTAACAACACATGTGTCCATTACCAATTTCCCTACTGTGCTTTTCAATACTTTCTTCCGTGAACATGTCTCAGGTTTTTCTTGATTGAGTTTTGTAATATTCAGTGAAAAGAGGTGACTGTAGAGGTGACAACATGAATGAATCAAGATATGCACAGAAGGCCAGTACAGAAGTAATTGGGGGATGATGGTAGAGCAGAGATAGTGAGCTCACAAGGGGAAGCATCTCCCCAAAGCTTGTCTGAGAGACCGGAGCTCATCTTTTATTACTCAGCATAGTTTCTCCATAGCAACATCCTCCCAGCAACCCAGAATCACATTTCTTGCTCTGCTTCTCAGAAGATACCTTTGACATCTTACTAATGCATTCATCAGGCTAACACATTGCACTCACACAACCTTAGGCACTCTGTAGAAAGATACAATACATGTACATGCACACATACACAAAGAAATAACAATAAGAATAGACGAAAAGAAAAAAACAGAATGAAGCCATTATCAATGAGAGAAGCTCAATATTCACTCAGACAAAAAAACATTCGGACATCTGCAGCCTTACCCTTAAAAAATACAGGGGCATTATCCCGAAGTGAGAGTCGTTGTTATACAATAAAATATGGTATAACAAGTTTGTATAAAATATAATTCAGTAGCTGCAAACCAAGACCTTTTGTTTCTTTAAAAAGTTAACGTACACGCATGCTCACCAAGAAATCGTACAGTACAATATGTTGCACAAGCCACCTCACTCATACAGATGTATTTGAGGCAGATAAACAAGCCAAATTTCTTCTGTAGGGTTGGTCAACATCTCCAGAGGCTTACCCATTATTAATGCTGCTCAATTTATCTATTACAAACCTGTGGGTTATGTAGCTTACAGGCTGTGAAATCGTCTTGACATAATAAACAAATTATCCACAATGAGACAGATTTGTCAGAATGAGAATGACTGGACTGAGTTTTCAGGAATGCAATTTGTTTCTAAACAAGCACACATTTAGCATTTGAATATTGGTATAAGGGGGCACAACAGCCGGTTTATCAATAGACAAAAGAAAAAAGACCTTGTTTTATTTCCTTTATTCTCTTCAACAATGGGGGCAGGGTGGGAAAATGCCAATAATGCTAAAAAGCACTGTAAACTATATCAGCTTTATCTTGGTACAAAGCGAGAGGTTGAAGAAATGTGTCTTTCAGTAACTTTAAAAAAAATTCATTAATGCATTTTCCATACAAGGATGACTACGCCTGGACTGTGAGCTAATGACTATATTTATTTAGCTGCATATGAGACGAACATTTGGACAACTGTTGCCCTCTTCATTTGATTATGCATCACCAAAGATGCAACCGTCCTAAATTCTGCATAATCCATCAAATCCATCAAACAACTGCAATTAGTTCAGAACGCTGCTGCCTGAGTTCTCACTAAGACCAAGACAGTGGACCATATAACAGATTCAGTTCAATTAAATTCAATTTTATTTATATAGCATCTATTACTATACACGTTGCCTCTAGGTGCTTTCCAGAGACCCTTAATATGACCCCCAAGCCATTATTACATACAGTAGTAAATGGCAGGAAGAAAACTCCCCTAGTGGGAGAAAAACCTTAAGCCAAACAGGGGCAAAGAAAACTCCCCGTTAGGAGGGAAGAAGAGGGAACAGATTTTAAGATCCTGCTGTTGGTTTTATAAATCTCTGAATGTTCTAATGCCAAAATACATCTCTGATCTCCTGGTCCATTATAAACCAACCAAAACCCTCAGATCATCAGGGTCACACCTACTTTCTGAGTTAGAACCAAACACGTTGAGGCAGCGTTCATCTATTATGTCCCCCACCTGTAGAACAAACTCCCAGAATGTAAAAGGTTTGCTGAAACTCTCAGTTGCTTTTAGGCAAGGTTGGAAACTTTTTTACTGCCTATTTACTGCTGCATTTCAATAATCCACCATAATGCACTACAACCTTTATTTCTTGTATCTCATTTGTATAATTATTTTGTAACTTCTGTGTGTCTATCTTTAATTTCTGCTTTTAAATTCTTACTTTTTAATGCATTCAAAAACATTTGTATGTAAAGCACTTTGAATTGTCTTGTACATAAAATGTGCTATACAAATAAACCTGCCTTGCCATAGTCTGGAGTTCATCAAGCAAAGACTCTGATTCCAGTCACAAGTATTTGCTTGCAACACAAGCATTAAAAGCCATTCATTTTTGTCTCATTACTTTTTACTCTATGATCACTGTTTCTTTGATGTGCAAAAGGAAAATCAAAGATTAAAACATTTTTTACATGTTTCTTTAGAGACTGAGACTCCAACATCTGTTTAGCTGTAAAACATGATCAAGACACATGAACATGCAAAGGTGTCACACACCCTCTGCAAAAAAACACAATATCTGAACAAAAAATGCTAAAAGTGTGTCATAAATATCTGAGCTACCCTAAAATGCAACATTTTCCGTACACTTCTTAAAGTATATCGATTGAATGTCAGTTAAGATGAAGAAATAGTTCTCCGGGAGAGGATTTCAGCACCAGGCAGCGGACAGCGCTACAACAGGCAGGTTGTTGTTTGACGCTCAACTCACTCATTTCATTGATTTTCTTCTGATGAAGCAGTTACGAGCAGCAGCTTTCCAAACGCACCCACATAATAGCGATCTGTTGTCAAAGAGCAGGTCACCCGGCCCCAAACTGACTACGATTTGTTAAATATAATAGATAAGCAGGAGAACAGCTGAGAAAAGGCAACTCTTTTCTGTACAAACAACTCAATTATATGCGTAAATTGTGCTTCTGTAGACTCTAACACTGTAAAAGGAATTTCCTAGAAAGCTGCATGGGTCTAATTTGATGTTAGAAATAATTATTCTTACAATTGGTGATGCAGAACGTCATTATTAGTCTTTATGATCCAAGTGATTCAACAGGAACCGTGTCCATCCAATCCCTTAAAACGACATTTATTAACTTACAAAATGTTTAATGATGTCATCCCACTCGAATGGACGCAATTGCGGGGTTTCACCACACACACTCGCCAACATTCTTGTACAAGTTTTGTTTTTGCAGAAAAGAACAACTTGTTATTTCGAGTAAACAGATTTTCACACCATGCACCATGTCTGTTTTTCCCATTTTACTGCGCGCATTGTCGAGTAAAGGCTGATTTATGGTTCTGCGTTACACCGACGCAGACTCTACGCCGTAGGCTACGGCGTAGGGTCTGCGTTGGTGTAACGCAGAACCATAATTCAAGCTTAACCATCGTCAAGTGGCCAAAGACCAGTACTCGAGTTGAGGGGGGATGAGGGGGGATGAGGGGGGATGAGGGGGGATGGCATCCCCCCTGAAATAAAAACGGTAAAAATCATCCCCCCTGCCATCCCCCCTTTCCATCCCTGATGTTATTTCATCAATGATATGGTTTTACTGCTATTTCAACATTTAGAGTCATCACCAGAAAAATAACACCAGAAAAATAACTTATTTGACAATTTTCACCGGTTTCAAGTCAATTTTCACTTGAAATAAGTAGGAAAAATCTGGCAATGGGACAAGATTTATCTTCTCATTACAAGCAATAAAATCTTGTTCCACATGCAGATTTTTCTACTTATTTTAAGTGAAAATCTACTTGAAACAGGTGAAAATTGTTGTTTTTTCCAGTGATGAGTCTTGTTTTAAGTGTAATGAGATTTTTTTTACTAAAATGAGACATTTTAACTAGAAATAAGACAAATATTCTTGTTAAGATTTTGAGTTTTTGCAGTGATCAGTTTTACTTATCCTGTGAAGGACAGAATCATATTGATAAGTTCAGAAAACAGTTTTTTTATTTTTGTGTTTGGATGTATTTGATGTAAGCCCACTAGCCCAGTGGATATTTAAAGCTTACAGAAGGCTGCATTTATCTGCTGCTATGACATTCCTGCAGTATTTCTGCAGGTGTTTTGGTCAGTGCTATTATTTGTAATATATTATATTATTTGTAATCAGCACAAATTATCTGTCCCCATATGATAAAATCCACCATCCCCCCTGATTTTTTTTTACAACTCGAGTACTGCCAAAGACCATAGAAACACCCAAAAATAAATAAATATATAATAACAAAAAAAAAACAGGACATACAAACATCTCTCCGATGCGTAAAAAGTTTTAAGACGAACATTAATGTGCGCAACTTTCCGTTTACCTTCAATGCAGCAGATTCTCCACAAGCCGGAGTGCGTTAGGTCTCCCTTCACTCTCTTGGTTTGCTGGGTTTCGTCGGCGGTGACATTGGTGGCGTTGCAGATGTTCGCCCGCGTGTACAGCCAGTAGTCGGTGCCGATGGCGATGGTCATGAGACTGAAGGCGACGAAGGCCCCCGCGATGGCCAGCAAAGTCTGCACTCCACGGTCACACCATGCCATGGCGTCTCATCATGTGAGGATCCCAGTCTGTTTGCAGCTCGAGCCTGAATGTCACCAAACCACCTCCATCCTCCTTCAACAAAACTTCAAGCGGAGTTTTCTCCCTGCTGCAGAGATTGGATGACCGCAGCTCTGGTTCCATCCACTGGTGTGATCATGTATAGCAAAAGGGTAAAATAGGTCGCGCACATCCAATAGCTCAACAGGTGCTGGTCTCAAAGCATAGATCCAGGAAAAAAACAAGAGAGGAGACCGCACACTTTTGCTCCCTATAGTGCAGATTTTATTAGCACATCAAACGTCGTAACGTTTCGAGCGCATTTTGCTCTTCTTCAGACTGATTTTGGATACAATAGACGCCCCATTTTAAGCCCTCCCCAGGGGGTCACATGGTATAGAAAAAGAAAAAAAAATCATTCACAACACCTGGTGTGAAATAAAATATAACATAAATGTATCCAGATATCCAAACATCTTATAACTAGATAAAGGCCAGCTGGGCGTCATACATATCTAGTGATAAAAAAAAAAAGAAAAAAACAAAGGCGCCTCTTAGTTTTAGGATGGCTAAATTTTAAAGTTCGTACAAGGTTATATATATATTTTTTAAATGTAACACATTTCTGTTAAAAAGACTTACTCATAAATAAGAGTTCAATTCCTTATATCCTTGATATGAACAAAGGACAAATCCACCCATAGGTAATCGACAATAAATCATTATATAGAGGCAACACATGCAACTGATCAATAGGTAGGATCCCCACATGTGAAACAGAAATCACAACATGAGAGGTAATTACTCTATCGATCATCTGCAGGGTAACCAGGAATCCCCTTATGTAGGAGGGAACCGCAATAATAATACATACAGATTACCTAAAAATAATGCATACAAATTACTGAAAAAAACAAACAGATCCATCCTAGTCAAATATATGGTAATATCAGGGACATGTTATCATCAGGGACTTTTTCTATACCATGTGACCCCCTGGGGAGGGCTTAAAATGGCGCGTCTATTGTATCCAAAATCAGTCTGAAGAGCAAAATGATGTGCTAATACAGTAAAATCTGCACTATAGGGAGCAAAAGGGTGCGGTCTCCTCTCTTGTTTTTCCGTGATCATGTATAGCCTATCCCGCCACAGGGGGAGGACAGCAAAATACAAAATAAATTCATATTTTTTTTAACATTAAAGTTTTCTCAAAATCTGGCGTTTTAAAGAAATGATTACACGTTACGTGGCTCTGGTTTTTGTTCAAGTTCGGCTACAGTTCAGATACAGATGGAGCATCTAGACCACATCTTCCACGGCTCTTACCAACAGAAAACAGGGATGATTTCAGGGACTGGAGGATAAAAAAACATATATTCAACAATATTTATGATGCCAGCAGCACTCTGTGTTGCAAACAACCCCCCCCCCCCCCCCCCCAAAAAAAAAAAAAAAAAAAAAACAACCAAAAAATCTATGTACAGTGTTTATAATCAAATTAATTATGATGAAATTAATAAGTGAAACAACTTAGTACCCTACCAGGCACATAAGCGTGAAGCATACAGTATTGGATATTTGGTGTGGTAAAAAGAGAAAGGAGAAACATTTTTAGGAGCAAAGTGGAAATATCTTATTTGTAGCTGAGCTATCAGCAGATGATCCAGACTTGAAAGGTTCTCCTCTGAAGAAATATTTCTTTAAAGATCAATGTAAGCATCTTTGAAGTTGGAGTAGTCTGGGTGCAACATCACACAACTCATAAAAGTGGAAAATAAGACTCACACGTCAACAAACTCGTGTCAGTGTGCTGGATGCTGGAGGTTTCCTGTAGTCCTTGGTGGCAGTTGGTGTGTGTGTGTGCGTGTGTGTGTGTGTGTGTGTGTGTGTGTGTGTGTGTGTGTGTGTGTGTGTGTGTGTGTGTGTGTGTGTGTGTGTGTGTGTGTGTGTGAGAGAGAGAGAGAGAGAGTGTTTCTGCGGATTATCTTTAAGAAGGGGTCCCTTGTAAGTGATGTCCTGGTCCTTTCGAAAAAAGAGTCCTGAGAATCTTTGTCATATCTGGGTCTGGTCAGGATTCATACTGCAGAAGAAAAGGGAATGCAAGAAATATTTTGAAAATAACATGATGGAGAGGAGAAAAGAAAACAAGCAGCAATCGGAAACTACAATATAGGTAATATTGAATTACTTTCAAACTTTATATTTTTGAACAGGAAGGTGATGGTAGTAGTAATGCTCACTGGAGGTGCTTCATTCAAAAGGCTGAGAGTAGCGAGATCAGTGCAGAAATGTTTCATTTAATTTAATTTATTGATTCATTCCAGATATGTCAAAACCACTGCATATAGAGCATAACAACATTAACAGTAGTGAAAGATAAAGTTACATAGGTTGAGTTTATGATTTAATTTACTGTCATGTCATTTACATTTGTGTTTTTCAGTCATTAATCATTCATTTATAAAGGTGTTATTTGATAGGGTCCACTCTGCCTTTAAGGTTGCTCACGGTTACAGGTTGGGCGGAGGGATCGGTCTGTTCGACGACTAAGAAGAGAGAGAGAAAAGATTTATCTCATGCTATGCAATGTAACAACTTAAACAATAAAGTGTTCGCGAACATATAGAACCCCTTGTAAATAAATCTATATAAATAAATAAATATGTTTTAGAGGAATGTACACAAAATAAATCAATCTATAAAATCTATACCCAATGTGCACACACCCATCTATATATACATTCCTATATACATGTACATGCATAACAATACATAACAATACACATAAGTCCATAATTATACTATATCAAACAACCATATATACTGTACATATAAAGTAATAGTTTAGTACTAACCCTAACCCTAATAATAGTTTAATTCTACATGTTTGAATTGAAAATTCACATCCAACTACACACTGATACTCACATATACATTCACAGCCACATGCACATTCATACACACATGCAAAGTGCACCCTGAGAGCACAATGTCCAGGCATTTTCACAAATTGTTGCATTTTACGTTTACATTTTTCATCCAGCATGAAACCCCTCCCCTGATGTAATGCTCCAGTTTTTTTGATTAATATGCCATGATTTATTATGTCACGTGCTTTTTTAAGATCAATGAACACCCCAACGGTGAATTTATTTTTGTTTATGAAGCTGGTGCATTTTTCCATTATCTCTAGGACTGCCAACGATGTGGATCTTTCAGATCTGAATCCATATGGGCTTTCAGGAAGTATTTTGTGTTTATCAGTGGTTGAACAATCACCTCAATAACCTTTTTGACTATTGTCATATCTACGCCATCACATTCAGTTCACAAATAGTTTTTACATTTATTTACAATATCTATGATTTCACTCTCCTCCACAGCTGAGAGAAACATTGAGTTTGGATTTCTACTTATTAAAGTCTCGTTCCATCCATCAGCTGGTCCAGGATCCCAAATGTTTTCTGCTAGCTTTGGTCCAAACACTTACAAAATATTTGTTGAAATTATTAACCACATCATCAATATCATCAATATCATTAATTAATCATCAATATCATTAATTAATCGTTATTGGTAAAATATTGAGGATAATTTGTCCTGTCTGGAACTTTTCCTAATGACATCGTTCAATATATTCCAATAATACATTTTATTTATGTTGTTTTGATTCCAGTCTAATAATTTGCTATAGTATCCCTGTTTGCCATCTAGTTCTGGAAACATACAAGCAGAAAATACAAGTAGTACAAGTGTATGGGATAATGTATAACATATACACTTTTTAACTTTTCACTGTTTTTCTTGACTTTCTGTCAAAATCAATTGAAGTACTTTCTCACAATCATGTGGCTCATAAAAAATAAAAGTATGGTGTAAATCTCTGCCACAACCAGCAAGTCTAAATTTCAAGTTGCTAATTAAAATAAGTTTTGCCAAGTCCAGGGCTTTGTTAAGGACTTTGTTAAGGCCGTTGGCTGTTTGCAGTTGGGGGTCTTTTTTCACTGTGACACAGAGGGAGACCAGCCCTACTGTCCCACTTCATCTTTGTCTGCATATCTGTGATTCTTCCCTGTATATTGTAGCTGGCTTCCATGAATATTGTCCTTGGGCTAGCTTTTGCATATTTAACAGCTGTGTCTAACTGTTTCTACTTCCAAAGTCATTTTAGGCTCTTGAAGCTGCCTGCACTAAAGAAGCTGCTGTAATGAGAGAACATAGACTGCAGATGATGAATTTAATTATCATCATCATTATGTTTGAAAGTTTATTCTTCCTTTATTCTTCCACTTTCTTCACCTATTCCTTCTTAACTTGAGAGTCCTGGTGCAGCTTGCTTTCTCAGTCTGGTAGTTAATGTTTCTTTTTTTTCCAGCTTCCTTCTTTCTGTTAGTGTTTTTCTTTCTTTTGTGCAGTTGCAGCCTCTCCGTGCCCTTTCTGTACTTGTCTTGCAAATATGGCCCAGCATGTCTGAACCGCGATGTCTTTCCATGTGGTTTTGAGTAGCTGCCATAGCTTGGCATACCCAGGGAACAAGATGAAGCCTTCTGCCTGGCAGTGTGCCAAGACCTCTTTCAATTATTAACTTCAAGCATGATCGGAGAACTGAGTGGGTATTTTCTTTGAAAGGACTTTGGCAAATTCTGTTTAGTTTTGGCAAAATTGAAGATGGAAACGTTTGTATTTTTTTCTTTTAAAAATCAGAGAAGTGAGAGAAAATAAGCGCATTATCCTTTGATAAAAGCTTGTTAGAGGCAAAAAGTGAGGCAACATTAAAGCCATGAATATGAAGAGGACACAAAATATATTTCAGCTGAGACGTTCAAATATTGAGCTGCTGTCATGGAGCTGTTGGTCGGGCTGGAAATGTTATTTATTTATTTCTTTAGTCCCGGGTGGAGTGCTGGGCAATCTGTCCCTTTGGGGATGTGTTTGTGGCAGAGTCTTTGCTGTGCAGGGTGTTCTCTGCTCATCTGCTCATCTCATATCAAGTCTGCAGGGTTCATGTTTATGAGGCTGGCAGTTACAGCAGTTATCTGCCAGATTGCTGTCCTTTTTGAGCCTGAAACTATAGTGAGGGATGTTTGATCTGTTCTGAGGGAGCCTTCCTATGGTAGTGGAAAGCCCCAGCTGAACCAGTTGGTCCAGTTACCACCTGGAATTCAAGTAGGAATCACTTTTGCCCGTTTCCATCTTATCACTGTTATTAAACACCCATAACAATAGGCTATCTGTCTGGCAGCCGCAGAAACCATCTATGTGCTGCTTTAACCATCCACCTCCTGAACTCACCAGTCCTGACTCACCAGTCCTGACCAGAGCCTGACTGTGGTCTGAGTCTGAGTCTGTGTCCATTACCTTGCCATATTATGACAGCTATCACTGAATTAGAGTAAGCAAACATGATATTACATGAACCCCCCCCAACATTAGTGGGTCATTTATACACATATACATCACCAAAAAAGGGGAGACAAAAATAATAGTTATAATGACAAATAAACCTGTTTTAAACCGGTTTCCTCATTTACTGCAGCCACAGTCCGCTGCTGTTTCCTCGTCGGTGCTGGTATTGAAAAGCCCTTTCATCCAGGTACTGTTCTTCCTGTATGAAGGATGCGATTTCTCCTTAGGCTTTGAGAGAGTTCCAGGGAGGACTAGAGTCGGCCTTCTCATTACTGTGGGTCTTTGCTCTCAGAAGAGATTAAAGAAAAATAATAAAAGCACTGCTGAAAAATCCTTGAAAAATCCTTGAGTGCCACTGGTTAAAGTCCAACTATCCTGTAGATTTCAGTTGAGGGGTAAGAAGATATGAGTAAGAGAAACAATGCAATCAGAGAGCAAGCGGAGGAAGCATCTGCACTGTAAAGGGTTAAACCAGACTGTATCAGTCACTCTCTCCACTTGCTGTCCAACCAAGCATACAAATCATCATATGCCCTTTGTTTCACCTTTATTGACCTTTGTCACCTCTACCTTCACCTTACGCTGCACCTTCTTGTAATCCTGTCTCCTCTCTTCAGTCCTCTGTGTGTCCCACAACTTCTTAGCTAACCTATTTCTTTGTACATACTCAAGCACTTCCTCATTCCACCACCAAGTCTTCTTGTCCACTTTACTACCAGATGATACACCAAGTACCCTCTTACTTGTCTCCCTGATCACATTAGCTGCAGCTGTCCAATCATCGACTGTAGAAGCAACTCCTGACCAACCAAAGCCTTTCTCTTTCCCTGCAGCTTCCACCACTTCATCTTCTGCTCTGCCCTTGTCCCCTTCATCTTCCAACTTTGCAGTCACTGATCTCCTTTAGGTTACATTCTCCGTATGAGATGCTGTCCACCTGTCTGCTCCTACCTCCACTCTAATAACTCACCTTATGTTTCTGCCTCTTCTGGAAGAAAGTGTTCATTACAGCCCATCACTTCCTCATCACTGTTGTTACCTTTTCCAACATCTCCATTGATGTCTGCACAAATCACCACTCTTTCATCTCTGGGGTGCTCTCCATCACTTCATCTACCTCACTCCAGAATTTCTCCTTATCTTTGAACTCACATCCCACCTTTGCAGCATAACTACTAACAACATTGAACATCACACCTTCAATTTTTAGCTATCCCTCTATCTGACACTCTTTTCACCTCCAGAACATTCCTAACAAGCTCCTTTTCAAGATAACCCCTACTCCTTTTCTCTGACCATCCACACCACGATAAAACAGCTTGAACCCTGCTCCTAAGCTTCTAGTCTTTCTACCCTTCCACCTGATTTCCTGAACTCACTATATATCCACCGTCCTCCCCAGCATTATGTCTACCAACATTCAAAGTTCCTCGAGGTATTATCTCTCAGTCCTAATCTTTTGCTTTTCCTTTCCTTTTTCACACAGACGTGTCTTGTCTTTTACCAGCGTAACCCAATTTCAATCTGTACCCAGGTGGAGGTCAATGGTGCAGATGGTGGTTGTTGTTAACCCAGGGTTCGAATGAACCACACATTATCTTTTTCTTGGAAAACTTATTGAATAGGTATTCTGTGATGAAAAAAAGATTTTCAGTGTATTTATTTATTTGTCATTTTAGGTCCATTGTAGATCTCCCTGATCTCCACTCTGCAACACCCTGCCACCCACCCAGTCATGTCTCAGTCAACTCTATCATTTTGTAAGAAACAATAAGTCATTCCTTCATTTTTTCCCCCATATTGTGTGGGTCTTTTAGTAACACTAGATGGAGCTATTGTACAAACAAATTATCTTCAGCAACCGGCGAGAGAGCAAGAGAAAAAAAGTATTATCAATGAACTGATTCATTAGGTAATTTATTTAAATAAAAAAACTTCTATTTATTTATTTATTTATCTATCTTTTTCAGCAGTGGCAGTTGTTGCAGGACTAGCGCGAGACAGTTTGGAAATGTGGCAGTTTATCAGGCCAGTATGTATAACTGCTAAATGTTAAGTCTAAATGTTTGTGTTGTGATCTCTTCAGGGTTTAAGGGGGGAGCTAACGTTGCCTGACCCTCATGCTACCCATTAATTAGGGCCCGAGCACTGACAGTGCGAAGGCCCTATTGTATCTCTAGGAATTTTTCTTGTTTTTCTCGTTTTTTTTTTTTCCTTCTTCCGACGAAATGAGGGCCTTTTTGCCCCCCTAAACGTGCCCCAAAAGTCACCAAATTTTGCACGCAAGCAAGGCCTGGTGAAAAATTTGATATTTAATGGTTTGCATTAATGGGTGTGGCAAAATGGCTCAACAGCGCCCCCTAGAAAACTTTGTGGTTCAAGCCCCACAATACGGTTTGACGTACATGCACGAAAATCGGTTCACACCTGTATCATGTTGCAACTTAAAGAAAAGTCTCTTGGCGCCATGGCCGAAACCAAACAGGAAGGCGGCCATTTACTTTTCTCAGTCAAAAGCGTTACCGTGGCGATGCTAGACACCAAAAAGCGTCCCCCCTTCATCTGATTGGTCGATATTTGATCGTTCCTACTTTCTGCAATAACTTTTGAATGGTTTGACATAAAGAGTCATGGGTGGTTTCATCGGACTCGGTTTTGAGTCCTTGAACATAATTGGTGCAAATTAGCCCCGCCCCTTCTTCTGATTGGTTGTCCCTATTTTCTGCCATAACTTTTGAATGGTTTGACAGAGAGTCTTGGGTGGTGTCATCTGACTCGGTTTTGAGTACTTTACCTTCATTAGCCCCGCCCTTTCTTCTGATTGGTCAATATTTGATAGATCCTATTTTCTGCCATAACTTTTGATTGGTATGACAGAGTCGTGGGTTGCGTCATCGCAGAGCCTTCTGGGAGATTTGCGAGGCCCGAAATGGCCCGGGGAGGGCCCTCGCGCGCTCGCTACCCTCACGCGCGCAAAATTTTGGGGTTTTTCGGGTCAGATCGGGTGTCTATATGCGCAATTTTAACTCTCCAATTAGCAAAATACTGGATACCTTCCCCTGCCTCATCATCATTTGGCTTGCCTCGACGCAGGGCCCCACGGCTGCTTGAGACCCGGTCGGATCGGTGATTTTTGTAACAAATTTATCAAACGAGCCTTTCAGAGAGGCATTAAACTCTTCAATTTTCTTTAGTTTTTTTCTTTTTTCATCCCCTGATGTAAATTTCCTGAATCCGTCTCGTTCTCTCGACATTGTGTGACAGTTTGTTCCACACTCCCCCCGTCTGGATCAGAGCACCTTGTGTCAATGCGCTTGGTCTGACGCAGTTGTATTGAACAACAGACACGCGCATCATTGCACATCTATTTATTGGTGTGCGGTCGCACACCCCTTGCGGCGGCCCTGCGTCATCGAACTCGGTTTTGAGTCCTTGAACATAATTGGTGCAAATTAGCCCCACCCCTTCTTCTGATTGGTCGATATGTGATAGTTCCTATTTTCTGCAATAACTGGAATGGTTCGGCATAAAGACTCGTAGGTGGTGTCATCGAACTTAGTTTTGAGTCCTTGACTTTTATTGGTGAAAATTGCACACGCGAGGGCCCGTTCATCGGTGCTTGCAGCTTTAATTTTTATATAATTTTTTGCTTCAGTGTTCTGCAGCTATGAATGCACAATTATCACTAGACATGGTTTTAGTATTCCTTTGAGTGTCAGATATAACTTTACCTGACGCGGCTGCAGTGAGCGTTTTGGTTGTTTGGTGTAATTTTGGCACAATTTATGCCATTTCTTCGGCAGTTAATGC
This sequence comes from Cololabis saira, assembly GCF_033807715.1. NCBI lineage: Eukaryota > Metazoa > Chordata > Actinopteri > Beloniformes > Belonidae > Cololabis > Cololabis saira. The sequence goes on from NC_084587.1 coordinate 37,647,441, forward strand.
GGCCCGAACCGTAACGTACACCCAGGTGTGTTATACATCAAAATGTGCGTCTAGATCCTGCGACGATGGGCATTCCTTTTCTCAGTCAAAAGCGTTACCGTGGTGACGCTAGACGCCAAAAAATGCACCCCCCCTTCATCTGATTGGTCGATATTTGATCGTTCCTACTTTCTGCAATAACTTTTGAATGGTTTGACATAGAGTCGTGGGTGGTGTTATCTGACTCGGTTTTGAGTACTTGACCTTCATTGGCATTAATTAGCCCCGCCCCTTCTTCTGATTGGTCAATATTGGATAGATCATATTTTCTGCCATAACTTTTGAATGGTATGACATACAGAGTCGTGGGTGGTGTCACCAGACTCGGTTTTGACTCCTTCACCTTAATTGGTGCAAATTGCACACGCGAGGGCCCGTTCATCGGTGCTTGCAGCTTTAATTTTTATATTATTTTTTTTGCTTCAGTGTTCTACAGCTATGAATGCACAATCACTACGCATGGTTTTAGTATTCCTTTGAGTGTCAGATGTAACTTAACCTGACGCGGCTGCAGTGAGCGTTTGGTTGCCAAGAAGGCTGTTAGAGTGGGTCAGGGCGATCTTACGTTTCCTTAGTGAAATATCCTAAGCTAAGAACGACTCTGGGAAACATCCTTTCACAGCGTTCGAGACAGCTGCCTAGAAGCTCTTAAGAGCTTCCTAACGAATCTGGGAAATGCGGCCATTAAGTGTCACATGATTGACGCACCAAATTACATCTTTCACAAGGTTTTTAATCCAAGTGGCATTTTCACTCTGAAACAGAAGATACATTTCCCCCTCCAATAGGGTATTTTTGTGTGTTGTAGTCGGTGAGTTGGCTCTTAGATCAAACAAAATAGAGTTGGAGTTTTGTTTATAGAAGTGTCATAACGGAAGATTCACTCACGTGCATATTCACGTTAGATTGTGAAACTGGATTTCTTTTCCCTTTTAGTGATTGATGACACCCAGCACAGTTTTACACTGAAATACTGATCTCATTCACAGCACTTTTATGATGCTAAGGCATGTAGGTTTAAAGCACATCAGTTTTATATATAAAAATCTCAGCCAACTCCAAACAGAAAACTGAGATTGCAGTCCCCCCTCGGCACCAGCTCCGTCGACCTTCAAAGCCCTACGGTCCCGCTCATGAGGATCTCAGATGACCTGACGACTTTGATGGTTGCCTGATAAGTATTTTCGTAAGTTTGATTTCGGTCCAATCTCAGTATGTCACCACCCTTAGCAAAGAACCAGCAGTTTGTATTAGCATGTTTACATGTTACAAGCATGTTTCAAGCAGCTTGCTGAGCAACATGGCTGCCCCGGCAAGGAAAAGAACAGGCTTCAAAACCCAATGGTCACTACCTTATGAGGCAGCCATTTAATGTTTAAATCATTTGGTTTGATAACACGTTAAGATCGGATCTATTAAGCAATACTATGGGTCATGTTTGAGTTACGCTTTACCACCATTGAGTTTGCTGGTTCTAGAGTCTTGAAATTCTAGTAGAGTTGCAGCCACACGCCATAAGGGGGCTCTTAAGTTTAAAAGCACATCAAGGGCCAAAATAGTAACCAGGGCAACAATGACCAAGATGCATCAGCCACTACAGTGGAGGAATGTCAAACCTTTAAAGATGAAAGTTATCACAGCCTCATCTGAAAATTACAAGTTTATTATGGCAAACAGGTTGACAACTCCAAGGGTTCAATGTTGTGGTCACACCTGCAGAGGAAAAAGGCAACAGTTAATATAACCACTTGCAGTACTGCATCTGATAGCATCAATATTCAGATTGTTACCTCATTAGAAGGTCTTGTGCCCTTTAGATCCAGACCCTTTCTGGTCATCAATAGGAATGTGGTCAAAAGTATCTGTGGTATATTTAGAATTAACCTGGACGTCCCTTGCTCTCTGGTAGCCATTGCTGGAGTGAACAGAGTGGGAAGAAGGGTATAGAGGGCGCTTCTCAACTATGCCGAGGGGACCGTGGTGACTGGTCCAGGCAAAGTCTGGGAAGGGACGGTTAGGCCTGAGGCTCAGCAGCTCCTCAATGATACTGGAGATCCCTGCATCCTGGTCAGCTACAAGGCCACTTCCTGCACCGGACCCCACACCGTATCCTGTGCCGGATCCCACGCCGTAGCTGGTTCCTACGCCATAGCCGGATCCCGCGCCGCCAGCGCCAAAGCCAGCTCCTTCACCATAGCCGGATCCCACACCAGTTTGGCCTGAATATAGATTTATTAGCACGTCTTTCGTGTGTGCTGCCGTCACCATGTAGCCAGCTAAATACATCTGACAAGAATGTTCCTGAATCTGATGAAATATGACCTTATTGCAGTTAAAATGCTGAGAACGTGATCCTTTATCCACTTGCCAGTATTACTTATTTGCCCACCCAATTACATCCTACTGATAAGGTCCATGGACATATTTACCTACTTTTTTTTAGTGGGGATACAGCCTCCAAAGCCAAAGAGCAGGACACAGAGCCAGGAAGTCCTGTTCACATGGACAACATCAATCATTTGAAATACCAAAACAAATACCAAACTTAAAAACTCACCTCAAAACACACCGATACACCATATTTAAATGCAAACTAACAACAAGCTAAACATAACTAGTTCTGCAAAAGTCATAAGAAGAATGACCAAAGCCTTGTGCTTGAAGTATTTTGGCACAATTTATGCCATTTCTTCGGCAGTTAATGCGGCCCGAACCGTAACGTACACCCAGGTGTGTTATACATCAAAATGTGCGTCTAGATCCTGCGACGATGGGCATTCCTTTTCTCAGTCAAAAGCGTTACTGTGGTGACGCTAGAGGCCAAAAAGTGCGCCCCCCCTTCATCTGATTGGTCGATATTTGATCGTTCCTACTTTCTGCAATAACATTTGAATGGTTTGACATAGAGAGTCGTGGGTGGTGTCACCGGACTCGGTTTTGACTCCTTCACCTTAATTGGTTGCAATTAACCCCGCCCCTTCTTCTGATTGGTCGATATGTGATAGATCCTATTTTCTGCAATAACCTTTGAATGGTTTGAAATAAAGACTCGTCTCTTACGTTTCCTTAGTGAAATATCTTAAGCTAAGAACGACTCGTGGAAACACGTCCTTTCACAGCGTTCAAGACAGCTGCCTAGAAGCTCTTAATAGCTTCCTAACGAATCTGGGAAACGCGGCCATTAAGTGTCACATGATTGAAACACCAAATTACATCTTTCACAAGGTTTTTAATCCAAGTGGCATTTTCACTCTGAAACAAGATAAATTTCCCCCTCCAATAGGGTATGTGTGTTGTAGTCGGTGAGTTGGCTCTTAGAACAAAATAGTTGGAGTTTTGTTTATAGAAGTGTCATAACGGAAGATTCACTCACGTGCATATTCGCGTTAGATTGTGAAACTGGATTTCTTTTCCCTTTGTGATTTATCACACCCATCACAGTTTTACACTGAAATACTGATCTCATTCACAGCACTTTTATGATGCTAAGGCATGTAGGTTTAAAGCACATCAGTTTTATATATAAAAATCTCGGCCAACTCCAAACAGAAAACTGAGATTGCAGTCCCCCCTCGGCACCAGTGCCGTCGACCTTCAAAGCCTTACGGTCCCGCTCATGAGGATCTCAGATGACCTGACGACTTTCTGCTGATGGTTGCCTGATAAGTATTCCCGTAAGTTTGAGGTCGGTCCAATCTCAGCATGTCACCACCCTTAGCAAAGAACCAGCAGTTTGTATTAGCATCTGCCAAATATTTTTCATTGAGTCAACATGGTAAAACAGATATCCCACTGCAAGTGTCCAACATCAGCTCTGCAGAGGTTTTGGGGGGGTGCAATACTATGGGTCATGTTTGAGTTACGCTTTACCACCATTCAGTTTGCTGGTTCTAGAGTCTTGAAGTTCTAGTAGAGTTGCAGCCACACGCCATAAGGGGGCTCTTAAGTTTAAAAGCACATCAAGGGTCAAAACAGTAACTAGGGAAACTATGACCAAGATGCATCAGCCACTACAGTGGAGAAATGTCAAACCTTTAAAGATGAAAGTTATCACAGCCTCATCTGAAAATTACAAGTTTATTATGGCAAACAGGTTGACAACTCCAAGGGTTCAATGTTGTGGTCACACCTGCAGAGGAAAAAGGCAACAGTCAATATAACCACTTGCAGTACTGCATCTGATAGCATCAATATTCAGATTGTTACCTCATTAGAAGGTCTTGTGCCATTTAGATTCAGACCCTTTCTGGTCATCAATAGGAATGTGGTCAAAAGTATCTGTGGTATATTTAGAATTAACCTGGACGTCCCTTGCTCTCTGGTAGCCATTGCTGGAGTGAACAGAGTGGGAAGAAGGGTATAGAGGGCGCTTCTCAACTACGCCAAGGGGACCGTGGTCACTGGTCCAGGCAAAGTCTGGGAAGGGACGGTAAGGCCTGAGGCTCAGCAGCTCCTCAATGAAACTGGAGATCCCTGCACCCTGGTCCCCCACAAGGCCACTTCCTGCACCAGACCCCACACCGTATCCTGTGCCGGATCCCACGCCGTAGCCGGTTCCCGCGCCGCCAGCGCCATAGCCTGATCCCAGGCCGCCAGCGCCATAGCCGGATCCCGCGCCGCCAGCGCCATAGCCTGATCCCGCGCCATAGCCGGATCCCGCGCCGCCAGCGCCAAAGCCAGCTCCTTCACCATAGCCAGATCCCACACCAGTTTGGCCTGAATATAGATTTATTAGCACGTCTTTAGTGTGTGCTGCTGTCACCATGTAGCCAGCTAAATACATTTGACAAGAATGTTCCTGAATCTGATGAAATATGACCTTACTGAAGTTAAAACGCTGAGAACGTGATCCTTTATCCACTTGCCAGTATTACTTATTTGCCCACCCAATTACATCCTACTGATAAGGTCCATGGACATATTTACCTACTTTTTTTAGTGGGGATACAGCCTCCAAAGCCAAAGAGCAGGAAACAGAGCCAGGAAGTCCTGTTCACATGGACAACATCAATCATTTGAAATACCAAAACAAATACCAAACTTAAAAACTCACCTCAAAACACACCGATACACCATATTTAAATGCAAACTAACAACAAGCTAAACACAACTAGTTCTGCAAAAGTCATAAGAAGAATGACCAAAGCCTTGTGCTTGAAGTATTTTGTCATACCAGATCATTTTATACTGATGCTTCACCTGCTCTAATTTAGGTCATTAATCACACCTGGTGGGCCACATTCCTTCTGCCCCACAGCTGAGTTAGTAAATGGTAAATGGCTTACACTTATATAGCGCTTTTCCAGCTGTACTCTTACAGCCCCAAAGCACTTTACACTGTTGACGTTCACCCACACACGCACACGCACACATTCACATTCACATTCACACAGCGGTTGTCGGTGGAGCTGCCATACAACCGCGCTGGCCTGACAACCGGGAGCAACTGGGGATTCAGTATCTTGCCCAAGGACACTTTGGTGGACACAGGAGGAACTAGGACTCGAACCACTGACCTTCAGGTTCATGGGCGAATGCTCTACCAACTGAGCCACCTACCCCAGTTGGCCCACACGAAGCTGTCGTGTGGCCTCATGGCCACCTAGAGACGATGTCTGTGATGACGCCATCTGAGTGTTTATGGCAGCTACCTGTTTTCTCGCAATCCAGCTTGGATCCACCAGGGAGGGATTGATCACCCGGAGGATCTCAGCCATGGCAGGAAATCCACGGTGCATCTGGCCCCCACCCCCTACAGGAATATCCCCACTGTGTAAAAACGCAGCGCGGCCAGCTTGGCACAGGGTGACACTGTTGGTTAGCAGCGAGACTTTATTGCAGCCATGGTGTCTCACACGCATGGACTTCAGCAACGCCAACTACACCTGTCAGTTTCCCAGATGTCTCTGACATACTGTAAACTCATATGCAGATCCTTAATGTGTGTGAAAACGTATTTAGTGATAGTAATTTTTTTTATTTTCCTTCTTCCGACGAAATTAAGGCCTTTTTGCCCCCCTAACAGGCCCCAAAAGTCACCAAATTTTGCCCGCAAGCCAGGCCTGGCAAAAAAAGAAAGAAAAACAGTAAAAAAGCCTCAAAGCAGAGGCAGACTTCAGGGAAATAAAACAGGTGACAAGACAGACTGGCGGAGAGAGAAGGCATCATCTGAGGTTGTGTGCTTATCGAATCAAATAAAACCACTCTTTATTAGGGCCCGAGCACTTACAGTGCGAAGGCCCTATTGTATCTATAGGATTTTTTTTTTTCTTTATTTTTATTTTATTATTCTCTTTTGACAAAAGGAGGGCCTTTTTACCCCCCTAAACGTGCCCAAAAAGTCACCAAATTTTGCACGCAAGCCAGGCCTGGCGAAAAATTTGATATTTAATGGTTTGCATTAATGGGTTTAATGGGTTCAATTTAATTAATGGCTCAACAGCGCCCCCTAGAAAAACTTTGTGCCTCAAGCCCCACAATACGATTTGACGTACATGCACAAAAATCAGTACACACCTGTATCATGTCATAACTTAAAGAAAAGTCTCTTGGCGCCATGGCCGAAACCGAACAAGAAGTCTGCCATTTTGAATTAATCATGTAATTTTGGCGCAATTTATGCCATTTCTTCGGCCGTTAATGTGGCCCAAACCGTAACGTGCACCCAGGTGTGTTATACATCAAAATGTGCGTCTCGATCCTGTCATGATGCGCATTACTTTTCTCAGTCAAAAGCGTTACCCCCCCCCCCGAAAAGCCCATGCCTGAAAACTTAATTGGTCAAAAATAGTTGGTCTGTGTTACTGGCCAAACTAATCACCAGAAATGCATAAGACAAATAAGTTTCAGGATTATATTGTTAAAGGAAAGCACAAACAGAGGGTCTCCTGTTGCTTTTATGTGTGTAAACAGCAACTTGATACAATATAATATATTATATTCATTTAGCACTCTGATATAGATAATATCCTTACTTTATAAAATACTTTTAAAGACAAAATCATTATGGAAGAAACAAGAACAGTGTTTATCAAATCCTAATAGTTTTATTTAATTGAGTATACACCATCTATAGCACAGTAACATCATGAAAATGACTAATTGTTTCAGTACACATACATTGATGTTTTAATTTTTGACTATGAAACCATTTCTTTTATATTTATGTAAGCATAACATTATACAAAAGCTCACATTCTCAGTGTGGATGAAGCAGGAGGCAGAGCAGCTGTTGCATTTACTGCAGATGAATCTACACAACCACAGAACAACCAGAGTTTTTACACGTACTGCCATTTATACAAAAAATGACTATTTACACACAGATTAATTCATATTTACACAATTCCAAATTAACATATTGTTAACAGGTTAACTAACTGCATCAGAACCATGATTGAAAACAAAAGTAGAACAGTTTGTGGTTCATAGTTTTATGTCTTTGTTGAGAAGGTGGGGCGTCATGATCCGGTAATGCTGCTACATGCCATTAATATCTCCTGGAGTTCACAGCATGCGACATTACAGAATGGTAATAATCGTAACTTCAGAAAAATATCAAACTACCCTAAAATGTTTGCACGAGACACAATAAATCTGTGTAATATGTTTACTCACACTTACTGCATGAAATGTATATATTCCGTACTCTGCTGCTTACCATGGATGCAACACTGTCCCTGGCACTCTAAGTATCATAGTATATTTGTATCTACTAAGAATAGTATTTCATCAGCACGGGGTAAATTAGAAAAATATGTATCTGTAGATTGGGTTAATACTGTAATCTCAATAAGAGAGGTATTTTATGCAGAAGAATCTCATTAAGCAGTAATTCCTTCAGAACGTATTACATTCACAATGAATCCATAGGAAAATAACGCTTCTTATTCTGTCACTCTGTCTTGTTATCGACAACACTATCTCAAAAACAAAGATGCCATGATATGGACAACACAAATGAAGAAAAGTTTGACTTTTAACTCTTTGCACACAATATGAACCAAAGGTATTTCATGTTTGTTTTCCTGTCTTCAACTTCACTTAATTTGTTAACTACATCTAAGATACGCTGGTATTTTATGCTAATGTGGTTTTATTGTCACCTTATATACAGTGTTTTTGAGTTCTACAAAGGTGCCTATGAATAAAATGTATTATTATCATTATTAACAATTTAGTGCTTGTACAGAGGTGGAGGAGATGCTATTTCATACAAGTGATGTCAGCAGGTGATTGTAATGACAATTTGGTGCATAAATAATATTCATGACATAATGTCATTTATAAAAGGTTACAAGCCTAAGATGGACAACAATCTCCAGTCCCTCAATGGCTGATATAGTCACATGTACATTGAATTGAATGACTTTGGGAAACTTTCTCAAGCACTACAGGATGTAGAAAACCCCCACTTAAAATGTTTCTGTGAAATACAGAAGCCTGCAATCAGTTTGTCCAGATGTGGCTTTGACGTCTCTGGGCTTGGAAGCTTCGATAAGATGTGTGTAGGGGTGAGATCAATCCGTATTCCAGGTCTTTAAAAAAAAAAGTGAGAGCAATGTATTCTGAACTACAAGCAACAAGCCCAAAAGCCAGGCTGTGTGAAGTATGTGTTTGTATTATGTTCTTGCTCATTTACACTTCAGAAAAGTTTCTTGAGATCTTAGAGTAACACATGTGGCCTTCAAGATTAATTCTCCAAGGGACCTAAATGCTTTTTTTTTAACAAAACAATGCAAAACGACATTCTGGACACATTACAACGGGTATGTACGGCCGAGGGAGCAGAGAGTACAAATACTGGACCAGCTGGTTTGCAGACCTCCTCTGTTCTGAGACGAGAATGTGTGGGTAGTTTTGGAGGAGAACATGTAACAAATCCCAATGTGTTTTTAGGAAAAATGGGACAAAGCAACAACTCAATCACTATCTCACTTGGTAGCCCATGAAACTGCTGAGGAAAAACTTTAAATCATTTGGATTCATACTATCTGCAAAGATTAAAGTCTAAGAAACTTTAAAAGTCTGCATCTTTTTAATCTGCATTTTCTATATCATCTGGATTTTTTTCTATTTTGGGATTGCAGATCTAACTCTAATACTAGAACTGCAACCAAACAGTGAATATGTTGCTTTGTTCCACCATCTGAGTCCACCTGCTCGACTAGAAAGCCCATTCCAAGTCATTTATAGTAGTAAAGGCGTATTTATACATGTGCTGCTTGATTTGCTGAAGTGAAATTGTTCTACATTGTTGCTCATAATGAACTATTTATGCACAAGGAATGTTATTTTTGTTCTTTATGTTTTACAAGAATGTACAAGAATAGACTTAAAGATTATATTTTCATAAACATATACATAATGTAGGCCTATGAATTAGTCATATGTGTAAGTCAATTACAATTTTAAAACTTCAGAAAAACTTGTGCGGTTTCACACCACTACCTAGTTCATATGAAACCGTGCTAAATTACATTAGAGTTTTTAATGATAAAAAAAAAAAAAAAAATCACATTTGAAATAGAGAATAAGAACGATGGAAAAATAAATACAACTCACATAAAATATAAAATTTCGTCTCTCATAATCCACATCTTCCAACATTTCAGGTTCGGCATAGCTTATTTATAAAATGGTTTGTTGGATAATAATGACAAGGTTTGTGCTGACCTATCACCCCAGACGGCACATGATCACACCTGGAACGGCTTTGATGCACGTGAGAACACTTACACTGCAAAGTGAAGCTTTCAGTGACGATCTAATGGAGGAAACATTTGCTTTTTAGAGCCAACCCCTCAACAATTTTAAGGATGTGTCCTCCTAACCCACAGTAGTATATATCACTGATCATGTATGACTTTCTAGCTGAAATTATAACGTTTGGCTTTAAGAAAAAAAAAACCTTCAAACATGAACCAGCAATCACTAAACACTGTAATAAAAGCAGATGAATGTACAACCTGATCAAATTATTTCCCCTCTCATCTTGTGAGAGCTGTGTCTAACACAACACTGGAAACAAACACGCACATCTTAAACTCAACTTTTTCCTTTTGTAATAAACCCAAAAGCTGGGAAATAAAAACGAGCAGCAGAAGGGGGAAAGTAAATCTGGCAGAGAACTTGAAGTGAAGACTTCAAGATGAATGATATCACGTTATTAGACAAACATACGGCAAAATCCGAGTAGATCAACATGACCCCGGCAGTGCCGACACAGTGTCACTCATTGTCTGCCTCAGCAGGGTGAGGACGTCATGTGTTCATATTCTGGACACTTGAGGAGGGCAGGATAGTTGGAGGAGTTCATTTGGAGGGAGGCCTCAGAGGAGATGGCGGAGGCACTGCGGCCACGCCCGGGCCAGGCGTCTGGATGCAGAAACTGGCCGGAGTAATCTGAGCAGTTGCTGAGGCGAGGCCGGTAGAAGCCCTGATGGGGCCTGTACATTTCCTCTGCTGTGTAGCGCTTCATGAACAGGTACACCGACATGACGCCCGCCGTCTGGGAGGGGTGGGAAACAAGGGGAGGACAGTCAAGCCAGCATTTCTTTTTCACTTAAATTTTACACCATCGTAACAATATTCTGCTAGATTGGAAGTTGTTTTGTTGTTTTGACAAATGACCGTTTGTAGTGATGAGCTCTACTGCATTTGTATGAAATTATGTAACAAAATTCTACTCATATTACTGAATCTGGGTTCATCCACAGATTCAGTAATAAATCGGAAAACAATTATGAAAATATCAAAATGAACACGTTAATAATTGTCCTATATAAGTAAAATTTAATTAATTCAAATGAGACATCCTGATAAATGGGAACCCATATTGTAGATCTCACACTTATAAGAAAGTATTTTAATTGATGTTGGTGTTTATCAAATCCCCAAAATGTAAGGCAAATTCTGAATGCAATGGATGAAGGATTATCAACTTAAAACTAAATATGAAGAAATTCCTTAATGGGAATTCCTGCACTCACAATTACAGAATTAGAGAATTCTCTAATCTGTAATTGTGAGTAAATGAATTCCCATTAAGGAATTTCTGTAGTAATAAGAAGGATTGTGAACATTTTTCAAGCAAAATCATTAATAGTGGCATTACCTCTGTGAGCAGGAAGGAGATGGCAGCAAAGGCAAAAGACCATCCGTACTTGTAGCTGAAGTAGGCCTCATTAGATTTGGTCCTGTTTAGCATTTCATCATTAATGTTGGAGATGTACAACACCAGACCAACAACCAGAGACAAACCTGCGGGAGAGACACAAGGAAGGAAATTGACTACAGAAATGTACAGAACACAGCAGTCATCAATTTCAAATAAAAACAACAAATGGATGTATCACTGTGCTGTATTCATGGGCAAACCTGCGCTGCCCTTTCAATATGGATCCTGGTAATAGATGTGTTTATCATTTAGAGTTGGCTGAGGAAAAAAGACACACCTGACAGGATGAAGAAGATTCCAGAAACAAAGGCCAGGATGGTGCGGTGTGGTCGAATGTGACCGATGTTACTGAGCACAAAGCCAATAAACATGAAGAAGAGGCTGACCAGAGGAAAGGGCGTAGCAGAACGAATCATCTCTAAAATGACAAAAGAAACAGAAACAAATGAGGAAACAGAAGAACTAACCTCTTCCAGAGGGATTTCCCTCTAGTTTTATGTTAGTGTACAGCATGAGGTTTTTCTGCTCGATTGTCTTATTTCTTACCCTCAGAATAAGAATTAAGGATATACTACATTAGATATATTTTCTTTTATTCTAAGATAGTCAGAGCCTAATCCTTATTAACCTACAAGCACATCCCCGAGGGAGAGAGAGAGAGTTAAGACAGAGTACTTGTGGTACTTGAATTTTGATGTCCCTGTTACCCTTCAGATTCTTCATGACATAAAATGTAACAGTCAAGCTGAGTAGGCTGGATGTCGAAAGCCATAACCTTAATGAAACTGGTTACTTAGGCATTTGGCTAAACCTTTTAAGAGCTTCTGTGGATGTCAAAAGCAAAAGCAAAAACAAAATGAGCCAAAACAAAGTCACATTTAATAGTCCATAATAATAAAAATGATGTGCTATAATAATTCATATTTTATTTTTGCTGGAATCTCCTAAATTTTGCAGTAGGTGTTACTTATAAAAATCAACCTATATGACAGGACACAGGATATGTGATTTAACACAGAAATAATACAGAATTATAAACAGCATGTGGCCTGACTCAAATCAATAGATTCTTTACTTATCTAATCAAATGCATACAGCATGTTACTTACATGCGCCTAGAAAAATGCTTTTACAGTCCAGGGGCCTCATTTATAAAAGAGTGCGCAGGATTCATACTAAAAGTGCACGTAAAGCCAAAAGCCGAAAATGGCGGGCGCAAAAAAAAATCTGGATTTATAATGGGGCGGCAGTAGCTCAGGTGGTAGGGCGGGTCCTCCAATGATCGGAAGGTCGGCGGTTCGAATCCCGCTCTATCCCAGTTTGCTGTCGTAGTGTCTTACCCAGCTTGCCCCGTGTGAATGTGTATGAATGTTGGTGGTGGTCGGAGGGGCCGTTAGGCACAATATGGCAGCCACGCTTCTGTCAGTCTGCCCCAGGGCAGCTGTGGCTACAATGTAGCTTACCACCACTGGAGAGAATGTGTATGAATGAATAATGATTTCTGTAAAGCGCTCTGGGTGCCTAGAAGGGTGCTATATAAATCCAAGTCATTATTATTATAAAACCCTGTGCACGCACACTTGCACGCAATGTTCGCTTTATAAATCACAGTCCAGCTGGAAGGTTGCACAGCTGAATTCGTCCCGCCCTCTACACGCCCACTTTTTACCATAAATGGGCAATGCAAAGTAGAATTTGCATATGAATGAGCCTGCTGAGCATGCGCAGCGGTTTCCTGCAGCCTGTTGATGAATGAGACGTGTCGAGCCACCGTGCCACTGAATTTCACGGAGACAGAACGAGATGTTGTGGATGATGTGGAGGCCAGGAAAACTACATTATTTGGTGGTCACAGTAAAAGTAGAAAAAGTATATAAATAGTATAAAATAAAGCGAGTCAGTGGCAGCACGCCGTTGCTGCGCTAAATGCCGTGAGTGCCTGGGGACAGGGGGGACATGTCCCCCCGCCTTTTCAAACTCATGTTCTCGCCCCCCACACTTTTTAAAGTTTAAAAACTAACGGTAGGCTCAGCCTGTAATTGCAAATCATCAAGACACCCTGTGCAAAGGCGATGCGAAAACGGCACAGAGCCCCGCTCCCCCTCCTCCCCTCCCCTCTCCCCTCAGAGCTGCTCAAGGCTGATTTATGGTTCTGCGTCACACCAACGCAGAGCCCACGGCGTAGGTGTGCGTCGCCGCGTACCCTACGGCGTAGGCTCTGCGTCATTTTAACGCGGAACCCTAATTTAGGCTTACGCCCGCACGTAAAGGTTTCACGCGCGCGTAAAACTCATTATATATACAAAAAAAAATCTGTGTCCCTTTAGGGGCTCCATAGAGCCCCTAAACAATCTACGGAGCCCCTCATTTGTTCTGTCCTCAGTCACTCTCCAGTTCCCGGCGTGAGTCCTGACTGACGTGTGCTTCAAACACAGAGGGACACGATCAGCGCTATTTTATTATAAGTCCGATATGCGATGACATTATTAAGAGTATAACATGAATATGGCTTCATTTTACCACCTCACCGCCTGCGTCGCCAGTTCCCCATATCTTAAGTAAATTCCTACGGGAGGGTCAGGGTTGCCGTAGGGATACGCAGATTTTTCGGTTAGTTTTTTCTTTTTAAATGCCAACCTTTGTGTAGAAGGTGGCTTGCGCATCTTTCAGCCCTGTTTTGTGCGGAAGCAAGCTTTATAAATGAGGCCCCTGCTCACCATTATTGTGTGTGGGGTATTAGAGGTAGACCATGTTGAAAACGTATATGTTACATCATATCTTTCCCCCAAAGGCTCCAAATCCTATGAAATTTGTACAGATTCTTAAAATTTTAGAAGAGGATCTCAGGTTTCAAGCTTATATCACCCTTCTACAACAGCTTCCTTTTAGGAGCAACACAGGTAACTGAGCTTGATTTCTTGTTGTTTATCACAATGAGGGCATTCAACTCTGTTAATTTGGCCTTAAAATTCCTGCGAGACATGTCTCAAATCACCATAACTGGCTAGAGGTCACAGAAAAATCATCTGTCTCATGGCAGTGCCTTTACATTCTCCCGAGAAAGATCATTTTTGGTTTTTGGAACCCCACAATGGCAATTTGGTCGAATCAAAATGTTCAAAGTGCTACAGTACATCTTGTGTACAATGGCAATGACTTCATACAGCAGCACTTTGAAAACTGAGATGTAATATTAAGGTATTTAGAATAGAAACACTCAATGTCCATTCCCAATACTTTATTAATTAGTTTAGTTTAGTTTAGTTTTATTTAGCACATAACATAAAAAAATAACATTACACAAATAAGTGCAGTTAAAAGAAACTGTGCAGGGAGGAGCGAGCAAGCCAGTAGGCTTATGAGGAGCCCCCACCTAATAACATTTAACAAAATAGTTATGAGGATACAAAATCATAAAAATACAAATAAATAATATATCATAAGAATTGCATGTAGAACATGAATGAAAATAAAATAATAAGAAAAATGAAAAAACAAAATAATAATAAAAAAAAATAATTAATGATCCAAAGGTATGCCATGTTTGCAGTGTCCAATGGCATTACCCTGGGTCAAATCCATTTCAAAGGCCCAAGGGAAACTTGTGTATGACTAAGCAGGGGTCTTTAGTTTCCAGGGTACCCAATTCTTAGGGCCCAGAAAGCTAAAGTAACACCTGGCGGTCCCCCAGAGTGGGATGGCATCCAATGCAAATGGATCGGAGGTAGTTTTGTGCACAAGGTCTTCTAATTAGTCCGACTCACTAGGGCATATCCCAGGAGAACCCAATCATATCCTAAGAATGGCATTTCAGTACAATATTGACTTTTCCTTTTTTTTTTTCATTTGAGGGGCCTCTGGATCCCCATGGGTTTTCAGGAACCAGATTGGGGCTCCAGAAGCAAATGGCAGTCCATTTAGACTCCCTAAGACTCATCAGGGGTCACATGAGGACCATTGGTATTTTGACCGCTTTTAAGGTTTTCCCACTGCTCCCAATGCTGAGCCACAGAGACCCCAGAACGGCATGGCATGAGCACTCCCCTGAGGATTTTGATAAGAATACAACAAAGTATGCAATGGCAGAACCTTTGAACAGTCACAGTCAAATCTTACACAGTATGTAACTATTGAATTGAGATTACCTTGGGTACATTCGACTTATAACTTAAAAATAATTAATCTTTGTCAACACTCAATATCTATCTTAATAATAGCAATATTAATCTAATTAAGAGTTTTTCTTATCTGGTTCTGTTCTGCAGCATTGCACATTTGTGTATCAACACAAATGTCTCTTGATAGGAGTAAAATTATTTCAGTGGAACAAATAAAGTTTATGAGATGAAGACCGACAATTTTAGCATTCTTGTTCAGTTTAATAGTTTGACCTTATTAATATAGTTTCATTATGCAAGATACATTTTCTACAACTGTAACATAGTAGCAATCTGGAGGGCGGAAAACATCAACAATTATGCAGCTCCAATGCAAGACAATCCCAATCCCAATTATACTCAGATGTTAGGGAAAAAAACACATTTAAAGCAGAAATAAAACACTTTTACAGCCCAACACCAAAAACAAACAGGTTCATGGGAAAAGTTACTTACTGAGCACACTAACAGTGGACTCAGACGTCATCTGAACGTTAGTGGGCATCACATACTCAATGGTAAAACATCGTCCTTTCTCCTCCCCTGCAATTGAGGACAAAGAAAATCTATGTTTGACAAGATATCAGGAAATATTTTCACTACTCATGACTGGTACGTCGCAATAAACTGCAATAAAAAAAAAAAAGCTAAACCCACACAGCATACATGTTAAACAGTAAAATGCCCTACATCCTTCTCAAAGCAATTCACAAAAAAATGTCTGCAGTAATGTCACAAAATAAAAACAACAACAAAAAAACCATGCCCTCACAATGTCTTTCCTCATATGACTGAGAGAATAATTCACTAACACACAAAACAATAATGGTCTTTATCCAGGACGGTGCTACTAATGCTACATTTTGTTATCATCTAAAATAACATGAGTTCCAACAGAAAGCTAAATTTTCATACCAAATGCATCATCACAAACCATCACTGTTGTAACAACACTGTGACTGTGATCATTAAGTGGTTCTAGGTCAAATGCTGTGCACCGAAATAGTTAAGTGGGAAATAAGGCCACTTAATTGAACCTAAAAACACACTGAACCATTGTTTAATGCATGGTCTGCTACATGGTAGGAAAACATCTGTTACCTAATCACAGCTGGACTGGCCACATATTTACCACGACTGAACGATTAACCCTGGAACAGGATAAATCAGGTCAATTGTGGTGCACAAGTTAATGGAGCAATTCAATAGTAAGTGGAGTAAAGATAAAGGTCAAGTTACCGGAAGCAAATTTAGTCATGTGAATTAGAAAAGTAGATCTTGCAATTCTATTGTTTTACATAAGTGTTTTATATATAACTGTGAGGAGACAAACTCTTCACTCAAAAAACAAAGAGACAGACATGGTTTTCAAATCGCAAGCTGCACAACAACAACACAACAGTTTGGGGAAGTCATCCTTTGGACAGGCAAAGCCAAAGTGCATTTGCTCAGCCATAATGGACAGACTATATTGGAAAAAAAACACACATGCTTCCTCCCAAGCATACAAGAAATTGAGCTTATTTTGCAGTTATTGGATGTGGAAATCTGTTTATAAAAGTATTCTTCAGTCAAATGGGAGGTCATCTGTCCAACATTTACAGCTAAGTCAAGTCTGGTAATACAACACAATAATCCCAAGCAGAACTAGTAAATCTACAGCAGAATGTCTAAATGAAAATAATTAAGGTGCTGTGATGGCCTGGTCAAAGATAGGGCCAAAAATAATAACACATCATAAAATAATAATAGTGATGAGACAATGGAAGGAAACTTCTTTTCCTAATTTATCAAAGTATCACACAGAATAAAGTCAGGCTGGCACCCACAAGAATAAAAGAAAATATCTCTTCATCCTGGAACTATATCTACTGTATATCCAGTACCTTGAATAACCACAAAGATTTGTCCCTGCAACAAGTGAAGCCCAGCTGCAGTGGTCAACTAGAAGTCAGTTAAACTTGAATTCACAATGGCTGCCAACAGAAAGAGCCATCAAGCCCACATGCATTAAAGGTATTGTGACATCATTTTTAACATGCTTTTAACACTATTAAAAGTCTTGGCCAACATCCCTCAAATGTGTCTAAAAGAGTGTAACAAGAAAAACTTCACTCTAGTACTCCATTCCTGGCTTTTTATTACAGTGTTTTTTTGCGCCATGAAAAACGCTTCCTTTTCCCCCTTTCCTGTCAATCATTGCCCCGCTCTTCCTCCAAACCTCCTCCAACCAACCGCTACACACTTCTGCCGGCGTCTCCACACACACGCGCGCACACCGAACCACAAACACCGACACACAGCCCAGACAGGGCGACTACAGCCCGGGGATGAAGTCCAACCGGGACCAGAGGACCGGGACCGCAGCTCCCCGCGAGCAATACGCTCACAGCGGCTTCGGAGAGTTAAGCCGGGAGCGACAGGCGAAGCATGCACGGAAAAGCAGCAAGCAGCAGTGTCTCCTTATCTTAAGTCCAGTCAGTGGCCGCGGGTCTTCTTAGCAGTTTTCCTCCGGTGATTAGAACAGAAGAGGCTCTAAACAGCTCTGTGTTAAGCCTGATTTATGGTTCCGCGTTAAATCGACGCAGAGCCTACGCCGTAGGGTTCAGCGTATGGTGCGCGTCGCCGCGTAACCCTACGCCGTAGGCTCTGCGTCGGTGTAACGCGGAACCATAAATCAGCCTTTATGGTGCGCTGGAGAGGAGAGGAGGCAGGGAGCTGGGTGGAGGGGACGGTGATTTAGCGGGTCGTTACGTAACGACCCGCCACCAAACCAGGTGCGCCGTTTTTGCACAGTTATGCGGAAAATCCCAGAAAGCACACAATACACTGAATGTTAAAAGCTTGTTGTTTTTTGGGTGTAATTGATGTCAAGACACCCAACAAAACACAAAAAATCAAGAAAAATGTGTTTTTCATGTCACAATACCTTTAAGGTGAAATTGATGAGTTTTATATCAAGACTCTGGCTAAAAATCCTGTTAACATCCAGGTTGCTTTTTACAGGTAAAAAATACTGTATACTGTGATGTAATGTAATACACAAAGATGAGAAAACCTCAGTGTTTTTATACTGTGAGTTGACATTTTGAGCTCTAATAGCATCCATCCATCCATCCATCCATCGACCGCCGCTTATTCGTTCCCGGGTCGTGGGGGCAGCAGCCTCAGCAGAGATGCCCAGACTTCCTTCACCCCAGACACTTCCTCCAGCTCTTCCTCCAGCTCTTCCTCCAGCTCTTCCTCCAGCTCCTCCGAGGGGAGTCCGAGGCGTTCCAGGGGAGGCGTCCAGGAGGCATCCGATACAGATGCCCAAGCCACTTCAGCTGACTCCTCTCAATGTGAAGGAGCAGCGGCTCGACTCCGAGCTCCTCCCGGGTGACCGAACTCCTCACCCTATCTCTAAGGGAGCGTCCAGCCACCCTGCGGAGGAAACTCATCTCGGCCGCTTGTATCCGCGATCTTGTCCTTTCGGTCACTACCCAAAGTTCATGTCCATAGGTGAGGGTAGGTGCGTAGATTGACCTGTAAATCGAGGGCTTCGCCTTTCGACTCAGCTCCTTCTTCACCACGACGGTCCGGTACATCGACCGCATAACTGCGGACGCTGCACCGATCCGTCTGTCAATCTCCCACTCCATCGTTCCCTCACTCGTGAACAAGACCCCGAGATACTTGAACTCCTCCACCTGAGGCAGGACTTCTCCACCCACCCGGAGAAGGCACGCCACCCTTTCCCGGTGGAGAACCATGGCCTCAATTTTGGAGGTGCTGATTCTCATCCCTGCCGTGTCGCGCTCGGCCGCAAACTGCCCCAGCACATGCTGAAGGTCCCGGTCCGATGAAGCCAACAGGACAACGTTGTCCGCAAAAAGCAGAGACGAAATCCTGTGGTTCCCAAACCGGATCCCCTCCGGCCCCGGGCTACGCCTAGAAATCCTGTCCATAAAAATTATGAACAAGACCGGTGACAAAGGGCAGCCCTGCCGGAGTCCAACATGCACCGGGAACAAGTCTTACTTACTGCCGGCAATGCGAACCAGACTCCTGCTCCAATCATACAGAGACCGGACAGCCCTAAATAGAGGGCCCCGGACTCCATACTCACCGAGCACCCCCCACAGAATGGCACGAGGGACACGGTCAAATGCCTTCTCCAGATCCACAAAGCACATGTAGACTGGTTGGGCAAATTCCCATGAACCCTCGAGCACCCTGCGGAGGGTGTAGAGTTGGTCCAGTGTTCCGCGACCGGGACGAAAACCGCATTGTTCCTCCTGAATCCGAGGTTCAACTATCGGCTGTATTCTCCTCTCCAGTACCCTGGCGTAGACTTTCCCGGGGAGGCTGAGAAGTGTGACCCCCCTATAGTTGGAACACACTCCCCGGTCCCCCTTTTTAAAAAGAGGGACCACCACCCCAGTTTGCCACTCCAGCGGCACTGTCCCCTTCCTCCATGCAACGTCGCAGAGGCGTGTCAACCAAGACAGCCCTATGACATCCAAAGACTTGAGGTACTCAGGGCGAATCTCATCCACCCCCGGTGCCCTGCCACTGAGGAGCTTATGAACCACCTCAGTGACCTCAGCTTGGGTGATGGATGAGCGCGCCCCAGAGTCCCCACTCTCTGCTTCCTCAGTGGAAGGCATGTCAGTCGGGTTGAGGAGATCCTCGAAGTATTCCTTCCACCGTCCGACGATGTCCCCAGTCGAGGTCAACAGCTCCCCACCCACACCGTGAACGGTGCCGGCAGAGTACTGCTTCCCCCTTCTGAGGCGCCGAACGGTCCTCCAGAATTTCCTCGAGGCCGACCGAAAGTCTTCCTCCATGGCCTCCCCGAACTCCTCCCAGACCCGGGTTTTTGCCTCCAGGACCGCCCGAGCCGCGGCTCGTTTGGCCTGCCGGTACCTATCTCCTGCGTCAGAAGTCCCACAGGCCAACATAGGCTGATAGGACTCCTTCTTCAGTCTGACAGCATCCTTTACTTCCGGTGTCCACCACCGGGTTCTAGGATTGCCGCCACAACAGGCACCGGAGACCTTGCGACCACAACTTCGAGCCGCCGCGTTGACAATGGAGGCAGAGAACGATGTCCCCCGCCTCCCCCGGGATCCGAGAGAAGTTCTCTCGGAGGTGAGAGTTGAAGATGTCCCTGACAGAGGGCTCGGCCAGACGTTCCCAACAGACCCTCACAATCCGTTTGGGTCTGCCCGGTCTGTCCAACCTCCTCCTCCGCCAGCGCATCCAACTAACCACCAGGTGGTGATCAGTTGACAGCTCAGCCCCTCTCTTCACCCGAGTGTCCAAGACATGCGGCCGAAGGTCAGATGAAACGACAACAAAGTCGATCATTGACCTCCGGCCTAGGGTGTCCTGGTGCCACGTGCACTGATGGACATCCTTATGCTTGAACATGGTGTTTGTTATGGACAAACTGTGACTAGCACAGAAGTCCAACAACAAAACACTGCTCGGGTTCAGATCGGGGAGGCCGTTCCTCCCAATCACGTCTCTCCAGGTATCACTGTCATTGCCCACGTGGGCGTTGAAGTCCCCCAGTAGAACAATGGAGTCCCCAGTTGGAGCACTATCCAGTACTCCTCCCAGGGACCCCAAGAAGGCTGGGTACTCCGCACTGCTGTTTGGCCCGTAGGCACAAACAACAGTGAGAGACCTTTTCCCGACCCGAAGGCGCAGGGAAACGACCCTCTCGTTCACCGGGGTGAACTCCAACACATGGCGACTGAGCTGAGGGGCTATAAACAAGCCCACACCAGCCCGCCGCCTCTCACCCTGGGCACCTCCAGAGTAGTGGAGGGTCCAGCCCCTTTCAAGGAGCTGGGTTCCAGAGCCCAAGCTATGTGTGGAGGTGAGCCCGACTATCTCTAGCCGGTATCTCTCAACCTCACGCACAAGCTCTGGCTCCTTCCCCCCCAGCGAGGTGACATTCCATGTCCCCACTGTCAGGGTTTTAGTCCAGGGATTGGGTCGTCGAGGCACCCCGCCACAACTGCTACCCAGATCACATGGCACCAGCTTGTCATGGACCTTCCTGCGGGTGGTGGGCCTACGGGAAGGCAGCGTTTCGGGCTGAGCCCGGCCGGGTCCCACGGGCAAACACCCGGCCACCAGGCGCTCGCCTCCGAGCCCCAACCCCAGGCCTGGCTCCAGGGCGGGGCCTGGGTGACGCCGATCCGGGCGACGTAGTGCACCACCCGCAGGAAGGTCCATGACAAGCTTGTTTCCTGCTTCCTGCGGGTGGTGCGCCTACGGGAAGGCGGGCCCACGTCGCCGTTTCGGGCTGAGCCCGGCCGGGTCCCCCGACAACATAGCTCCTAGGATCACTCGGGCACACAAACCCCTCCACCAAAGTAAGGTGGCGGTTCAAGGAGGGGCTCTAATAGCAAATCCAGAATAATCATGAATGAACACATTACACATCTGGGGCCTGTACTACGAAGCAGGATTTGGCGTTAGCGAGGTAACTTCAGGTTTAACCCTGGGTTTTCAGGACTACGACGGTGGTTCACTTCTCACCGGGGTACATCGCCATGGTAACTTATGCTGAACAGCTAACCTGCTCCGGAGCAGGTTATGTTCGAGATACAGATCGCCGGGTATAAAAGCACCGCCCACTGACCAATCAGCTCTCTTGGAAAATGGCATGCCCTTTCAAAGAGAATCCAGTGGAGCTCGGTGCGCGGATCGTGAGAGGAAAAAAAAAAAAGAGTGGGCTGACTTCAAAAATTGAATTAGTCAAGAAACTAAGCGATTCCTTACATACCCAAGTATCAACACTTTATAATTTCTTTTCTCCTGACAGAGAGGTATGCGAGTACGTTTGTCTTTGCTGTAGATACCCTCACTCCGTCTTTCTAAGAAAACTACTTTTGCAAATAAACCTTTATGTACAAACTGTAAATATACTGTAGAAACAAGGTATGAGTCATTTGAGAGAGGATGAAATGTCAGACCTCGTTTAATTTGAACACGACATGAACTTTTAATTTCAAGTCTAAATATTAAGTTAAATCCCAGTGTAATTTATCCTTTGCTCTTCGCTACTGAAATAAGCGGCTCTGACAGCGGACTTCTCCATGCTTGCGATTGGTCATGCGCTGAAAACACCGCCCCTTTTATGTGCACGCGCTCATATCCAGAGTGGAGAAACCTGGGTTGATATACCGAGTTGATAACCACCGTCGTGTGACCGCTTAGCGTGATTGCAATTGTCCGGGTTAGTGAATCTGGATAAGGAAAAGATATCCTGGGTATGTTGAACTTGCTTCGTAGTACAGGCCCCTGGAGTGCACGAGATAAATCCAGAAAATCATAAACACAATCATTACTGACATTATGGTTAAGATAAGGAAGATATAACAGAGATGCTACAGCTGATCTGCACTGAGACTAGACAACCAAGGAGTACTGTATGCTGCAGGTAAAACCTTTGTGAGAAAGGCTTGAATAAATCTCCTCCTCGCTGCTCTGCAGTTGTGATCGGCAACAATTGTTTTATGCTACCAAGGAATATTTAAGCAATTATGAAGGATCAATCCTTATCATAAAATAAGAGTTGAAAACTAAAAAACAATCGTACCTGCGATCACATCATCATTTTTCTAGAGATTACTGTGCTTGTTATTTGTGATCAAAGAACGAAGCTCTGCAAGCATGCCCCTGCGGTGATGGAACGTGGATGGAAAAGTACGTTCAGATGTCTAAGAAGTGTTCAAACATGCAATGTGGAAACACATATGGCTTTCTAAATTAATGTAAGAGTTATTGATATAAAAGTTATTATAAAACTAATAGAAAAGCTATTTTTAGAGTAGACTTCTATAGTGGAAAACAAAATGCAGTTCAAAGGAAAGAATCAGGTTTCTTGCATGGCTTCAAGGTGGGTCTGGTGCCAGAGAATGTAAGTCAGTCATTGGGTAAGTCATGAGGAAAGACATTGATCAACTGTAAAAATAAAATAAAAATAAAATAATAATAATAATAATAATAATAATAATAATAATAGATAATTAATAATTGCCAGTCTGGTGAGCACACACATATATTGGTGATAATCACTGATTTGAAAACTGCACGTACAGAAAAGCAAAGTTTTTTGTTGTTGTTTTAAATCATGCTCAAGTATTCAAATATTGCAGACAATCCAGTTGTAAACTTGTAATGCTCGGGTGGATACATAAAAGGAAAGAAATGAGGAAAGGAAAGCAAACTGTGGCTTAGCATGTACAGCACATTCATAGAAATACAACAACGCTGTCTAGCAAAGCACACGCTGAGTGATGGAACTGGGTTTCTAAATGTGCTCGAAACATTAAACCACAGAACATATCATGAAGGTGATTTGTCTCTTTAAACTCTTGTATAACTGACACAGTGGCATTCCAATTGGCATATTCATAAATACAAAACTTTCACCAATTCAAATGTTTGTATGGCAACTGTTTTTTTCATAATATATATATATGAATTAAAGATAACATAACAATTTGTTTTTTATTCAGAATGGCTCATATATTATGATTATGCTGAATGAAAGCTGCTCCGCTGTGTTCAAATGGCTTTTGCACATAAGCAGAAACCTTTGCTACTTGACTGCAGCAGAGGAGTTTAGTGTCTAACACTGAAGTTAATCCGACTAATCTCCATCAACTGAAATAAATAGCTTAGTCTATATCCTGATAATGTGAAATCAAATATCTAAGATAAGCGTTGTGTTTTGCTTCAGGTCTGACTTCATACTAACTCACCAGCCAAGAAGCAAACCCTCCAGAGCCCGGAGTGGAGAGACATGCGCACCTCAGTGCTCTGGTTGAGGGGAAGGATGACTCCCTCCTCCAGGTAGAGCCAGTAGTCAGTGCTCACAGCTATCCCCAACAGGCAGAGGCTGCAAACAGCAAACACGCTGCTCAGCAACGTCAGCGCCTTTCTGCCACATAGGCTCATACCACAGCCTCAACAGCAGGGGGGGCACTGCTGGCAGAAAGGGGAGCTGCAGAGGAGGAGAAAGATCAACACAATTATGAATGAATGAACAAATGAAGTTTATTCAGTCATTTCAACACAAAACAACACCAAAAAAACATTGTACACAGCATTAACATTTCATACAAAACCAAAAAAATGTGTTGAACAATAACTGAAAAGGCATAGGCTGAAGCAAAATGCTTATAAAAGCCTATCCTATAGTACCAACTTTCTATTTTTGGCTACCGACCTCCAGAAAACCAAAAAGAGAATAGAAAAGCAAAGAAACAACAAAAGGCAAAGAAACAATAGAAAAGCAAAGAAACATTTACAGATGGTCAATTGCACTTATAAGCTTCAAAAATAGCTTTACAAACCATTTTCTTAAATACAACAAAAGAATAACATGTTTTTAAATTTATGTTGGCATCATTCCAGAATTTAACTCCAGTGATGGAGACACATCTCCTTTTCATACCTTTTTTAGCTATTTGTACTGTGAAATTGCAGACACCTCTAAGATTGTAACGAGTCTCCGGAATTGAAAAGAACCTCTGTATTGGGTCAGGGAGCATTTTTGATTTTGCTTTAGACATAATTTGCATGATTTTAAAATAAAACAAATCATAAAATTTAATAACATGAGAATTTAGAAAAAGTGGATCTGTGTGAACGTAGTAATCAGCCTTATTGATGATACGTATGGCTCGTTTTTGAAGTTTTATTATTGAATTTAAGGTGGTTTTAAAGGTGGATCCCCACAATTCCACACAGTAAGATAAATAGGGAACAATCAATGAGTAGTAAATCAAATGCAAGGCCTTGGAATTCAGTATATTTCTGGATTTATACAGGATTGCGAGTGATTTTGAAATTTTCCCTTTAATATATTCAATGTGTTGTTTCCATGTTAACTTTTGGTCGATGACAACCCCAAGGAATTTAGTCTCAAAAACCCTTTCAATATCAACATTACAT
Source organism: Cololabis saira (assembly GCF_033807715.1). NCBI lineage: Eukaryota > Metazoa > Chordata > Actinopteri > Beloniformes > Belonidae > Cololabis > Cololabis saira. Next base: position 37,672,779 of record NC_084587.1, read on the forward strand.
ATTTTTTATTTAATATTACCATCACTTTCATTTTGATTCCCAAAAACCATGAATTTTGTTTTCTTAATATTTAGAGATAATTTATTGACATCAAACCAAGTCTTGAGATTTTCCAGCTCCCTTTCTACACAGCACAAAAGTTCCCTTAAATTTGTACCAGAACAAAACAAATTGGTATCATCGGCAAATAAAACATATCTAAAAAAATCAGTTACATTGCAGATGTCATTAATATAAAGAATAAACAGTATTGGACCAATCACTGATCCTTGAGGTACACCACAAGTAATCTTTTATGTTAAATTAAGAAAAAATGTTTAAAAAAAAAAGACAATTCTTTTCAATTTGAAATAAATATAGGAATGAATAACTTTGAGAAAACTCCAACAGATTTTAAGGATCATAAAGACATAACTAATCCTGTTCTCTTACAAATATTAGAACCTATCTTAAAAATGACAATTACAGGAACAGGAGGAAGCCTTCATGTAGTCACATTCATCCAATGCAACAAGGCACAGTATTGCTTTTATGCATTAATGCAATTTTCATCTCCATCCCCTTCATAGTTTTCATCCTAATAAGAATTATGAGGTGGATGGGGTCTCGCCCAGGCAGCACAGTGGCTTGGTGGTTGACACTGTTGTCTCACAGGAAGATGGTTCCCAGTTCAACTGCTGGCAGGGGTCTTTCTGTGTGGACTTTGCATGTTCTTTCCAGCTTCTTTCAACAAACCAAAAACATGTATATCAGATTAATTGTTGATTCTGAATTGCTCAAATTGTGTTTGTGATTGTTTGTCCATATGTGGCCCTGCAATGGGCTGATGACCTGTCCAGGATGTACCCCTGCTTTTGGCCTGAAGGGAGCTGGGATAGATGCCAGCAGATACTTTAAATAGGAATAGGTGGGGGTAAATAACGGATGCATGGAGTCTAGCCCAGCTGTCACAGAGCAAACAACCATGCACACAAACTGATAACTCTGAATCATCATTCAACACAATTTGGATGTTTTTGGAGTGTGGGTTGATGCCAGAATACCTGGAAGAAACCCATGAATGTTGAGGCAGAGAGAGACACCAGCAGAGACTCGATCCAGTAAACTTGCAGCTGTGAGGTGACAGTGTTGACCATCACACCACTGTTGTGACCAGCTTTACATGTTAGTAAGGTGCATAACTTTAAAGATGTGTTTGGGAGTTGTGGGGGAGCATTCTGGGTAAAATTCAGGACTCTGTTGTTTCATCTTGTTCCACAGCAGCTATTGATAATGGAGATCAGATGTAAGTGGACAAAAAGCAATACAAGTAAGGGCAGATACCATGGCAGGGGACGTCCTCCTTCCTAGCTAGAGATAATCTCAGAATATGCTCTCTCATTGAAAACTAGAATATAATTAACCATAGTTTATTGGACCAGAGGATTCATGAGGCATGTGAAGAAAATAATATTATATAAAATGTTTCACTTGAATGCTCTTTCTCTTTGCCTCCAGCAACAAAAAGGAAACAAAATATAAAATATGAGTCATAGCACTGATAATGCCCAAAAAGCCATTATTACATTGAGCTAGTTTTTTTTCTTTCTCCCAGCTTCCAACACTTCATTCAAGTCTACCTCCCACATTGCACTCTAGCGATGCAAAAGCTGTATCATGGATCATGCCATCATATGAATGTGTAACCATTGATCAGTTAGTAATTGAAGCCTACAGTTTTCGGAAATCGAACCTCTGGAAGCCTTTCACACGTGCTGAAAATAGCTGATAACATAGTGCGTTCTCAGCATGCTCTCCCATTGAGCACCCAAAATGAAACTGGGAAGATGGAGCAAACAAATGAAAGGGTTTTAACTTGGCATTTAACATCTGGCACTGCGTACATCTGCATTTTGAATCACCGCGGTATATGTCGAAAAAAACACGGAAATCTTGACAAAGCTGCCAAATGTATATTATTCATACACAAAAAAGATCTCACCAGTCTAACAGGCAAAGTGAAATATGTTACAACAATGATAAGTGCAATTTGTGAATATAGTGTAACTCAGTTTACGCAGAGCGCCAGTTAAGCTTGAGTTATGGTTCTGCGTCAAAACGACGCCGTGCCTACGGTGTGTGGTACGCGTCGACGCGCAGTCGCAAACTTTCAGCGCTCTTTTGTTCGTGTATGTGTGATTTTTTTTGTTTTGGTTTTTTGCACAATAGTTGTCCTTATCTCTTTGATTCACTGTGACCGGAAAAAGTCGGATAAACCATTCAGAAAAAGAAGACAGCGAAATGGAGTGACGGAGAAGTTCGAAGGGTTCACGACGATCTTCATGGTGAATTTGCATTGAATCTTGTTGTATAGTGCACAACCTGAGTGTAGCAGTTCAATTCGGTCTTATGTCCAGCACAAATGACCATAGTTTTCATTTGGCATGTATGCATAAACATGCATCCACACTTTGATTTAAGATCTGAGGAACTATAATATTTTTTCACATAAGAAAAACAGACCTAGACATGTTCCACTGAGGAAGTGGGAGGTACTCTGAGCATTCAAATCCTAACAGGTTCACTTAAGCAATCAGGGTATCCTAAAGCACAAAGAAGTAGCATTAATGTAAAACGATTACTATTAAATTACTGCTATTTCTTGCTATGGTGCAATCAGTGGCCATTCAAATAGCCTTTGTCCATGAAAGGGTTTCATTTTCAGGCACTTTGTGTCAAGATCCAATAAGTTTGATTCTTTTAATTCAGTTTTTAATTGTACATCCTGAAAAAAAAACCCTTCTTATTTAAATATTATGTTTAAAAAATGTGTAATGATTAAAATACAGAAGTTCTAACAGTTCAATGAAATTCAGTTCAGTTATTTAAATACTTTCAGTTCACTCACTTGAAAAGTAATCTTACGACACTTAACAAAGAGAAAAATGTGTCCAATTGCGTGTTATGAGATACCGTGATACCGTTTCCTCACCTGGATCCTCAGTGCTCAGCCATATACTTGTGTGAACTGCAGTTTTCTTGCGCCTGTCTCTGTGTGTGGTGTGTGTGTGTGTGTGTGTGTGTGTGTGTGTGTGTGTGTGTGTGTGTGTGTGTGTGTGTGTGTGTGTGTGTGTGTGTGTGTGTGTGTGTGTGTGTGTATGAAAAGCGCTATACAAATAAAGTTTGATTTGATTTGAAAACATAACACGCAATTGGACAAATTTCTCTCTCTGTTAAAATCCCCTCCTTGAACCGCCACCTTACTGTGGTGGAGGGGTTTGTGTGCCCGAGTGATCCTAGGAGCTATGTTGTCGGGGGCATTACGCCCCTGGTAGGGTCTCCCATGGCAAACAGGTCCTAGGTGACGGGCCATACTAAGAGCGGTTCACAAGCTTGCCATGAAGAGGAAACATCGGAGGACCGTTACGTCGCCCGGATCGGCGTCACCGGGGCCCCGCCCTGGAGCCAGGCCTGGGGTTGGGGCTGGTAGGCGAGCGCCTGGTGGCCGGGTCTTTGCCCGTGGGACCCGGCCGGGCTCAGCCCGAAACGCCGCCTTCCCGTAGGCCACCACCCGCAGGAAGGTCCATGACAAGCTGGTGCCATGTGATCTGGGTAGCAGTCGTGGGGGGGTGCCTCGACGACCCAATCCCTGGACTAAAAAAAGTCACAGTTTGTCCATAACGAACACCATGTTCAAGCATAAAAGATGTCCATCAGTGCACGTGGCACCAAGACACCCTAGGCCGGAGGACAACGATCGACTTTGTTGTCGTTTCATCTGACCTTCGGCCGCATGTCTTGGACACTCGGGTGAAGAGAGGGGCTGAGCTGTCAACTGATGACCACCTGGTGGTGAGTTGGATGCGCTGGCGGAGGAGGAGGTTGGACAGACCGGGCAGACCCAAACGGATTGTGAGGGTCTGTTGGGAACGTCTGGCTGAGCCCTCTGTCAGGGACATCTTCAACTCCCACCTCCGGGAGAGCTTCTCTCAGATCCCGGGGGAGGCGGGGGACATTGAGTCCGAGTGGACCATGTTCTCTGCCTCCATTGTCGACGCAGCGGCTCGAAGTTGTGGTCGCAAGGTCTCCGGTGCCTGTCGTGGCGGCAATCCTAGAACCCGGTGGTGGACACCGGAAGTACAGGATGCCGTCAGACTGAAGAAGGAGTCCTATCGGGCTATGTTGGCCTGTGGGACTTCTGATGCAGTAGATAGGTACCGGCAGACCAAACGAGCCGCGGCTCGGGCGGTCCTGGAGGCAAAAACCTGGGTCTGGGAGGATATCTGGGGACATCGTCGGACGGTGGAAGGAATACTTCGAGGATCTCCTCAACCCGACTGACATGCCTTCCACTGAGGAAGCAGAGAGTGGGGACTCTGGGGCGTGCTCATCCATCACCCAAGCCGAGGTCACTGTGGTGGTTCATAACCTCCTCAGTGGCAGGGCACCGGGGGTGGATGATATTCGCCCTGAGTACCTCAAGTCTCTGGCTGTCTTGGTTGACACGCCTCTGCGACATCGCATGGAGGAAGGGGACAGTACCGCTGGAGTGGCAAACCGGGGTGGTGGTCCCTCTGTTTAAAAAGGGGGACCGGAGAGTGTGTTCCAACTATAGGGGGATCACAGTTCTCAGCCTCCCCGGGAAAGTCTACGCCAAGGTACTGGAGAGGAGAATACGGCCGATAGTTGAACCTCGGATTCAGGAGGAACAATGCGGTTTTCGTCCCGGTCGCGGAACACTGGACCAGCTCTACACCCTCCGCAGGGTGCTCGAGGGTTCATGGGAATTTGCCCAACCAGTCTACATGTGCTTTGTGGATCTGGAGAAGGCATTTGACCGTGTCCCTCGTGCCATTCTCTGGGGGGTGCTCAGTGAGTATGGAGTCCGGGGCCCTCTATTAAGGGCTGTCCGGTCTCTGTATGATCGGAGCAGGAGTTTGGTTCGCATTGCCGGCAGTAAATCAGAATTGTTCCCGGTGCATGTTGGACTCCGGCAGGGCTGCCCTTTGTCACCGGTCCTGTTCATAATTTTTATGGACAGGATTTCTAGGCGCAGCCAGGGGCCGGAGGGGATCCGGTTTGGGAACCACAGGATTTCATCTCTGCTTTTTGCGGATGACGTTGTCCTGTTGGCTTCATCGAACCGGGACCTTCAGCATGTGCTGGGGCGGTTTGCGGCCGAGTGCGACATGGTAGGGATGAAAAAGGGTGGCGTGCCTTCTCCGGGTGGGTGGAGAAGTCCTGCCTCAGGTGGAGGAGTTCAAGTATCTCGGGGTCTTGTTCACGAGTGAGGGAACGATGGAGCGGGAGATTGACAGACGGATCGGTGCAGCGTCCGCAGTTATGCGGTCGATGTACCAGACCGTCGTGGTGAAGAAGGAGCTGAGTCGAAAGGAGAAGCTCTCGATTTACCGGTCAATCTACGCACCTACCCTCACCTATGGTCATGAACTTTGGGTAGTGACCGAAAGGACAAGATCGCGGATACAAGCGGCCGAGATGAGTTTCCTCCGCAGGGTGGCTGGACGCTCCCTTAGAGATAGGGTGAGGAGTTTGGTCACCCGGGAGGAGCTCGGAGTCGAGCCGCTACTCCTTCACATTGAGAGGAGTCAGCTGAGGTGACTTGGGCATCTGTATCGGATGCCTCCTGGACGCCTCCCTAGCGTGGTGTTCCAGGCATGTCCCACCGGGAGGAGACCCCGGGGAAGACCCAGGACATGCTGGAGAGACAATGTCTCTCGGCTGGCCTGGGAACGCGTCGGACTCCCCTCGGAGGAGCTGGAGGAAGTTTCTGGGGTGAGGGAAGTCTGGGCATCTCTGCTGAGGCTGCTGCCCCCGCGACCCGGGAACGTATAAGCGGCGGACGATGGATGGATGGATGGATTGATTTGAAAACCACCATCCATATTACACCACCGTAGACATGTATCACATAAAACTCTATCCTTACAATATTTTGTAATAGCTTCCCTCCTTAAAATTCTAACACATGGACAAAAAGAAGGAAAACTCACAATGGGTCACTGAAATAAGTAAGTAATAATAAATGGTAACTTACTGAACACTGACTAATAAAAATCAGACACTGCTTTTGAACTGTAGTTTAAAATAATTATTTAAATAAGAAACAAATTGACACTGGCCTGAGGAAAGAAAAGAGTTGGTACCCCTAGAAAAGACTGAATTTAATTTGGCCAATGTGACATGTTAAACTTGTGTGTCCTGCAATTAACATCACAAGTGTCTTTAGTCTTCAGTCAGTTTGACTCTTTAAAATGGATAAAACTCTGCTGTTTGGTATCATGGTGTGCGCCACACTGGACATGGGCCAGAGAAAGCAAAGGAGAGAGTTGTCTAAAATGATCAGATAAAACATTTTGTCAGGCAAGTTAATGGCAAAGGCAGGAAGACCATCTTCAACAGATAGATGTTTCTGTGACTACTGTTGGAAATTTCATTTCGAAATTTAGTTTAGGCAAACCCCCTTAGGTGTGGTGGCAATAGAATAAAAAAAATAATGAACTGAAGAGACTGAATATAGAAACAGTGACCAAAAAGCCTGGAACTATTTCCAAAGAGATTCAAGGTGAACTTGAAGGTCAGATTCATCAGGGTGTCAGATCACAACATCCATCACTGATTGAGTCAAAGTGGATGACCGAGTAGGACTCTACTGCTGAAAGCAAATCATAAAAAAGCCAGACTGGAATTTGTCAAGAATGTATAGTATATTGACAAGCTACAAAGCTTCTGGGAGTCTGTCCTTTGGACAGATGGGACACAACTGGAGCTTTTGTCAAGTCACATCAGCTCTATGTTTGCAGATGCAAAAATGAAGCACTCAAAGAAAAGAACAATGTAACTACTCTCACACATGGAGGAGGCTCGTTTATGTTCTGGAGCTGCTTTGTTGCATCTGGAACAGGGTGTCTCGAATCGGTGAAGGTACAATAAAATATCAAGACTATCAAGTCAGTCTGGAGTGAAAAGTGCTGCCCAGTGTCAGAAAGCTTGGTCTCAGTCACAGGTCATGAGTCCTCCAACAGGATAATGACACAAAACACAACTAAAAACACCCAAGAATGGAAAAAAAACTAAATATTGGACTTCTCTGAAGTGTCCCCCTATGAGCCCTGATCTAAATCCTGTTGAGCATCTGTAGAGACAGCTAAAACATGCAGTCTGGAGAATTGGTGCCACTACTACCAATAACAGTCCAACACACTTGCATTTACAAACTGAAACTGATCATGTAGTGGATCAGTATAGTTTGTTTTTGAGGATCAAATACATCAGAGGAAAGTGCAGTAAAGTCCAAAATGTAGCCATAACAAAAGTTTCATATTTTTATATTTAGAAAAGTATTCATGTGGGCAATGATGGCTTGGGGTTACCCAACTCAGTCCTAACCATAAGTTTTAACAAAAAGGAAAGTTTTAAGTCTAACCTTAAAGACAGAGAGCATGTCGGCTGAGAGGTGGCTGCACGAGACAGGAGCCTGATGACTGAAGGCTCTGCCTCCAAATCTGTTTTTGAAACTCTGGGGACTAAAATAAGCCTCCAGTCTGAAAGGGTTAGGGTTCGCTCTAGGGATCATGTGGATCTCTAGGGTCTTTAAAGTATGATGTAATTTACCGATTGACTTTACATGTGAGAAGAATTTTAGATAAAATCCTGGATTTAACATGATGCCAATGCAGAGAAATTAGAAACATAGAAATATTATAAATATAAATTAGAGAAATATTATATCTGTTGAAAATTGTTATTGGGACTCAGGCTGCCACATTTTGGATGAGCTGGTTCTTCAGAGAAATAAGAGAATGATCTATTCAAATTCACAACTGAAAGCACAACATAAGGATGAGGTTGGAGCGCTCATTAAGGCTAAGCTAATTGAGGAGTGATCAACAAATCAACATATTGTTGGGCTGCCTGCTTGTAATACTGCAGTGTCTCATTTTCTACGCCTGTCTGTGATAAACAAATAAACTTAAACTTAAACTTTATTTATTTATATAGCACCAACTCATGCAGTGTAAGTGCAACTCATGGTGCTTTACATACAGAGATAAAATAACAATCAAAAGTACAATTTAAAACATCCCATACGACCCCACCCCCCACGCATACGCACACCCTCACTCACACTCATACACATGTGCACACACTCACACGCCCACACACACACACACACACAATAAGTGGACTGGTGACATGGCTTAGCACTAACGATCCAGGTGAGGAAAACACTACCTATGGGTGGCCGTCCACACCGAGAGGCTCCACCGGCCATGACCACAAGGAGCATCGCCACAGAGACCCCCCCAACCGGGACAGACCAGGACAGACCCCACACAGAAGGTGGAGTCCCTCCCCCAGCTACCCAGGCCTGAGGGATCCCCATGACGACACCCCCATGGGCGGAGCAGACACACCTCCCAGTGTGGACGACCCCCCCTGAGGAAACACTGGAGCTAAAAACTAAAAGATTAAAAGAAAGTAAAAAATGCATAAAAAGTGTAAAATTTTAGAAAAATCTATACAAAACTTAAGATGAATAATAAATAACATAAAATACAAAGTCACTCAAATGGATTAAAGGTTTAAAAAAAAAAAAAAAAAATGAGATCAGATAAAAGCCAAGCTAAAAAGGTGTGTCTTGAGCCTCCTTTTAAAAGTATCAACGTTCTCTGCGGCCCTGAGGTTCTCTGGCAGGCTGTTCCATAAATAAGGGCCATAATGGCTGAATGCAGCCTCACCGTGGGTTTTGGTCGCGGTTCGGGGAATGGTTAAAAGGCCGGTGCCAGAGGACCTCAAGGTCCGTGAGGGTTGATACGGTAAAAACAGATCAGATAAATAAGATGGCCCAAGACCGTTAAGACATTTAAAAACCAGTAAAAGAACCTTAAAATCAATCCTGAAGCGGACGGGGAGCCAATGCAGCGATTTTAAAACAGGTGTAATGTGCTCCCGCCCTCTGGTCCTCGTCAGCACGCGAGCGGCTGAATTCTGTAATAGTTGTAGGTTCTTAATACTCTTTTTAGGAAGACCAGAGAGCAGGGCATTACAATAATCTAAACGACATGAGATAAAAGCATGCATCAGCACCTCCGTGCTGGCCTGAGAGAGAAACGGGCGGACTCTGGCTATATTCTTAAGATGGTAAAAACCTATCTTCGTAATATTCTTTATGTGTGGAATAAAAGTGAGCTCAGAGTCAAAAATAACACCCAGGTTCTTTACACATTTCGAAGGTTTAAAATCTTGTAGTTTTGGTAAAAGTTTCTCTCTCTGGCCTTCAGGACCAATAACTAAAACTTCTGTTTTGTCCTGGTTGAGCTGTAGGAAATTATCTGCCATCCATGACTTAATATCTAAAATACAGTTAAAAAGGGCATCAAGTGGCCCTGTGTCATCAGGAGACACGGCGATGTACAGCTGAAATAGAAAGAAGATTTGTTATATGTATGAGACAGATACAGTTGTAATGATTATTTTTCCACAAAGTAAGAAAGTAAACCTTTTTTTTGTATCTTCTAGACTAAATTACTGTAATGCGTTATTAGCAGAATATCCAAGTAATTCGCTGAATATCCTCCAGCTGATCCAAAATGCAGCAGCGCGAGTGCTGACAGGAATCAGCAAGAGAGACCACGTCTCTCTAGTGTTAGCCATCATTGATCTCCATTGTTATCGTAGTTTGTCGTGCTGCTCTGCCCCCTCCTTTTCTCTTCTGTGCATGTTTGCAGGCCGGAGCTTCAGGACCTGCATGCTGACCTGCAGTCCCACCTTCTGATCATCCTACTGCTTAATTCCACCTGTCTGTGTGGATGTCTGGTACATGCCTGCTGACATCTTGACCTGCAGTCTCCCCCTCCAACCGCCTCAGTGTCTGCTGTCTACATTTGCTACATTCTGTCTCTTCTCTCTCTGTTCTTCATTCTCTCTGTCTGTTCCCTCTTTTCCTGCTCTGCCCAGCTGGCTTTCAGCAGGAGGATCCCCCTTATGATCCAGGTCAGGGCTGGACTGGGACAAAAAATCGGCCCGGGCATTTTGAGCCTAGACCGGCCCACCAGGTATTGATGGAAAGAAAATGAAGCCCATGAATATAAACAAACGTTCTTGTGACACCGCTTGTACACTGTCTTGTTGGTGTGTATGTTCTTGTCTAATAAACCTAAACCTACACCACCCCCCCCCAGTCCCGTTATAGATGTACTTAGTACTGTTTCTGAGTAGACCAGCAAACTTGTATGGCAAGCCGTTTTAACATTTAATAGCTAGACTGGATATGTGTTGCAGATATCTGTAATTAAATTCTTCCTAGTCAAAAAGAACATTTCAGATATCTACAATGATATATTAACCCATTTTAAACAGGGGGAACGCATTCTGACAGCGTGAAATACTGCTGTCAGAATGCGTTCCCCCTCTGTTTATCATGAAGGGATGCTCACACATCTTCAAATTCATACTGCTGACTTCTTTCACCACCACAGATAAGTCCTGTGATTTTCAGGCTGATATCATCATATTTGACCATTTTAAACAGGGGGAATGCAGCGCTGCCTCTGTTTTTACTAATTAATGACCATGAATTGCCTAAACAGTGGGTTCTTCCAATATATGTACACAAAGTCTTTGCTGCGATGGCATCACTGTAGGTAAACATTTCTCCAAAAAGATTGATGTATTATTTCACCCACCCACTATTAATCACAGCATTATTAAAATTTAGTGACAATCACAAATCCAAACACACCTGTCCCTGTCAAAAAAGCAACTTAAATTTGGAGTTGCTAATTTAGTTTTATAGAATATATAAGATATTGAATAATATGAACTCATCATTCTTCAAATATTATCAATAATAATATCAATAATAAGCCACGCGCTCTAATGTTGTGACTACTCCAGCCAGAGCTGCCTGGGAGATTTGCGAGGCCCTGTGCGGAATGGTTGGGGGGGGGGGGGGGGGCCCTCGCGCATTAAAAACATTAAAAAAATATGCATTAAAAAGTAAAACAGTTTAAAAGCATAATTAAAGGCAGAAAGACATTGATTAAAAAGAATTAAACAAATGAGATGCAAGAAATAAAGGTTGTAGTACATTGTGATCGATTACTGAAATGCAGCAGTAAATAAGAAGGTTTTCAACCGTCAAAAAACAACTTCTGAAAAGTCAAAGGTCCAAAGTCAACAATCTTCAAATATAGCAACGTGCCGTTTGCTCGTTAAATGTTTGTTGAGTTAGAGGTCTCCAAAGCAGCTCAAAGCAATTGCATGCTTACTTGACTGCCCTGAAAAAGGTTTGTAATTATGATTTTTGTATATTTGACCAAAAGACAAAATAGTACATAAAAAAAGAAAGCTAATGCTAATGTCCTTTTATTTCAACACAATACATTACACCCTCAATCACATACATTACAACACACCACACAGTCATCAAGCTGCACCCACCACTGTCCCACCAAGAGGGCTGGTGAAGGAAACCCCATTCACCCATACACACACACACACACACACACACACACACACACACACACACACACACACACACACACACACACACACACACACACACACACACACACACACACATATCCTTGTTATTTTACGTCGCAGGGCCCAAAAGTTTTTTACCAAGTTATGGGATCCCACCTTTCTAGTGAGTCTACAGCTATGAAAAAAATCAGACTAGACAAAAAAATCCTGATAATTAAGAGGACTTTAGATGAGGAGAAATAAAAAGATAACATTTTATGGTAAGTTTTTCTGTCAGTTGTGAGGTCTGTGTCTAACATTCACCAATTAGGGACACACACGCACGCACGCACGCACGCACGCACGCACGCACGCACGCACGCACGCACGCACGCACGCACGCACGCACGCACGCACGCACGCACACACACACACACACACACACACACACACACACACACACACACACACAACTCTGTTGCAGTATCAGAATACATATAATGTATAAGTGTCTTTCAGGTTTTGCCAAAAATGTGGTATTAACCATTAACCTAATGTAGACAACAGGAAAAGAAAGAAAAATAAATACCTTACTTGGGCAGTTGGTGGTTAAAATATTTGCCATGTCACTTTTTTTAACAAATGCTAGCAGTAACTTCGTTAAGCAGAAATGACAACATGAACTGTAAAATATCCTTTTCTAAGCAACAAATACTTATTTGTTCACGTTAAATGAAGTACTTAAAATTTGACACTTAACATAGTAATGGTGCAGTTTCTTCTTCAACTTGGGGTTACTTCTGTACAATCCTGTAAAATAAGTTATGGTACGTGGCTTGCAAAATGACTGCTTTCTTTTTAGTGTTTGTTGTCTTCAGAATAGGATAGTACCTAGACAGAATTCTTCCTAGCGAGAATTTATTACTTGAAAACATTTTGAAGGTTAGAACGGCAAAAAAAATCCAGCATAATTTGAAAAATGAAGGGACTAAAGATTAAAATTAGCCATTGGCTATAATCTTGCATATTTACATGTATATGTTCATTAATATGTATTGGCCCTGTTATAAATAAAATAAACTCATAATTTGAAACACTGTAATGACCTTTAGCACCTTCCCTCAGTAAAGTTTTCAGTGCTTTATGTGAGAATGGCAGCCTGGTTTGTGATAGTTTGTGAGCCAGTGACACTGACTCTATAAAAATATGTTTATTCACAAGTGTAATGCTGTTTACTCACACAACATTTCACAGCATCATGAGTTCATCATGTGTGCGTGAATTTATAGATATTATTTATTTCTCTGTGTAGTATGTCGACTGGAACTGATAAAGCAGTTTGCAGCTGCTCAGTGTTTGTTTAACCAGCTTCACCTAGCTGCGTCTGTGGCTTGATGACAGATCTCTCTCTCTCTCATGCATTTAGACCACCGCTGTCCTCAGGCTTCTCGGGCCAGCGTTAGCAACGTCACCCAACAGGAACTAACTCATACACTGTGAGTTGCCTGTCCACATCAGAGGCAGCAGAGGGAGTGCACTCACAGCCACGCTCTTCCAGCCACAGTAACTGGGTCAGTAAGCATGCCAGAAGAGATCTGCACTGTGACACTGACAAACCCTCCACAGAAATGGTCAAATAATTCAAATTAGAATGACAGTTGTTCACGGCTAAGATTTTACGCTTTGCATCTGTGTGAGTTCATATTTAGATAAAACTTTCAAACAGTTAACGATCAGCTTTGGCGTCCAATTGTGTAATATTGTGTAATCTATAATGCAGTAATTCTTTGACCTTTGCCAAGTAAGACTAAGATGAAGTAAAACCTCAACCCAAATGACCATTTGGCTGTCATTGTGTTAACAGCAACTACAATCTTGTTCGAACTGTAATTTCATTAGTGTTTATTGACTCTCTCACAATTGTTTTACCGTCAAGTAGGAATAAAATCCAAAATCCAAATTTTGAGAAGCAATGGTCTCTATTTTTAATAAAAAATGCTGCAATTTATAAAGAACTCACTATATGTATAAATAAGAAATCATGTACTCAAGTACATTTATTACTTTATAGTGATTTGTTCAATATTCATAGTGTGTCTTTATATCATTACAGAAATGCAGTCACGATCTTTTTCCTGCTCTGAACAAGACTTTAACAGCAGCTGATTACCTACTGAATTTTCCACTTGTAGTTGGAACATGTGGTAAGCGATTTGTAGCAAGACATTCCGATTAAACATGACAAGAGCTGCGTACATATTAACAAAGTGGATAGGGAAGAAACTGCCCTACTTGTGAGGATGTGCCCTTTACTTGGCTGTGGTGCACATCTGCCTAACTTGATACCAGCATGGCCTCTGGGCTCCTACCAGCTTTTCTCTGTGTCACATTGATGGCGGAAAATGCAAAATTATTTGTTTATTTTAGTTAAATTCTTTCTGAAAATGTTTTTTAATGTTTTTAGAGAGAAAAAGAATAATGACTGCAAAACTGACTTGACCGATTAAAAAAAAAAAAAAAAAGAAAAAAAAAAAAATATATATAATTGCACTGGACTTTTTTACCAACTACCTTCTCGCACTACTGTAAATACTTGTAAATACCACTGGGAATGCTGCAATCACCCATGCACATACTGTAACAAAAAGTGTATATATATATATATATATATATATATATATATATATATATATATATATATGTATATATGTGTGTGTGTGTTATACATGTATAATATGTATGAATGTATGTATATTATTTATACCGGTAATATATATATATAATATTATGTGTAAAATACAATAGTGTTATAACACACAAACGCACACACACACCCACATATACACATGTATATATATATATATATATATACACACAAACACATTAGAAAATGTATGTATGTCTTTATACATAACAGAACAGCCTTTTTTTGCCGGTTTGCCTGTCCTGCAGTAACTAGAACAACATGTGAGACGCAAAAACATCTGTATTTCTTAGATTTAAATCAGAGTTCAGATTTCAGATTCAGACTCAGGCTTGCTATTACAGTATAAAAATATTAAAGCTGATTTTTGGTTTGACTTTTATTGCCACAATCATTACAGTATTCCAGTCTTCTTCTTTTTTTCCAGTCTTCTTTTGGAGGAGGGTAGTGGATGTTATCAGCCCAAATGGCTTATTTTCCTTCTCTTTCGTTAGTCTAATGTGTAATCTCTGGCCAGTAGCTTTAAAACTAGCAACACTAGTTGAAGCCATATCCCTGCTGCAGCCAAAACAGCTTACATTGCCTCATCTGACAAAAAGAAAAGACAAGTGGTAGTTTTAGCTATCAATATAGAAAATGACATTCGTCCTATTTTCACATTTTCTCCATGTTAAAATCACAAAATTCATGTTGCAAAATCAGCTAACTGCCTTTACAATGTTAGCGCACATTTGCATGTAAATAGCTGAGGCAGATCATCGGAGGTGTTGGTTTCGCTTACCCTCAAAGACTCGTAGGCAAAGAGTTTTCATTTATTCTAGTATATTTTCTGCACATCTGTACATAATATAATTGCACTGGACTTTTTTACCAACTACCTTCTCGCACTACTGTAAATACTTGTAAATACCACTGGGAATGCTGCAATCACCCATGCACATACTGTAACAAAAAGTGTATATATATATATATATATATATATATATATATATATATATATATATATATATATATATATATATATATATATATATATATATATATATATATGTGTGTATATATGTGTATATGGTTTACATTGTGTTTATTTCACTGCACAACCACTTCCGGTTAGATGCTAACTGCATTCCGTTGCCCTACTTTAACATGTGCAATGATATGCAGTGATATGAGTACCGGTATATGGAAATCTCGACCGGTTACATGGTGCAAGAGAGAAGAATATTAATATATGGTCTCAATTCGTAGAGGTCCTCCAAAACATGTTTTAAAAAGTGTCCTTGACCTTATAAGGTGTTCTTCTCTGGCTTGGTGTATTGAAGTGTACTTATATGTGGTATATTTGCGTAAGATATAGGTACTCTGTCTGCGTATATACTGATACAAGGCAAATGTGATTTTAAAAAAAATATATAATTATGCATTACGTAATTTGGTTGGTCCGAGGGAGGGAGGGAGGGAGGGAGGGAGGGAGGGAGGGAGGGAGGGTGGGGGTGATGATTGATTTGTATTTTATTTAGTTTTTTTTGTTTTTTTTTTGTTTCATACAAAAATATTATGTATGGAAAAAGACTATTATGGTTATCGGTTTTCAACTACGTCATTTTTTATTTTCTAGTGGTCTGTCTAAATGACTTGGTAGTAACTGCCATCTTTTATGTAAATTAGCTTTTCTTGAGAATTTGCACCCAAAACTAACCAGAGGAACTTTGACTATAACATTTATGGGTTCATATTCCCAGGAATCATAGGTTATTTTGGGAGATGTTGCATATAAATAAATGTCATACATAATTTGAATGTGATTAAGGTTCTTTAGGTATCGCTTTACTGATGTGAAACATTCATGTTATCCAGTTATGCTTAAAATGTATAACTAAAATCCCCCTTTTACCTCAATAAGCAAAAATTAAAACTGCTTAATGGGGTTTGTTCAATAGGATCCAGAGGGTGGGTGGGTAATGTCTAGGGTTATGATTTTATTTTTATTTATTTATATATTTATTTATTTTTTGCCCTTAATTTATGCGTTAATTTTGCATTGTTATACTTAATAATATGGGCATTCCTTTTTTTTTGTTTTTTTTTTTTTTAATTTGCTTTTTGTTATTATATTTATCTATTCATTTGTTGTTGTTATGTATTGGTGTTTTTTTTGTTAAAATATCATATACATGTCCCATGTTGTTTTTTCAAAAATGAAAAAAGAAATAAAAATTTGATCACAAAAAAACATGTGCAATGATAATAAAGTTGAATCAAATCTAATCTAATCTAATTTTCATACAGTTATGAAACTGTATGAGAAACTGATTAATGGGTCATTTCATACAGACAAATATGGCAGACAGTTCATTACATTTTTAAGAAATTTTTATTTTATTATTTTAGCTAGGGTACAGTTGTGATCTCTGAAAGCGTTGACAGTCCACTGACTGCCGCTTAAAAAAAACTGTGACCCACAGCAATAGCACCAACATCCATTTCCGCATGTTCGCTGTGAGAACAAGTCCACTGTTTATAGGAGCTTGACTCGGCCCTGTCGCCAAGCAACGCAATACAGAGAACCTTCTAAATTAGTGAAGCATGAATGGCCTGATGAGTGAGTCCTAAAACAAGGTTTCGTATTTGGCATGCTGGAGTGAGGTTAGAGAAAAAGTAGGACAAAGACATGACGACATAAACACATCAAAGGAGTTTATGCGTGAAAATATATACCAAAAACATTTACATTTTACATTGAACCATATAGGCACAAACACGCAGAGAAAAGTGATATGAGTCATTGCACATACAGTAATAATAACAGATTTTATATACATCCTAATGACAGCATTCTAACAGTGCTCTGTTCGACTGTGATTTGTAGACTTCCATACAAAAAAGTTTTACGTTTCAACAATGCCAGATTCTTGGTAAAGTTTCAGCAGAATACCAAACTAGGAATGGTGCTGTCATGGAACAGAAGGTGTTTAAAAGCTGAGCACGCTGCAAGTGTTATTACCTGAGGGCACTATATTCACTTTTTGAAGAAATTCCCATCGAGGTGGTCTTTAGATGATGGAGGGCCATTGAAAAGATCAATTTCCAGTCAAGGTAAAGACTTGAGGCTCCATGGAACACTCACTTACATCACTTTTCCTTTATGTGTGGTCTTTATGCAAATACTATGAGAAATCAGTATTATTATTACTGGTTAGAAGGTACAACTAAACAACAACTAATTTATAAGACAAACAACTCTGGAAAAAATATTCATATAATATAAATATATTTTTAGATGGTGTCCCTTGCTGCCGTGTTAATGAAAAATAAGATGTAAATAAGACAAAATATGTTGAATATAAATTTTAGGCCAGAAAATGTGAAAATAGTTAGTCTTTTCTTTTTTTTTATATTGCCACTGAGTGATCACTTAGATCACTGCAAATAGGTATAACTCCAGCTACCCTATAGTTGCGAAATTGTATAATATGTTTTACACACAGGGGGCATTGAACACGTTCCTGTTTCTCAGTATGGTATCAAACATTTTTTTATTCATGCTGACATATAGCAATGTTTTCGGGGGTTGTTTTTGCTTGCAAAATGATGGCTGTGAGCAGTGGTGTTGCAAAGTTAACAGAACACAACAGCAGATACTAGCAATACTGCTTATTCAAATTACAGGACATGGTAGGAACCATAATGCCCTTTGTAGTACAATCTCCAGAGCTATGAATTTTCAGACAGTCAACAAAATGATTCAAATCATGCACACAGTTTCACATGAATGTGAAAGAAACTTGACACTATCATCAAAATCAATGCTTGGAAAAAAAAATAAGTTTAAGTTGGCTGACAGTTCCAAAACTGAACCTCATTCAGATACTTTGACGACAATGCCGATTAACAGTGTTGGGATCTAAGAACTATGCGTTTTTTAGAAAGATGGAAATGAAACTGCGAAGGCTAAAAATCACAAAAGCTTACTTCTCCATCTGTAATTTACAGGCTGACAATTATGTGGATCACATTTACAGGCTATATATGTCTCATTTCAACAAGTTTCTCCTCAGATATGGCACCAAGTAGCAAGAATACAGCATTCACATGGCGTGTCTGACACTAGAATTATCATCCGAAAGTCACATGATTTCTTTCTCTTTTTGTGCTACAGCTTTATTTTACTATGAGTATGGGCATTTTACTACTGGAAATGAGCAACTCTGGAAAACTGGAAAAAGTGTTGCTTTTAGATTACCTTCTGTTACTGACATAGCACTACAGTAGCTAATAAGAGTTAGGATGTATGATACACCATCCACAACAAAAACTCAGAAATCCATAAAAGCACACTTTCATATCACAATCCTACATACTATAATTATTAATTTTATATATGTCTCTTTATATGCAGCAAGCTAGTATAAAACACATTTTACTCACTAGATATTTTCATAATGTCTCAGGTTTTCGTTTGTGTAGGACGATCCACCAAGCTGTAATTTATTATTTGCCCATATTCCAAATCTATACCAAAGTGCCCTCGCTGTCCGCGGTGCTGAAAGTCACGCACGTTCCCATGCTGAACAATTCAGTCTGCGTGCGCTAGAAACACAAGAACCTCTCAAATGACGCAAGTAAGCTTTTACATATAGTACATATAGTTTAGACTTGGTTCTTTTTGTGTGGGGTGTTGACTTTTCATAAGTTATACTATTTTGCGACAATAACACTATATTTCCACATACATTCAGCTGAATTTGGACAATACAATGTGAAGTGATTTTAAATGTCGTAAAGAGAGAATTAATATTTATATTACGTGTCACAAACTATAGGAAGAACAGCCATTTTTCTTAAGAGGTCAGTTTATGCATACATTTATGGCAGTATTTAGCATGATGTCCAAGGTTAAGTAACAGTAAAATAATGGATATCAAAAACGCTCCACAGTCACACTTTACAACATTGCAGTGTGGTGGATACAGTCAGTGGAGGATCAACTGCGATCACCAGAGAAAAAAAATATAATCATTCAAACAAGCGTCAGTGTAAATGCCACGAAGAAAAACCATTAAAGCCACACAAAAAAAACCCATTCAAACACACGCTGTGGGGTCTTGCACAGCATTTCGTGACGTTCGATCTAATAAACACTCAAGAAAACAAAAAAAGTATACTTATTCAGTATGTCTTACCTTCACGAAGAAGACTGGTTGAGAAAAGGCACGACCTCTCGCTCCTTCTCTGCGTCCTCCTCACTTTTCTGCGTGTTCCGTGGGTGCGCTGGTTTGGGATTTGAGCGCTGCAGAGTCAGATGAGCAGGACTCTCTCTCGGTCAGCAGCAGCTCGGCTCCGGTCACAGTGCGCTGTGAGCGGCCGCTCTGCTCCCCCTCCTCAGGTGTGGAGGGGAGACACTCAAGCCTGATTTATGGTTCCGCGTTACCGTACGCTGCGCGTCGCCGCGTACCCTACGCCGTAGGCTCTGCGTCGATTTAACGCGGGACCATAAATCAGCCTTCGGTCTATGTGATGGGGAATGGTTTAAAGGCGACATTGGGAGGAAAGGTCCATGTACACTGAAAAAAATAAATAAAATCTAAGCGCATGTAAATATAACATATTTAAATCTGTGATATTAACAATTAAAAATGAAGTTACCGGTAGTTTCTTTACATGAATACCTCTAGTTTTGATCTTAATCTGCATTTGTTCAAAAAAAACAAAACAAGACATTGTGCATTTTTTCCTTAACAATCTTTTCATTTACACATAAACTACAAGCAATGATCTTGTTGTATTTACCTTTCCTTTAACAATTTTAATCTATTGGGCAGATTGACCAAAGTTTAGATGAATCATGCTTTATTTGTTTAAGTAGAACACCACAGTAAAAAATATCTTGCTTAATCTACTTTAAAAAAATTAAGGCGACCTTTTCGCATTAAATTTTTATGTTGATCAAGAAAGACTAGTCTATGTATAAACTACTCAATTTTTAGTATGTACAAAATTCATTTGCAAGTAAAGTCAACTTAATTTTCTTTTCCTTTTTTTCTCTCTTTTTTTTTTTTTTCCTTTTTTCTTTTTTTTTCTTTTTAAAGTCAACTTAATTTTGATAAATAAAGTAAACTTAACACAATTAAGTTGACTGTACTTGCAAAATGTATTATTCACATACATACAATTAAGTAGTTTATACAAAGACTAGTCTTTCTTGATCTACACAATAATCTCATGCAAAAAGTTGACTTATTTTTTTTAAGTAGCTCAAGCACAATATTTGTATCAGTGTAGATGTCGGTTAGTACATGAAATACTGATTAGATGTAATAGTCATTTTGATTTAAAAAACTCCACAACGTGTAACATTTTTTTTTACGCACCTTCACGATGAAAACTATAAAATACCATCTCTTTTGAAAAACCCACCAACGTAAAAACCTCTGATTGCAGTAAGCATTATGAAAATACAACTCCAAACGAAAAACAACAACACACTTTTCCCACTGTTATTTATTTCACGAAAAATAAGCCAAAACCAAATAACATTAGTTCATTTTTGTGTTTCCAGATGGTTTGAGGGGGTATGCACAAATATGTACCCTTCCGTTGAAGAAAGAAAAAAATACACAATGGTCACTGAGATAAATTGAAAATGACGAAAGTAAACAAATACTGAACACTGACTAATGGAAATCAAACAATGCTTTAGAGTTGTGGTTCAACAGAATCATTTGAAAACAACACCAACAACTAATGAAACTGATCTGAATAACAACTATGGGACCCTCAACTTAATATTTTGTTGCATTGCCTTTTGAGGCAACCACTGCTATCAAGGGATTTCAGTACGGTAACTTTCAGGGAGACTTCTGCACCTGTGGACAGGTATTTTGGCCTACCGCTCATAACTGCCTAGGGTTTGAGGGTTTCTTCTCCAGACTGCATTTTTTTAGCTCTTTCCAACTTCCAAAGGATTGATAAGTGGGATCATAAGGCCTCTTCAGAATAGTCCAATGTTTTGTTCGTAGCCATTCATCAGTGTTTTTAGTGCTTTAGGTGTCATTATTTTGTTATCTTGCTGTACTGCGACTGAGACTCAGATTTCTGTCAGTATTTTTCGCTGCAGAATACCTTGATGGTCTAGAGATTTCAATGTACTCTGCACAGTTTCTAGACACTCTGTTCCAGACGCAGCAAAAGAGCTGCAAAACATAACTGACTCTCTGCATGTTTCATAACAGCTACTGTTTTCTTTTCTCTCAACTCTTGCATCTGTGAACATACAGCTGACACAACTTGCCAAAAAGCTCCGGTTTTGTCTCATCTGCCCAAAGAACATTTTTGCAGAAGCTTTTTGACAAATTCCAATTGGGATTTTTTCAACAGTGGAGTCCTCGTCGGTCATCCCCACTTTGCCTCAAACAGTGATGGATGATGTGATCTCACACAGAAGTAACTTGACCTTGGAGTTCACCTTGAATCTCTTTAGAGTTTTTTAAGGCTCTTTGGCTTCCCATTTGTATTACCCATCTCTTAAATGTGTCATCAATTTTCCTTTTGCAGCCATGTCCAGGGAGGTTGGCAACAGTCCTGCAGACCTCAAACCTCTAAATAAAATGTGTAACTGTAGTCACAGGAACATCAAGCGGCTTGAAGATGGTTTTATAGTCTTTACCTTTAACATGCTCGTCTACAAATTATCTTTCTGATCTCCTCAGGAAAATCTCTCATCTGCTTTCTTTAGTCCATGTTCATTGTGATACCAAGCAGCAGAGTAACAACTTTTCACCCTTTAAATTATCAGACTGACTTATGAAGACACTTGTGATACTAATTACATTTCTCGATCTTTTCAAGACCAATTTCATCAGTAAGTTATCATTTTCCATTGGTCAGTTATTTCAGTGACAACTGGGTTTTTTTTTTCTTTCGTTAATGGAAGGGTATCAACAAATGTTTCCATGTGTATGGTGTATTCACAAAAAAGACATAAACAATGGTTTTAGAGAAGTAATTGTTGCTGCACATCAATCTGCAAAGGGTTATAAAAACCATTTCCCAACAATGTAGAGTTCAACCTGATTTGACATGTAAACAGATTGTGTAAAGCCTGCACATGGATTTTCAAATTAGATTAGGACACTTATGTAATTGTATAAAACGGACAAATGGGGGCTGTATGTAGATAATTTGTTTAACATGCTGCACTCAAACTGAATTAATTGTGATAGGTTCATGATTTGTTCACATGTTTAAGGGGAAAGCACAAATTAGTTGAGTTGCTGTCAGGCTGAATTCAGCACAAGCTGTTTCTAAATATGTGCATTGGTCTCATGTATGTGTCTGATGATCTACCATAACTAACCATAGGCAGGAGTGAATAAAGAGACATCAGGCTGGCTCTGGTTTGCTCTTTCATATAAATGCTCACTGGCCTCATTTGAATGTAATCAAGTCCAAATTTTCATCGCTGTGTGTATAATTTAAACTTCTCCAGAAGGAACAAGGACAGTAAGCATGAACATTCAAGACATCCCACAGGAAATTCTGAGCTCTACTACGTGACCAAAGATGTCATGTTTTTGGTTTAAACATGTAATTGGTGGATCAGATTAAAGACAAAAAACCTACAAGCAATATGTTAGCACATGGTGTTGAAAAGATTCAACAATAACAAATCAAACTGGAGAGCCCTTTTCCATATACATGACGATGGTCCACCAAACACCACGGATACACCATGGAAGAAGTGTTGACAGGCTCTGACAGGAGCAAGAGAGAAGATTGCACCTCTTATAGTGAGAATGAGTTTATCACTAAATGAAGAAAATGTCATCCTCGGCCCATGAAGTGAAGTGGAAAGACAGGCAACTGGAACTTTCCTTTCCTTTGGCTTTTCTAAGAGCTTGAAAGGTTAATAAGATAAGATAAGATTGTCCTTTATTTCTCCCTCAATGGGGAAATTCACTTTGTGTATAATTTGTGTGTAATTTCCCCTAAATAGATTATTTATGTACAAAACAAGGAGTGGGTTTAAGTTTAAGATTCTTCTGAATGTCAAAATATTCTCATAGATAGGGTCAAGCCCTATGGTGATAACTGCCGTCTTTATAATTTGTCATTGGTTTTTTTATGTAATGCAAACCTGTTGCGTAACAAGTAAAGTCTGTCCTCCTCCAATCTGACTGAATCTCTAGCGCCACCATGTGCCATTGTCCTCGGGCAGGACACTGAACCCCACATTGTCCTATTGCCCCAGCAACTCACTAAGCCTGGATAAATAGGGAGGATTGTGTCAGGAAGGGCATATGATGTAAAAACCTTTGCCAAATCAATTTGCGGAACATGATTATGTGCTTTGGTGCCCCCTTACAAAAGGTAAAAAGCCAAAACAAAAACAAACCACAGTATAATCATTAGTCAGCTTTGGTTCTGGACCCTTGTTACAGATATGTACCAGGCTGTAATAATAAAGCATCTGTTTTCTGATAAAAGTTGTAAATGGCTTAGCTTTTGCTGTTTTCTAGCAGTAGAAGTTATGCTGAGGGTGTGTTGATGCGTTTTTCTACCTGTCATTAAGAAGCGTTAGCAACTAAAACACAAACAAAAGCTCAAACACCAGCTGTTTCTAGTAAGCATGCTGTGAGGCTTATATCTCCAAAAAAATGGCATTAAAACAGTGTCTAAAGTCTGAAAACACGGTCAATCATATGTTAGAATAATCCTTTCATGGTATTCTGGTAAATTGGCCAGTATTTCTTGTTTGTTGAAGGACATTGAAGCCATTCTTGGTGAAACTCACCATCTCTTTTTAGCGTCTCTTCTTTATATATATATATATATATATATATATATATATATATATATATATATATATATATATGTATAATAATGTTGTGTCAAGACCCCCAGTACCGTAATGCAAATCGGCAAAAAATAAATGAATAATAAATATTAAAAAACAAAACTACAATTACACCACGACGAAAAGGAAAAATAAGACCACAAGAATAAATAACACTAATAAGTTGGAAAAAAAACCCATCTCCTCTTATGTCTGTAGGCCAGCACTCAAGACACTGGCTGCCTGCCAGTGATGAGTTATGGCTACGGCTCCTCATTTGAGAAAATATTTAAGATAGATGGACTTTATCAGGTGGTTCTGAGGAGTGTGTGCATAAACGTGACTAACTAGACAAAGAGGCATTAAAAATGATGTAGACATCAAGGCTGGAATACATTAATGGAAAACCTTTTACTGATCAGTCAGGACCCCTGTTAAGAAATTGATTTTTTGTCTGTTGTTCTCTGTGAGACTGACTGAAAACTCCTCAATATATTTCAGAGGAACTTCTGTTGTTACATCCCTTTTTCACTGCATATCTGTTAAAACAATGTAATATTTCTCTTCATGTTAGATGCTTAGAAACATGGAACTTATATCCTCTAACTGTATGTCCAATTGCAAAGGTCAGATCATGAGTAGAATGTGACCATACGAACAGAAAACCACAATAATGGCAGAGAAACAGCAACACTACTTCAACATATTTAAGAACTCTTTAATTATAAGTGCAGTTGTGCTTCATGAGTATAAAACTAGATTTACTTAAATTCCAATAGATATCTTTCCTCTAGCTTGTGAAAGTTATGAAGAAATATGAAGATTACACTAAGCAACCAGAAACTTGTAACATTTAATTAAGTGGCTAAAATGTTCCCCTTCTTGTTATAAAAAGCCCCAGAAATGCCAACAGCCTTCTTAAGTCTAGTGTTTCCCCTTGAATATGTTGTTGCTGTACATGGCAACATGTTTTTCATACTAAAATCAGCCTAGACTGATGTGCAAAGGTGAGCATGCAAAATTAGAAAAGCAGGATGTGCATCATTTCTTACTGTGTCAAATCTAACTGTATCAACTAAAGCAACTTAAGAAGCTCTGATAACAATTGTCAAGTAGATGCAGAAGCGTCATAAGAAGAATATTTTGATAACACTTCTTAACATACCTTAACTCATTTGAACTCTTTCCTGTTTGTCTATATCTGTCTATCCTGCGTCAGAATGTCTATCCTTTTATTTCAACACAGAATTTATCAATTCCGGTTCCATCCATGGGGGCGGCAGTGGTAGAGCAGGGCATCCAATGATCCAAGGATTGGCGGTTCAAACCCTGCTCCCCCCAGTCATCCAGTCATCCGTCATTGTGTCCTTGGGCAAAACAACCCCCCCTCCTTGCCTCCAGTGAGGGTATCGTTGTTGTGTGAGTGTGTATGAATGTTGCAGTGGTGGTGGGAGAGGCCATTGGCATGGATTGCTGCCCCCTAACCTCTAACAGAGCACAATGTCTCTTCGGCCCCTTCAGGCCCTTCAGCTGGCGTGTTTCCATGATTACACTGTAGCGCAGTGGTCCTCATTCCTTGTCCTGGAGAGCCGCTGTCCTGCATGTTTTTGATGTTTCCCTGCATCAACACACCTGATTCTAATTAGTGGTCATCACCAAACTTTCCTCCAGGTCTGCACAGTTCTGTTGGTGACACAGTCATCTGTATCAGGGTTTACTGGAGCAGGGAAACATCAAAAACATGCAGGACAGCGGCTCTCGAGGACCAGGAATGAGGACCACTGCTGTAGCGCCACACAAGAACCTTTGACTGAAAATAGTCCCGCTGACCACCAGGTGGCGGTAATGTACATTTTGGCAGTTTGGCCAGCAGAAGAATGAGCAGAAGAAGAAACACATGAAAGAACTCTAACTGCATCAAATCAACTTATAGCAAAATGTATCTTGTCCAAATCATGGATCTATAATATTAACTGGATACCGTGCCCAAAATGGCCGTCCATTCATTTCAATGCATTCTGCTCAGCCAGCGCATGTGCCGAAAAAATCTCGGACTTCCTGGTTTACTTCCGTGTACACGGGCCCATAGAGCATGCGCAGTTGAGTCACCTCCCATGATGCTCTGGGGCACATCAATGGCACCGACACGGCCGTGACGTCACGCCCAGAAAGAGACTTTTCTTTGACTTTTCTGGCCGTTATAAAACATTGTTGACGGATATAAAGTCCATGACTTAAAAATATAGAATACAAAGATTAGTAATTGCCCGTGATTACAGCTGGAGGTGTCCTGTGAACAGTTTTAGAGGCTTCTCTTTTACTATTGCAGTCTATGGGAAAAAAGCTTTCTGGGCCACATGGGATTTTTTGTTGCAGTACCGCGGCTGGCCACTGGGAAAAATCGGCACAGCTTCTGAGCGCGAGACTGGGGGGCTGGTCCAAATGCTTATAGGATTTGTGGTCACATGATTTAAGTTCACGAGAGAGGGCTGAATGTAATTTCCTACTTTCAGAATACCCAATCAGCAAAGACCACCCCTCTTTTTTGCCCTTCAGGGGCAAAAAACAGCCCTGTAGTAGTAAAGGGCCGTAAAGGTTCCTGAAGGCCACATTACAGGGCTGTTCCTGGTAATGGAAACATGCACGGCCCGGCCCTGAAAAACCCGAACTGCCGCTAGTGGAATGGCGCCTATTGACTCCCATGTTAAAATGTTCAACTTTAGAGAAGAAATAAACATATTTACAGCGTGGTTCAAAAAAAAAGTTTTTGTCTCAATCGTTTGATTCCACATCCATGACTCAATATCAGAACCTGCGCTGACGCAGCCTTCTGGGGTTTTCTTTCTTTCTGTAACTCTTAATGAACCGTGAACTGCTCTAGCCATCTCAGATTTGAAAGGTTTCTTCTCCAGATTTCATGTTTCAGCTCTTTCATCAGATGTTCATCTGAATTTAGTTCAGGGCTTGAAGAGGGTCCTTTTAAAATAGTCCAGTTAGCTGTATGTTTTTGGTTATTAACCTGTTGAAGGATCCATTAACTTCAACCTGGATTCCGCTTTCTGATACTCAGCAGCATTTTGCTCCAGAATGATTTCTATCCTATCCCATTCTACCCTGCACTAATTCAAGAAACCCTGTACCAGATGTAGCAAAAAGACACGTATAATGCTAATTATAGGACACACTTCAGTTTAACATCTCACTATGTTAAATTATTTTCATTTTCAGGGTACCAATTAATTTGTCTTTGTCGTTTAGCAGATGAACATCACAGAAAAGGTTTTTTAATGTGAAATGTGAAGTGCTGCATTACCTTGACACCACTGTATTGTTTAAGTGGGACGTTGCGCATTCTCAGTAAGGTGTTTAATGCACCTCTGTGAAAGTCACTGCTGACTTCTGACAACAGTAGGTGCTGCGCATTACCATCCTTTACTAATACCCCTCTTCCTTCACCAGTATCTAAGTTCAGTCTGTAAAAACACCTGGAGTACACCTGATCAATCAAAGCATCTCAACACAACCTCAAAAGCTTTGCATATACAAAAACTCAGGGTCTGATCCACAGCAACAACGGCGCTTGTAAAAACAGAAGCAGAGCGGTGCATGTGGGTACAAACTTAAAACATTTGTCTCAGCTGGGGAAAAAAACTCAGCATGAAAACATAGCAAAAGAAAGCCAATATATACTTTCATTAAAGTTTCCTAATTTTCCATCAAAAAAGAAAAGAAAAACACAATTCTGCATAAATATGGACCTAATTTTGCCTTTTATTTATTTGCATTATCATACATTAGGTACAAATGACACAATCAGTTACAAGGTTAAGTTGCTCAGACTCATTTTAAAGGTTTCAGGCTGACAAGGGAAAAAAAACTAACATACACCATTTGCAAAATACAAGTTCTTTCTTTTACAGATTCTGGAGATACATACTGTAAGTGTCATTTTTGTACAAGGACAGGGGTGCAGAGACTCTAAGTTAAAGAGATTGCGTTGTTGTGTGGGTTCAGATGTAAGGCATTCTTGCACGTCACTGATCCTGTACCCAGCATGGCCAAGAAGATGGTTTACTTTATTTAAGATACAGCAAAGAATAATGACAATCTAGAATCAATAAGTTGTACCATTCTCATTGAAAGGAGAAGACTGTAAGAGGTGCCAATTTAGAAAGAAAATCTTCTATTTGTTACATCTTTACAGAATTGATTAAATCCAAAGAGGTGAGGACATCAGCACGAACATAAAAAAGTAAAACAGTTGAGACATTTGGCTAACTCCTTTCCCCTGAGGCATTCGTGAGATGTAGCAGAGACAAGAGCAGCGGTTGGAATTGATGCCATCTCTGATGAGTGAAGCGCTCAAGGGAAATCAACTGCTTTACTGATCTTGGATTTTTACAGGTGAAAGGAGGAGGAAATTATTGATAAGGTGATGGATCGACTTGGCCCAGGCACAGAGGAAAGAGGGGTGGTTCAGTGTGACGAGGCACAAGGGTTTCTCCAGCCTTCATCATTCATCCGAACATTCATTTAGCAGAATCTAATCCACCTACCCACTGGTCCTTCACCTTCCACATTAACCAGTTTCTTTCTCTCTTTCGTATTGTGGATATATTAATTAATCAATTCTCCACATTTTTCAGGCAGTGACAGACACAATAAGGTAAAGGTTAAGCGAGTGAACATAAAGAATAATCCAGTTGTACTTGTTCAAACTGAAAACGTGCCATCCATAGCTAAAACTTAGTTTTATCCTATTTTTTTTTTAAATTCAACCTACAATTTACGTTGACATAGACTTCAATAGATGATATAACAGAAAGATGGAGTACCGTTAAACAAAAACTGTGTTAATTAACTAGTTTGGATGCTATTTAACAACACAATATATGGTAAAGGAATAAAACTGTATAAAGGGTTTAGGTGAGAACAAAGTTGATGAATATTAAAAAGACATGTACAGTACAACTGTACAAGCTTGGGAAGGCACACAAGGAAAGATCTTTGTTTCTCTAACATTACCTGTGACTTGACGGACTGAAACAGCAAGTCATCAGACGCTCTATTAAAGGGATGCAGCCAGGCATTCGTACATACAGAGGTGCAAGTTAGGCTTAAGCAGGACTCAGAGTATGTACAAGGAATATTTAAAAGTTTAAGACACATTTCTAGAAGAGGATCAAATAATAACAGAAGAGTCTAATAACCTGCACATTACATCAACTACCAAACTGACTGGCACTGTTAAGTTTACTGACACGATGTGGACTGGTGTCGTAACGGCAGCATGCTACCAAATGTGAAGTGGCCGACGGAGAAGCTGCACAAAGTCTTCCATGTGACTACAGCTAACGCTAAAGCAAGACTGCTATTGGTGGGTTTCGGTGTTATCCAGGTTTGGCACATGCAAAAGGTCGTAAAAGATAGAGAAACGTGGTAGGAGAGTGCAACTTGTGGACAGAATAATAGGTTTCAACAGTTACTAACATATCAGATTTTTAAAATTGTGATACATCCTTTGATAAATCCCTTGAAGACGAGCTAGAGGAATAAAACAGAAAACCAAGATAACAAATAACAAAAGCCAAAAGTAAACAGCAACAATTAAGAAAGAAAACCCTAATCATGAGAAACTAGAGACCCACTAGACAACAGGCGTCTAGAGTCTACTTCTTCTGAGTCACAACTGGATTTTGTGCTAATGAACATCCTAAGGAAAAGGTAAGAGCAACCAACGGCTACAGAGCGTACTGTATGTACATTGAGAATACTGATATGGAACCAGCAGCTGCAACAAGCTTTCCAAAACAGTCGGATCAACTGAAATCTATTAGCTGTAATAAAACATAATTTTACTTATTCAACCTCTGAAGATCACATATATGCACTGTTTTGTCAAAATTGCTCTTTTTTTCACTCAAAGCTTTTAACCTGAGCATCAGCACAGCTGTGTCACTTAAAGTTCAGCTGGTTTCAGATCAGCCTTCCTTTGATGACTGAAGTTCAATGACCCACTTTTCTGAATCCTAATCCTAATGTCCTATCTGAATCCATAATTCCCAATGAAACACCACAGCCAGGCCCAGATTTACTGGCACAAACCCTGTTTGGGGGTTAAAAGTCAGCTTCCAGCTTCTAGACCTCTCCAACAGAATTGGGACCTCCCTATTTGTTCATCAGGGTTAGGAAATCTGGATCTAAATCTTTTGAGCATTTCATATTTTCCTCCTGTAAACTTGTCACGCTTACAACACACTGAGCATACAGACAGACAGCCAATGTATTTGTGATGTAAGCGGTTCGAGACGTTACAATTTTGACACCTTGGACTCTTGGCCAGAGATTTCTGTCAGTCAGAGTCAGTTTTACACAATACAAATATTTACTAGAAGACTGCAGAGGTGACCCTTCCTCTAAAGTTATAATTTGAGTGCCACTTTGACATGTCATTCATTGGAGCGTCGTAGTTCGCAGCATGCATCACTTCCATGAATAATGTATACCAACAGCATGCAGACACAGAGGGAGTTAACAGCTAGAAACACGTCTGATCAATACAAGATTGCAGTCAAAATTACTGATCATGATTTTAAAAAGTAAAATCAAATCTGACAGAGCAAGCAGTGTAGATAATTTTCATAACCTGCTAAATTGGGACTCTGTCACAGACATCCAGGTGTTACAAAAGTGATCTGAACTGGGCTTTGCTCTGAGATGTTAAGGTTTTACACATCATACAAATATTGGCTTATCTAACTGATGTCATAAAAGCACATTCATATATTGGTATAAAATGTATTTGTTTTGCTTCTTTTAAATAATTATTTACAAGGGAGTTACACACTGATTTTTGTTAAATTAAACAATCTGATCTAATGGGAAAATATGTGAGCGAACACAAATACAAGAGGAAAGTAAAAACAGATCTAGCTCTAATGAACAGAAACAAGAAGGGACACTAAAAGATGAGCAAGATTATGCCGACTCCAAATAAAAAACAAGTTTGTTCTCGTGACACCAAAGTGAAAAAGAACTAAAAAAAAACAACTGAGGAGGATACTGCCTGTGACAAAACATTGCATGGTAACAACATCATGACATCAGACTAAATGTCTTTACAGTGTCTGTTAAGACATTTATGGTCAATGATGGGTATTCGTTGTCACGCTAGATTGTGGGGCAGGAACAGTCATTAACTGAAGTTTAAACCTGACAGGCTGTAATTCCAGGGCCTTTTGATTTCACAGTAAACATAACCATGTTTGATGCTGCTCAGAACAGATCCCAACATTATTTACTTAGTAAATGTGCAGTATGCAGTTCAATAAGGGCAAAGAAACAGCTGTGTCAATGATCATTTTTCACACCTAAACGTATTGACAAATTAGAAGTAATGCTTTCATGCCAATGTGTCTCTCATTAAGTTTGTTGACAGCGTTCATCACGTCACTACTCCTTCTTTAGTTGACTTGCTACACATGCAGGAAGCTGAGACTGGCTTATATAATTTTGTACTAAAAATGTCATTTTATACCATCATCACCATGAAATAAAACGAGAAGAAAGCTGTAAACATGATACAGGAAACATTGAATCACGAGGTGCAGTTTTGACACCTGCACCACCTGTCCATCATATTTGGCTATAGCATCTACTATTCCTTATATATGTTTTGTATTTAGATTATCCACATAGCTAAAAAACTATTCCCCCACCACTCAGATCTCTGAACAGCATTTTTGTCCATTGAGAATTGTAAACAGATTATTGTCTTTTATAAGTTTTATACTGGCGCAGCTTAATTAATCCTGACACCTCTTTGCTTCAGCGCTTCCATGTTACAGAGACACATCCTATCTATAGGGCATGCTTGTCATGACTAAAGAAAATTAGGTCATTTGCAGCAAGAACCAATGTAATCTATTAAATGTATAATCTTTACTGGCAAAAATATTGTACAAAGCAAATATGCATGCCCGTGAGTCTTGTTTATGAATTACACCAATATATTAGAGTCTACTGAGGGACATTAAGTTTTAGTCAGGTGTTAACAGTTGATGGCAGTAAGCGGGGAGGGACGTTCTTCATCCTCCTCATATGCTGTTGACACTTGGCGGGTAAGTGAACTGTGGGTTGATGAAAGAGAACCCTGCAAACTCTGCCTGGTCGATGTTAGCGATGACCAGCTCGTCGGGTGGCGTGAGCTGGGGCTGGGTGCGCGTGAAGAACTTGTCAAAGTTCTCCGCCCCTTTGCCGCACTGTGGAAAAGACAGAAAGGGAAACACATTTTTAGACAAGGTGTAAAGCAAGGTAAGAGTCAACGCAGATCAAGAGTTTGAACATCTGCAGTAGGAGTGTGCGAACTGCCACACAGAGCTGCTCTGCAAAGGCTCCCATCATCGCACCGAGCAGATTTGCTCTTTACATTCTTCTAATCTTTCCACAAATGAGCCCCAAGCAGAGGTCATAACCAGCATCAAACATCATTAGTGACTGCCACTGACATCCAAGTCCATATCATTCAATAAAAATCAAGCTAAAATAAAAATGTGAAAGGACGGTACAACAAGCAACACTGTAACATCCCCTACTTCAATCCAGAGACTGACGGGGGGAAAAAAGAAAAGAAAAAGAGAAAATGTCTGTGACAAATGGACAACATCCTGCACCTGCTGAACCAAGTTTATTTCTAGAGCCTGCGACACATCGAACAACAGCCCAGAGAGCTTTGTCACCTGAACATGGTAGATTACATAAATGACTTCAAATCCAAATTGTCCACACTACAAACACCCAGCCACTCAGGGGTAACAGTGAGGAGGAAGGCCCTCCGACGCAAAATCTATGCCAAAGCAATACACAAAATGTGATGATGTGGCGACGCCCTCAAAGATAAACCTGGGAAAAATATAGCTTTTGCTGTAACTTTAATTCTAATTCAAAACATTTCGGTTTACAAAGATGTGGTATTTTCTCTTCTAAAAGTTATTAATGCTTTTATTTATTAATGGAACGACACAAACTTTAAAATCAAAGTTTACGAGAAAGTGTATGAGAAAAAGAAGGCTGCCACTAAGCTATTCTGTCTTTCCTAGTTCGACTCATACACACATGCGCTTAAAAATCAATAACATTTAATACAAAACACTAAAAGCTTCCATGGTGCCCTTTAAGGGCAGTTTTCTCCTCTAGAGGCCAAATTGCACACAAAGCTTCAACGAAACACTGAACAACCTGAGGTACAACTCAAGGGGTCGTCGTTAACTGCAAAAGCAAAATCTCCACAAAAATGACAGGTTAAAGATTTTATCAATACAATGTATAAATTACTTTTTACCATCAAATGTCCACTCTGGACACGCATAGTCTAATATAACCAAAGAAAAAACATCATATATATATAAATATATATCAGTCGCGTATGTGACTTCACAGTCTGCCAAAATGCAAGTAAGCTTGTTTTTACATAAGCGTCAGTGTGTACATCAAGAACACTTGCAACTGTGTATGATGGCAGTCAACTAGGGAGCAGACTGTTTATGACAATGATGTCATTCTTACTTTTTGATTGCAGGGTCCAGACAGAGCATGCCGCATGATTTCACAAAGATGAACAAAACTAAACAAAAACATGATGGGCGCAGATGTGTCCAAGCTGCCGTCGGGACTGACAGATAGCAGACCACACACTTCAAGGTAAAAAGCAACCTTGGCCCCTGAATGCACTTCCTTGTCCATCCAAAGTGCAGCCGATTGCTTCCCTTATATCAGGGGCGTCAAACTCAAGTACACAGTGGGCCAAAATGTAAAACCGGGACAAAGTCACAGACCAGCCTTGATATTGATTTAAAAAATCCTCCATTCAGATATACTGTAACATCAAGCCTTTAAATATGGAAACAAACGTAATACTATACAATATATATCTGAAAACTGAACTCATGCAAAATCAAATGTCAAATAAAAGACACATCAGTGGCATTCGTTTCTTAAAGGTATTGTGACATCATTTTTAACATGCTTTTAACACTATTAAAAGTCTTGGCCAACATCCCTCAGGATGTGGAGGGAGGGTGGAGGGGGCGGTGATTTAGCGGTCCTTTACGTCACGGCCCGCCACCAAACCAGGTGCGCCGTTTTTGCACAGTTATGCGGAAAATCCCAGAAAGCACACAATACACTGAATGTTAAAAGTTCGTTGTTTTTTGGGTGTAATTGATGTCAAGACACCCAACAAAACACAAAAAATCAAGAAAAATGTGTTTTTCATGTCACAATCCCTTTAAATAAAATATAAAAAAATTGTATCTTTCTTTATTTGGAGCCATCTGATTTTGATTTCTTTTCCACAGGCTAATAATGAATTTAATAATAAAATAACAATACTGATCTCCTTCAATGAAAGTCCATGCCTTGGTGTAGCAAGGATAATGGCCTAAAGAAAACACTCATTAAAGCTCAGTTTGCTACACACTGATCGAATCCGCGTTCCCTGCCAGATACTTGGCATCTTTTCTTGGATGCTAGTTCATCAATGTCCGGGGTCGGGCTCTGAGCTGAGGAAATCCTCAGGATCAAGTGAAGGTGTTCATCTGTGAGACGACTCCTGTGTGATGTTTAGTCTTAATTGAGGAGAATAGTTGCTCACATAGATACGGGCTGCTGAACACGTGCAGCGTCCACATCATACTGTGACTTCCGACCGTCACAACACTGGGGTTCAATCAGCTCCATTTGGTTGTTGAGCAGTTCAAACCTACATCAACATCTGCAAATCACTGCGTAAACTAAGCGCTGAGTGGCCTTAGTTTTTCAGCAAATTGTGCACATGGGAACCCTTGGGAAGCACCGTGTATCAGTGGGCCAGCTCTAGTAGACCTTTTATATTGTCTTGTGGGCCAAATGTAATTACACTGTGGGCCACATTTCACCTGCGCTTTAGACGCTGTTTGTCAACTTGTCTTCTACCATCCATCACTGACCATTTTCATTGCTCAAGTGACAAAACACACTTTTAGATCTGACCTCCAACGACAGTCTCCAGCACTAAGATGTCCTTTTCTATATCCCGAAGCAGGAACTGCTTGTGACATTGGACTTCTGCTCCAGGGCGATAACTCCTACCAGAGTCTAAGCAGAGACATGTGGGCCGAGGCTTCAGCTGCAGAACTGACAGCATCGCGTCCGAGGAAATATTCAACAAACATGCTCTATTTATTTTAATCTGTGTCTTTTCCTGGCCTCGCTTCTTTACTGAAACAATGTGGAACTGCTAGAGTGGTGACGGTGGTTTGACGTGTCGAGTCCATCGCTCGCTGCACGGCACAGAATAGGGGAGCAAAGCTCAGCTGCTTTGTCACAGAAATGTACTTTGAATAGATTAAAAACAATGCTTCAACAGCCTCTTCAATAGGATAAAGGGATTTAAAATGATCTGTTCTACATAAGAACAAAAGGAGAAGGTGATGTTTTGCAGCATAGTACTAGGGATATAAACTTGCCCTTTTGAAAAGCCAAATAAGAAAAGTTCCACGTGTGATTATGTGACGCAGCCAACCCTTGATGGGTGACATCAAGGTTAGTATGCTGTTGAGACAGCCTCCCCTGCACTGTGACACAATGTCTTACATGAGCTTTTCTGACCTACTTTCTTTTCATCCTTTTCTTTTTCATCTTTAATCTCTCCCCCTCTCTAAGTGTACATACAGACATGCACGCTTCTGCACTCAAGGATATTAAAAGAACTCTCAGCTACTTAAAATGATAAATGAGCACTTGCCTCCATTAGGGTTGTGCCAATGCATAAGCACTGTGTGTGTGTGCGTGTGTGGACTTTCTTCGCCTTTCAGCCGGTGCCGTGGAAGCTCTTTATTCTTATTCTCTCCCAAACACGATGCATCACTTACTGAGATGTTTTCTTAACAACATAAGTGGACAGCCGCACATGTAGGAGAGGAGAAGTTTGGTTTACCCAGAATTATAACTCGTGTCTGGAATGCTGTCTTAAAATTTTACTTATCAACTGTTTAGTTTAAGCTGACTTATTTCATGAATCTCAGACACGTTTTTTTCTTATATAAAGTTAGTAGGGGTGTAACGATACACTAAATCTCACGATACGATACACGATATTGAGGTCACGATAACGATACGATATTATAGCAGTATTTTTTTTTAACAACCTTGAATGAGGAACATATGATGGAAAAAAATTTCCGTCATATGTTTCAAATCTTTAATTTGAAAGACACAAAATACTAAACAATGCTGTGCGTTTGCCCTATTGGTGCAGTTTATAATGCTTTATAAATGTTTAAGTTTTAAAGAGCAAGCCAGGCCAACCATTTTCCATTTACAGTATGCATCTTCAGTTTCATACAAGTAAAAATATTTTGCCACAAACTGAATAGTTTCTCTCATGTATGACTTGACTTTTTTCTTTTCCAGAAATTTAACAACTAAAATTAAATAAATAAATAAAAATGAATGAATAAACTATGAAAAGTCCAAAACTCAAAATGCAACATGACTGTTATTTAGCTTATGACAGAGCTAAGAGCTTCACATGCTCCCAGCCTGAGGCCGTAAGGTGAACCCCGTTATCGTTTCATCCCGCTCCCACCTTTGGGGACGACACAATCTTTACATCATAAAAAAGATTGATTCATGCTCACCTTATAAGTGAAGGTTCGGAGCTCAAAACCCTGCAAAACTCCCGTGATCGGGACCGCAAAACGGTACTAGTTTCTTCTGAGCCTAGTAAGATTTTCGTCCGCGGGGTCGAGGCACGGTCGGCACGTAATCCCGCTGCACCAATAGGATGCGCGTTACTAGTAAACACAATATATTAATATTAATAACCCAGTTTGTCACCTCCACGACACGTATCGTGACATTTTTGTATTGCCAAATATCGTGGTATGATATATTGTTACACCCCTAAAGGTTATTGTCCCAGTACATACTGTAACTGGTCCAATCTCCATGTCAGATTTTGGAAAGTGTAAGCTCTGATGAGACACCAGACTTTTACCGATCAAAGAGCGACTGAAACCAGAGTAGGTCTGGAGGGTAACAAGGTGACTGTTATAAGAGCTTAGATTTTAGACCACAAGGGTCGGGTTTGAGTCCCACTGACCTATTCACTTGCCTTTGGTTGTCTAGAGAAGGTTATTTTCAATCTTTTCTTCTCACAGCATTAATCGTTAAAACCGTCAAAACGTGTATGAATTTGCATTTTTGAGACATAAATTGCAAATGTTACAATCAATGTGATTTTTTTTTTTCATTTTACAGTAATTAGAAAAATAAAAAATTGAGAACATCAAAATGACTCCTATTTTGCTTTAAAACTTTAAAAGGACTGGTAGTCCCACTATGTCAAGTTGCAGCAGTGTTTTTCCTCTTCTCTCTTTTTCTCACAGTGAGTCACAACGCATCCATATTGCCATCGGTGTCTGTGTGTGTCCATGTACCCTATATGCCATGCACATTTGTTCCGTGGACACTACTCCAACAGTTTTGTATCATGATTAAGTCCTCCCACTCACTGCTGACCTGCCTCCCTCCCTCACTTCACTCACTATAAATCAGCAGCTTCTTATTTGACCCACTTTTTCCATCCTCCTCCCTATTAGGCCATAAGGACCGTCAGACATCCACAAGTGGGTGTAAAATGGTGGTCATCAACTGTGCTGTTCTCTGTCAAGAAATTAGCCTGACTTCCAATGTCTTCGCTGTTAGATCGGTGTTGATGACATTTAATTATGCGCATGTTTTGTTATCATTGGTAGTCAGCTGCACAATGACAGCACTGTGCACTATAAATATGGATCAGGACGAACTGAACCTGCCCTGACACTCATTCTCCCACATTAACTATGCCCTCTGCGCCTCCTGTAGTCCCGGTCCAATAAATACAGATGGTTTGAATCTCTCAGCTGGGCACAGCCGGTGTATTGATTGCAATTCCTCAGCTGTCACAGATGGATGAAGTGAGATTGAGTGGGAGAGAAAGTGCAAGCAGAAAGGTTTAGAGTAATAGCTATTTGAGAGTAATGGACTCAGACAAACACTGTATTCTATGGCATCGTGAGATGATCATGATAGAGCAGTCTGAAAAACAGGATCATGGTTACAATCAGAATTCAGTTGTTTTGATTCTCCTTTTTCCGTTTTTCAGAACCATGCAAGCAGGCATTGTGAAAAGAACATGCACATTTGCATGCGTGCACTTCTAAGTAACTTGAACTTGCCAAATACAGAATTTAAGTTCAGAAGCCATTCCCATTCCCTCCAATATTAATTACCCCCAACAAAGCATCAAACTGACATAGATGCAAAGAAATATGCATCTATTGTTTTTCTAAATCTGTATTAGCCTTCCATTTTTTCCAGCTCTCACTAAAACACTTACTGTACACTTTCTCACACATACACACACAGAGCATACGGAGCCTTTCCATGGAACACAGAACAACCTCAGCAGGAGGCCACGTCAACAAAAAGGCCAGGCATCACCTGTTTAGAGGTACTGGAGCCGTTGAGGTTTGAAGTTGAGGAGAGCTAAAATTTTAAAAATGAATAAATAAGACACGCACACATACACACGCACACACACACAACAATGAGTAACCTACTTTGTGCTTGTATTTAATTTTTTTTTTAAAGAAATGCTCCTTGCATGTGTATACACGAAAGACTGGAATGATGATGCTTTTGGGAGGAATGCATGCTCAGTGTTATCACCAGGAAACTGAAGACATATTAAAACTATTTATAGAATATGCAGAAATTGTTTACTGGCCATTTGAGTGACTTAAGAGGATAACTGATGTGTTGTCCAACTAAAAACCCTGAATGTTCAACACCCCTGAATGTGGTTTCACAGTGGAAAGGTGTGACACTGATCACTCACAGTCCCGTGTGTGTGTGTGTGTGTGTGTGTGTGTGTGTGTGTGTGTGTGTGTGTGTGTGTGTGTGTGTGTGTGTGTGTGTGTGTGTGTGTGTGTGTGTGTGTGTGTGTGTGTGTGTGTGTGTGTGTGTGTTCACTTTTTTCACATTTCAGGACATACAGTAATACAATAACTCCAGGTACTCAGATAAAGATACATGCATGTAAAATCTCTTCTAAGAAAATAAAAACACCCTGTTTCCAGAAAAATGTTTTAGATTATTTTACTAGTTTTAAGAATTCTAGTCTAGAAAATATTTCTTACCCCATTGGCATAGATATTCAAGCTTATAATAAAGACATTTCTGACTAGATTTAGCAATATTATTCTTATTTCTAGAGGGGTTGTGTTTGCAGTGTGGCATATTATATTCATTAGTCCTTTTTTCTTTTTTCCAACGATGTTTAGCTAATTGTGTGGAGGGCCTTACAAGACAGGGCCACTTACATGCTATGCATGGTTGTGGATTGTGGGAGAAAGCTAAAGTATGTGGACAAAGCCCACACAAGCATGGTGAGAACATGTATACTCCACACAGACGGACCCTAGATGAATTTCAAAGCATGACTTTTGCTGTGGTGCGAATGTGCTAACCACCGAGACCAAGCCGTCCACGTTTACAGGTGAGTACACTTCAAGGTTCATTATCAACTGTTAATCAGCAAGTGTGACTATAGTAGCTCTAAATAAGCAGAAGTTTTAGTAGTTTGCAAATTTCCTCCACAACAATGTGAGAACTAATAACACTAAACAGAAAACAATTGCTTTATTGCTGTTCAAGGTTCCACAAGCTGTTAAATTATGGGATGTATTTTTTCCCCCACTCACGGAGTACTTCTTTACACTGTAATGCTTGTGAACTGTATTTCCTTATATCCGAGGAATAAACTATAATCTATATGTGTGATTTTAAAACTATTTGAATGTTGAAGTCTAGGGAAGCACATGAAATATCATGAAAAGTTTAAATGTGGCTACATTTGAATATGTCATAAATAAAACTGTGAAATATCATGTAAAGAAGGTACTAAGAAACAATTTAAATATGTTGTTGCACACAGGGACAGAAATCAGAAGTTTTAACTTGTAACTTTTCATTTGGGTTTGTGTATTGAGACAAATCTGACTGAAGGCGAGCAAACTTGGTGGTAAACACCCAAGAACACTTTGTCCCCAAGGGAGAAGAGACAATAACAAAGAGGGGCATTAAAAGTCTTGGCAAAAGGGCGCTCGGTAGCGCAGTGGGTTAAGCAGCGGCTCATATACTGAGGCTACAGTCCTCCTGCAGCGGTCGCAGGTTCGAATCCCGGCCTGCGCACCTTTGCTGCATGTCTCCCCCGATCTCTCTCTCTACCCCTTTCATATCTGCAGCTTGAATAAAGGGCCACTAGAGCCCAAAAAAAAAAAAAAAAGTCTTGGCAAAAAGGAGGGACCGTGTACTGACGGGCACGTCTGTCCATTATTGATGTATGCAGTTCAGAAAGTTGTATTTGTTCACTTGTCTTGCTTATGTCTGTCCTGTTTGCAAGTGTTCGTGGCATAATCCACCAGGTTTCATCATCTGGAAGTTTCCCATCAGTCATTACAAGCACTGATGGGATGTAAAAGTAGATTTTGATTCTATTTTAGGTATTTGAAGTCACTGCCAGCAGAACAGGTAGCCTTTAACTAGCAGTCATTCCAACATCTACACTGCAATTGTGACGAATTTGAGAGAAAACCATTGATTTCAGGCAACAAGTAATAACTATTACATCACATAAAATAATCATACTCCAGTGATCCTGAAGAGCTCGACTCAAGGCAACTGGACTTTGCTTTCTTGGTTATAAAAGATGCTTCACCTTCCGTCTAGAACGCTTCCTCACTTCTCGATAGAAGATGAAACATTGTTAAGCAGAAAGAAAAATAAGTCCAGTTGCTTTAATCCAAGCCTTCAAGGATTACCTGGATATCTGAGAGTATACACCAGCGTAATCCTATAAAGGTCATCTGTTTGAGCAAAAGTTTTCAAACATGGAAACTGGTTAGCGAGTAAAGAAACTAAGTACGTAACTCTCTGGTTCAAAGTTTTTCTACATCATGGTGCATGCTGCAAACTGCTGTCATGCTGTATTGGTATTGTTTACATAACTAGACAGCTTTTAGATGTATTTCCTCCAAACACATAGCAAACACTGAAAAGTGAAATCACAAGTATAATACAATTAATATAAGTGAATCCACTGATGTGTAAACACAAAAAAGGGACAGACTGAGGAAACATTTGATGACACCAAGTCTCTGATCTGGTTAATCCACGACAGAGAAGATCACATATTCAAAAGACAAGACTTCTTTTGAGAACATTTCCAATCAACTTAACTTGGTTATAGCACATTTGTTGTCAAACTATGAACACTTACCACTTTGGGCTTGAAGGGAGGCTGAATCTCTCTGTTCCGGAGGCGATCCCAATCGATCCGTCTGAAGAAGGCGTGCTCTCTGATGTCCCTCTCCCCCTCAGACCCGCAGCCCAGGCGCTTGGAAGGGTGTTTGGTCATCAACTTCACATAGTTTAAAAATAAAGAAATAAAGAAAAGAAAAGAAAGGGAGAGAGAAAGAGAGAGATAGAGGGTGATGGAGTTAGACCAAATATACAACAAATGATAATGTACTTCTGAATCATTCTATACCATCAACATTTAGTGTCACAGATTTTGGTAAATGGAAATTTAAAACTAAAAAATATAAAAATAATTTCATCCTTTATAAGTATAGCTACTTCATAAAATTAAATTAAATATATGTAAACCTCATTCCTCGCGTCTTTTCTTCAATTACTAAATTAAACAGGAATACTTTATTTATTGGCAACCCAGAATACAGGATGTCTTCTATTATTTAATTACGCCTCTTTTACAACAAACTACAGTGAAACAGATGGGTCTATAAGAGCCCCTCCCTCAGCACGCTGCTACACTCCTTCATACACTCTCAGTACCAGGAGCTGGTCCACTGTTACACAACCAGGACCAAACCAAACTGGTTCCCCTTAATTTGGTGCTGGACTATCAGCTGGGCTCTTTTCTGGATCACCCTGCCATAGACTTCCTTGTCTATATAAAAGGACCAGAGCCCCCCGACATCCAGTATCTTAAGGAACTTGGGGGGATTTAATATGCTCCCACGCTTGACAATCTGGCATTGTTTCACCACCTCGGTCCAAGTGATAAGGTACTCCCTCCCAAACTCCCACCTATTTTTAACTCTTTTTCAAATACTAAAATAATTTTGACTTTTTTTTTCACTGAAATGAATGAAGTCGTGTAAATCTGATTCTCTACTTTACAGAAGGAGAAATCTTTGGAAAACTGTGCTTAATTCCCATAATGTCAATTTTATATTGAATGACAATAAAGAGACGGATTAAGTTTCAATCGTTAAAAAAAACAAAAAAAAAACAAAAAAACCTTTTTCAACCTCTGAATTCAGAAGATATTTAAACAAACAGTCTGTGAGCTCCTCCATATCTGAACTTGCACTGGGCACTCGGTGTGCAGGATGCTTCAGCTGACTGTTGACAAGGAGGAAAAAGCTGTTTGCAGCTCTCTGTCTGTTCACAGTTCTGTCAGCCACGGTGAAAAAGCACCTTGCTGCAAACACATAGCTGTCATCATTAAGCCGGCGCACTTCACGCCCCAAAGAATCCTAGAATTCAAGTGAGGGCTTTCCTGCCAGGGTCACTTGCATGTGCTTTGAAATTTGACCAGTTGAATTATTTTGCGTGTGTGTGCTGTGCAGTCAGGACCAGAACCCCCACCCCACGCCCACACACCAAAAAAATCTAGTGTTGACATTTCACAAAATCCTTCTGTCTGCTGTTAGTCTAATTTTGTTGGCTCCTCCACATTCAGTCATGTCAGACTTCGTCTCATCGGTTTTAAGGTTTACAAACTTCCAACCACCCTGCTCTGTCGTTGATGGAACGAGACGTAGGGAGGAATGAATATCCTGAGATCTAAGAGAAGGAGAGGATCTTTAACTTCTAACATTCAGCACCACACACATCATCACTGTAATTGCGGCTTGAAGCCAATTAGTTTGCAGCAGTCTGGGTGAACCAGTGATGTCATCAAATCTGATCTGAGAATTATCACACATGCCAGAGAGTCCAAACGTGATCCATTCAAGTCTATTTTCAACCGTTCTAATAATGACCACAGACATGGATGGTGTCTTCCTTCTAAAGTTTGTATTGTTGTCTGTTCTTTTTTTTTATTCGCACATGCTTAATCTATTCTTCTCCTCAGCATCACCTCTCCTGATCTCTATGAATTCTCCTTCTAGCTGTCTCTCTCTTTCCATCTCCCTCCAACCATTCTTACTCTTTTTTCCCTTCCCACCACTCTATCTTTCTCTTTTGTGGGTCAGGCTACCGCCAAGCACTAAGTATTCATCAGCCATGTCAAACACGGGTTGACTCAGGGAATCGGGTTGAGACCAGGATATATATACACACACACACACACACACGCACACGCACACGCACACGCACACGCACACGCACACGCACACGCACACGCACACGCACACGCACACGCACACACACACACACACACACACACACACACACACACACTGGACACTATCGATTTGCATTTCAGGGTTACAGTAAAATGAACCATAACCACTTGTCTTTGAGGGTTAACCATAATCACTCCAAACATAGTAAATAGTTGTGGTTGCTACTCCTCAAACTTATATTTTCCTCCAAAAGGGCAGCAAGCCCCACACCGTGGCTATGAAAACATGGTCAGGTCAAACAGCAAGTACTCAAGTACAAAGAGAAAGAAGACTCACTGCAAGGAAGAAAAGGAAAAAAGGCTGAGGCAAAGAGAAACAAGTGGACAGGAAAAGAAGGGACAGGGAGACGAATAGCGTTATTGCACAGCTCATTGGATTTGCTTAGCCTCTGGGTGGAAATAAAACTACTCCTTTCACTGTTAAATTCCTTGTATGCTCACAAATGTGGGCTTTTCTGTATCATTGGGGAATAAGTAAATCTGATTTATGCAGTATGTGTAATGTCATTGATTTTGTTGCAGACAGTCTTGTCTCCCAGGAGGACCAAGTCAAGCGAAGGCCCAGTCCTGCTGACGTGGGACTGCAAACAGCTGTATAAACTTCAATGAGCTAAATAAATGTTGGAAACAAGAGTGGACCGCACGCACTGAACACTGACACAAAGATATGAACAGAAGAGGTGGGACTGTTCGATTACTGATATTAAACATAAATGAAAGAATAAAATCATAATCCCAATTGATTTGGTCA
The DNA here is from genome assembly GCF_033807715.1 of Cololabis saira. Lineage (NCBI taxonomy): Eukaryota > Metazoa > Chordata > Actinopteri > Beloniformes > Belonidae > Cololabis > Cololabis saira. The sequence continues at coordinate 37,717,060 of NC_084587.1, forward strand.
TGGCAGTAATCACAGTTAATTAAAAAGCTTGTCCAGTGAATTCTGACGCATGTTGTATTTGTCAAACTTTACAAAAGGTTCCACTTTAGATTTTGAAATGTTGTAAGTGAAAGTGGAATAAATACAATTTTAGACCAAATAAAAAAAAGGAAGCAGGCCAGAGCAACTACTCAAATATCCCATAAACATTTTTGGTTAGAAGCACTAGCTTGTATTTGATATTAATTTAATAACTTTATATAAACATCACACAAAAAGTAAGGAAATGTACAGTATGTTTGGTAGATTATTTCTTTGTTGTAACAATGCTTCTGGCCAATGAATGTTATACTGTTGGAAAGCCTGTTGAGTTCCCTTTTAAATGGTGCCATATTTTTAGGAAACATGTATTTGTGGGAGGAGCAGCAGAGCTGAGTATGTGGGTGACGTCCATGAATATCTTCTCTGTCAATGCCAAACAAGTTCAACTATTGTTTGGTGGGCTGGATGATTGAAGTTTGAAGAAATATATTGGCAATTCAACAATTTGGAAACTGGAAAAACGAGGCTCATCATCATTGGCGGAAATCTCAATGCAGAGAGATATCAAGGTGAGATCCTGTAACCATTGGCAATCTTATATCTCCACAGTGTGTGACCGAACTCTACCCTCCATCCTGACCTCAAGCCCTACTCAACACTTGTGGGATCAGCTTGGGCGGGCTGTTCCTGCAAAGAGTGACCAACACAACCACAATGGCTGACTTGTGACAAATGCTGGTTGAAGAATGGGATCCATCCCCCAGCAGAGAGTGAGGCTGGTGAGCAGCGTGAGTAGGAGGTGCCAGGATGTTGTGGCTGATTAAGGTTCTTCCACACACTACTGAGGCTGTTTGTTAAGTGGATACATTGTTAAATTGACATTGTGCCATGTGTTGCTTCTTCAAAATCAAATCATCTAAATCTACTAAACATTAAACAAGACTCAAAGTTGTTTGGCATTTCCAGAGAAGATTTGGCAGATTTTTTATAGGCGTAACCGCCATACTCAGCTCTGCTGCTCATCCCACAAATGCATGTTTCTTAGAAATGTGGCATCATTTAAAAGGGAACTCAACAGGCTTTCTAACAGTATAAGATGTATTGCCAAGAAGCCTTGTCACAATAAATAAATCATCTCCCAAACAGACAGTTTTGTGCGATGTTTAGAAAAAGGAAAGGCTCACCTATGGACGGATGGAGTGTATGCCTGAAATGCATGTGTCAAAGTACGTGGCTAAAATATATATTTTTCTATTTGATTACTAGAATGTTTTTTCAGTGATTTGAGGCAAAAATTCAAATCATGATGATAATTTGTCTCATTGCAAATCCATAAAAGGAGGTGAAGAAAAAGGATAGAGGTGTTAGAGAATTTGTAGCTCAAGAAAAAATCCATATGAGCAATATCATAACACATGGCAGAACCAGAAGCTGCCCTTAATACTGAAGATTATCCATAGAAATTAATCTTTTGTGATACTTTGTGAGCCATACCTTCTCACTTCAGACTATAAAATAATTGCTTTAGTCCAGTTGTATCCAATGTTACCCGATTAATTTACATTTTTTCCACTTTGCTGTTGGTTATTAGTTGGAGATAGATTAAGATAACACAAGATAAATCATCCACAATAATGTGATGAATGAATACATAATTGCACACTGGCGTGAATATCACCTTTCACAGGACAACAGGCAACATGAACGAGAACCAGCACTTGTTCTGCAACATCATTGTGATATGTACACTGTAGATATATTGCCAAATGTACCTACACATCTTTATGAGACTGGGTTTGTATGATTGTCTCCAGTAATACGCTGGACTTCGGTTGCTTGAATAATTTACACACTTGCATTTGCCCCAAAAACACACACATGATCTATACGTAACAGTTTAATAGTTCACATTAAATAAACATTTTTACACAAAGTTCCTGGAATGGAGTATGCTGGACTACACAGTAAGCTCCCTGCCAATAAGGAAGGGTTCAGAGACAAAAGTATTGGAAGGAGAGAGAAGAGAAACTCTTTGTTGTATCACCAGTTTTTGTTTGTTTTAAAACTTCACTTCCTGTAAGTTGAACCAGGCATTTTATGTGTTCCTTTCTCCTTTCTCCAAACAGAAAAAAAGAGGAGAAAAAGCCTCCTACCAATCAATGACTGAGCTTGTCACATCTCCCTAAAGCTGAACCGACAGGGTTGTCTTACATGGAGTTCTGTTATTTTGGCCTTCGTGAGGAGTGTGAAGTTAAATGCTAATTTGCAGGCCTTTAACCGAAGATTTGATAAGACTCTTAGGGAAACAGTCTGATATCAACAGAAAAGAAGAAAGCACACCAGCAGTTTAAGTGATTTTATTTCATTTATTTGTGAATTGATTCCTTTCTTCTTTTTTACTTTTTTAAATTGGGTTAAGAACAATCTCTTGCTCTTACCGGACCTAATGTACGATTTCATGGAACCCTGACCATTTTTTTATATTTTGCTCAATTCTCAAAAAATGCGTGTAATGGAAAAATATTTAATCACCCACTCACCCCTTTGCAGATGGAGACGGCTTCTTTGGAGAGAGACTTTGGGTAGGACACGTTGTGCTCCATAATGGACTGGAACAACTCGTCTTCATCTTCCCCATCAAATGGAGGCTGTGGATAAAAGGCCAATATTCAACATGTTAGCATTTAGCTGAAATCAGTGAGCTGTATTTTCTGTTGTCAACATGTAACATTTTTATACAATTTTATTCTACTAAACAGATGAAAAGCATGACACGAGTTTGACTGAGCAGATGAAAGTCAGACAGAAAGAATCAAACCCAGGATATTGACAGCAAAGAGGTCATGGTTAAAAAAAGAAAGTTAAAGCAACAGAAAAGCAGCACATGAGTCTACGTTTCCCAGGCAGAGCTTGCAGGGCCAGTGGAGTGGATGACCCAGCTTTTCTTCCCCTCATTGCTGGGTCGTTATCATCAGTAACCATAATGTGGGTGTTTTGGCAGTCCATAAAATGAATTATTCGTCATTCACACTCCACTGGTCCCCGTCAACTAGAGGTAGCCTGTCTGCATCAGAGTGCATATCTTCCCTCTTTGGTATGAGGTTTGGTGTTTCTTTTTTTATGACTGGGGGTCACTCTGGAGAAGCCTATAACTTCTTACGCCTTTTTCTTCCCCTTTTTAAATGGGGACAAAAAAAAAAAGTATTGGTCCAATAAGAGCACAGATCCAAGGACAAGATAACTACTACAAAAAAAGGAAGAAGAAGAAGCAGAAGCAGAGTGAAAGTGTTGACACGATTTGATTTGAAGCAAGTAATAAATAAAATTAATAAATAAAAGGTTTAGTTCACCTCCTCTTAATACTGAATATTATACATTACACTGACTCATATTTCATGACAACATACCAAGCTATATTGACAAATAAATAACAAAGGTGCTGCGAGAAAGGAAGGATCCAGCAAGTAAAAGATTATGCTTTTTTTTAAAATCAGAAATAGGTGAATTGAAGTTAACAACATTTCTGCAACAATGCAACAAAAATCGTAACAATGGTAGATGGGAAACCAAACTATTCTGTGTGAAGGTGGCACATAACCTGCTGCAAGTGGTTACTTAAGAAGAATCATTTTGTGTTTTGTGCAAGCGTCACCTGTCCAGCCAACATTTCATAGAGTAGAACTCCATACGCCCACCAGTCGACGGAGCGCCCGTACGGCTGATACGCAATGATCTGTGGGTGGGGAAAGGAACAACAGTTTAGGACTCAACTCAAACTACAAATGCAACAGAAAAATGTTGTTGTTTTGTATTGGGAAAGTAACTAGAGAAGGAGGGGGAGACACGCATTACAGAGTGACAGGCCGGGATTCAAGCCTGCGCTGCTTGCACGAGGGCGAGAGCCTCTTTAAATTGGCTGAGCTGTCCAGGGTTCGGTGTTTGAACACAGGGTGAATCAATTTTAATAGAGTTGAGGCAGGAGTTTAGAGAAATGTTGGTGAATAATACGAGTACATAAACTGACGGAAATTTTAACTGTAGATCACTTTTTTCCCTTACGGACGTATCAATCTTTTTAAGAGCCCAATGTATTTTAAGAATGTTAATTGCTGACAAAACGTTGAGCCCTGTCAGGATTTACAACAGAGGTGGCAAAAAATAAGTAGAAGTACAGATACCTGGGTGAAAAAGAAACGTAGAAGTACTGATTTACCTTCTTCACTCAAGTGAAAGTAAGGAAGTCTTAAGGGAGTCTTAAAAGTACAAAAGTCAAAAGTAAGAACTATTTTTTGCCATCAATGGTAAATAAATCCTTCGATAACACAGCAAAACTAAAACTCTCAGACACAATAGCAGGGAAGTCTTTGTTTAACCTGCACAGTGCTGCTACAGGGAACAAATTCCCTAGACATACTGCAAGTTTACAATAACACAAATCAATTTCAATTAAATCTTATCTATATAGCGTCTATTACAACATAAGTTTTCTCTCTGCGCTTTCCAGAGACCCAGAACATGACCCCCGAGCAATAATCAAGTCTGAACTGACCAAAGGTCTTGCAGCTTTGCTACAGTTGTAAAACCACTTACATCCAATCATTTAAAAAACCTAATAAGAACAACTGAAAAAACACTTTCACATTATGTGTTTTTTCAGATTAGACGGCAACAGGCAACGTTTGTGGGTTTTGGTTTGCACAAGACTTTTGCCATGAATCATTCTTGAATCCTTCTCCTCTAAATATTTCAGTATGTGATTCATCTATACCGTCCCCTACTATCCCCTTTTTCAGTTATAACATGTATGCTGCTACTTTGACATTTGAATCTTTACCTTCCAGAAAAGTCATATTTGTGGCCAGGTCTTCAAATAAGTACGGAGACCATCATGTTGAATACAATCTACAGTTTTCTTGGGTGTCTGTCATACGCTCTCTGAGGCTCTTGGAATCATGGAAATATATTCCACCAACTGCTGCCACTACATTTCTGGGCATTTGTAGCAGCTTTGAGCTTTGCAATATTACGGTAAATGTCAGGTAAAATACTAAAAAGATAATATTACATTTTAATTAAAAAATAAAAAATAAAGAAAAAAAAGCAGCTTAAAAAATCCCATTTAAAAAACTAAAAAAATCCCAGATTTTTTCCCTTCATTTAGTGATTAAACTTAGACAAGCATGAAAGAAAACATGTACGTGACATACTGACAGAACGTTAAAGCGCATTTTCCCTAAAGCATCTGTAACATTCAAATGTTCATGGCTGACCATAGATGACACGAAGCTTAACATTTCTAACAGCAGGGAAATGTTTGGTGTGTGGGAAAAAGAGTAAATAAGTCAAAGACAAGATTCACTTAACATACATTCAGAAGAGAAAGCTGCAACTGAGGTTAAAAAACAATTCTTACATTTGCAAACAGCAGTAAGTTTAAGTCCCAGTGGCTTGTGTTTGCACATTAGAAAGGCTGTCGTGGCGATTCACATCACAGAAAACTACTTGTGCAGAACTGCAAAAAAGTCACTCACAAGTGATCTGCTGATAGTTTGCTTTTCACTTTTGAGTGACTGACATTTGGATTTTAATATTGTCTGTATTCTTTATATGTTTGAACTAGTCATACCCAAGAAAAAAGGATAACATAAACTGCCAAGAAGCGTCTGTCAACCGTGACATTTTCACTGGCGTTGAAAACATTTCCTGTAGGTTACGCTGACACTGGCCAAGGTTAATGCTCTCATCTATCTTGACCCAAATCACCAACTCTCACGACACATAATGTATTTACGTTTCATACTCATTTATGCAACCATGCGCAAACACGCAATTTCAGCTCCTTTATACCACAGAAGCACATTTTTTTAAGACACATTAATGCACGAATATTTTTGTACATACACAAGTAATGCACCAAAATACTTTGACCATTATACACAAACAACTTTAGGTGTGTTACATCACTAGTGTCATACACTGCTTTAGGTCTTCTTCTGAGTAACATCTGACCTCAGCTGCACACATGCAGCCCTGAGACAATCATCTAGTTTAGTAACTCAGACTCATGAACAAGCCAGCACGACTAGACGCACATCATATTCCATGGATACACAAAAATGTACTGACCTGTGTGGAAGCGGATGTACTTTGTGTGTGACAACTTGTACTACATCACACCTGACCTCTGCTTTCCCCATGGGAGCTCAATATGCGCACACATGCACACAGATAGACAAACGCGCATTAAACTCTCCTCAGGGCTGACTGGAGCCAGCTGGACATGCGGTTCATTATCATGCTGAAAGGCAGACATTTCTACAAATTTGCATTCACGTGTATTCATGCGTATTTGAATATGACTGTGAAAGTCATACTAGAAGAAAGTGTTGTCATGGCACACATTCAATGCTTTCTTTAGTCTTTCATGTCTTCTTCGGATGACAATTTATATGCTTCCCGTGAGGCTGAGAGGCTATTTACTCAAACCAGCCACCCTTATCTCTGGCGGATACGATTTCTTCAAATGGTCAACTACATGTAAACAACATACCAATATTGAACAAGCTTTCCCATCTTATCCTAATGCCCAAGTCTCCTCTTCAAATACTGATTTTCTCACAGATTCACCGATCATAGAGATAAGGGGTGTTTTATTTGTCCTGTTTGGCTGCTACCACATTAAAACAAACATCCTGAAACAGAGGCTGACTCCCAGGATGAACTGTTCGCTGAAGCAGCCTCACTCTGCTCAGGCAGATGATAGCCGTTTTGGATTAATAGAGAACTGAGCTGTGACACAGCAGAGAGAAACTGGTGCTACTTTAGAAGGAACAGCCTGCATGAAGAAGGTGTCAGCAGTGCAGACTGACGCTGCAGGATCTTGGACTGCACACTAGACATGTGTTAATATTTAATGTTTTAACTTCATGCATGAAGGATTTGTGACTATTTTTGTTTATTTCTTTTCCAACTAGACAATGAAACACTACATTCTGCATATACTGCAAAGGCGTGGCTGAGGAAGAAGCGTGTAAGGGTGCTGCAGTCCTGACCTACCCCCAGGAGTGCATGTATGGAGAAGTACAGAAGAAGTACAATGTGACAGAAAAGCAACACTTTATCACTTGGTATCCTCAGTCGTATTGTGAGAGGATACGCAAGACTACTGATCTCACTTCTTTTTTTTTGCACTATGTTTCAAACATAAACTGCAGTAGCAACCACATATTACCAAATTAAACTATGTTAGTGAGACAAAACATGAATTATGAAACTAATTATACATGTTTGGTATTGAAATACCTTTAATCCAAAATTCTACACAAAGGATGTTGGATCTTGTCTTTTTTTTGTTTTTACTTTTTATTTGCTTTATTTGTCAAATGTAATCACTATAATTCCCCTCTGACTGACTGAGACAAACTGAAAGTAAGGCTTCATGCCTGTGATTTGGAGGGTCAAAGAAAGTGATTGGCACTACTTCAGTATGAAAGCAGAGTCAATACAAAAAAAACACATCAATTATTAATAAGTAGTAAAGTAGATTCCCCTCTGATCTCCTGTGGACTCGTGATCTGTATTTGACAGAGTGGGTGAAGTCATGCAGTATTTATTCCTTTATTTTTACTGAATAAAGTTGAACACCAAACTAAAAGAGCTGGGAAATTGGCTTGGAGATAAAAATTAGCAATTGTACTGCATCTTAATTCACATTATTTTACATTCAAAATATTTGAAATAAAAGGCAGGAATTACTTGTAAGCTCTTATTTACATGGAATATTTTTTATTATCTGTGCTATTAAACCTTTCATCATTTCTAATTTGTACATATCGTGACAATATTTAGATACCGTTCCTAGGCCTTCTTTGCTGAATTTTTTGTTTCATGATGGCCAAATGTTTTCTATTGGTGAACGGTGTGGATTTCAAGCAGGTCAGCTCAGCACTGACTCTTCTGCAAAGCTGTTGTGATAGATGGAGTGTGTGGTTTAGCATTGTCTTGATGAAATATGCAAGGCTTCCCCAAAAGAGATGATCTGGATTGGAACATATTTTATTCTATTCTATACTTTTCTATTCGATTAAATTCCATTTGTTTTGATTCGATTCAGTTTGATTTAATTCAATTACATTCAGTTAAATTCCACCGAAAACATTGCTTACATTAATTAAAATATACTGCTCTAAAACCTCTATGTACTTTTCAGCATGGATGCCTTTCCAGATGTGTAAGCTCCCTGCGCCACTGGCACTAATGCAAGTCATCCCATTAGAGATGGAGGCTTTTGAACTAAGTGCTGAAACAGGCTAGATGGTCCCTCTGCGCTGCAGGCCACAGGACATGGCTACCATGGTTTCCAAACAGAATTTCAAATTTTGAGTTATGTGACCATGGAACAGTTTCCATTTGGCCTCAGACCAGATTTGAAATGAGCTTTGGTCCAGAGAAGATGGTAGCGTTTCTGGATCACGCTCACATATGGCTTCGTCTTTGCATGACAGAACTGTTAACTGAATTAGTAAATTGCATTACACGCTGTGTTTATAGCTAGTTATCTGTGGAAGTGTTCCTGAGCCCATTAAGTAATCTCCAGTAGAGAATCATGCCTGTTTTTAATGCAATGCCCCCTGGAAGCCCGAAGAAAACCAGCATCCGGTTTTGACCTTCATCCCTGTCCCTTGCACAGAGAAATTCCTCCTGATTCTCTGAATGTTCTGATGATGATATACACCGCAGATGATGGGATCTTTAAAGTCTTCCCAATTTTACATTGTGGAACATTGTCCTGAAATCTTTCGACAATTTTTTGATGCAGTTTGTTGCTAATCGGTAAGCCTCAGTCCAACTTTACATCTAAGAGGCCGCTCCTTTTATAACCAGTCATGTTATATACAGTACCTGTTGACAATTAACCTAATTGGTTGTCATATGTTACTCCATTTGCTTTTGATTTGTTTCAATTACCTTTCCAGCCTTTTTCTGCTTTAGTCAAAACTTTTTATAAAATGCCTTCCTGCCATCAAATTCATGATGAGCAAATATTTTCTATGAAATGCAAAATTGTCTCAGTTTCAACATCTCATATGCCGTTTATGGATGTTGGGAATAAAATATAGATTTATGAGATATGCAAATCATTGCATTCTGTTTTTAACATTTTACACATGTAGCCACTTCCTTGGAATCGGGGTTGTAGCTTGGTGTTCCTGTCGAGTGTCGTGGCAAGGTTGCTATCGGCAGCAACAAGTGTTATTATATTAATGAGGCACCCCAACCTCTCATGGAAAGATGGAAATATTTGGCAAATAATGGAAAGTTTAAGCCTGATGACATTCGACCAAGCAGAAAACGTTGAAGATCTTGATTTCAAGGAAGTTGCATTCTCATGATGCACTGCTTTATTGTTTCGAAAGTACTCATAATTATAAATTATTAGGATGTATGATGCATGTAGAAGTACTCTAGATAGGAGAAAATGGTCATCCGATGTTCACTTTAAAGACCATATTAACATGAATAAGATTAAAAATGTCAGCACAATGTTAATTATGATACATACATAAAAATAGTTTAATCCATAGCTGTCCATTCCCTTTGCATGGTCTGAGAAGGTAAGAGCAGCTAAACTTAAATAGTTTCTTTTCTTCAGTGCTTTGTGCAGAAGGCAGTAAGGAAATGTCCCTTTTCTTTATCATGCTTCAATGTTTTTAATTACCTTAAGGGTCAAAGACTTCATGACGAAGGAAACCTCCGAGTGAAATCCCTGCGCTTGCCTCTTCAAATCCTTCTCCCCGCAGGAGTTATGCTGACCTTCTGTCTAACCCGACAACTGACAAAAAAGTCAGCCCAATGCTTTAAAGACTTATTGTCATGTAGGATTTACTCTTCAGCTGCTGAAATACTTTGTACGAGTATGAGAGGGGGTGAATCCTTAACTTAAGTGAGAAGAAACAGAAATCACTTAACCAGATTTCTTCACTTCAGAACCAAAATAGATTTGATACAACAGAGACGGTTAAAACAACTTTGAACTGTTTAGACGTGATGCATCTTTAATGAGCCGAGACGAGCATTTTCATATGCCACTGATTTCCTAAGAGGAAAATGTTTCATAATAAAAGGATGAAGTAGGTTAATGCTTGATAGCGTGTCCTTGTAGACCTACATTGTGACATGGGACATTTGTAACAGAGATTTGACCTTATGCTCTCTGCTGCAAAACTGTGTGCAACAGAGAATTTAAGCATGGATAGCGTTTAGACACATCAGGTCAATGTAGCGAGGAGATCTGCAGCCTCACGTCAGCTTGTGTAACGAGAATGTAAAAGAAAGGGGGAGGCGGAGAGAGGGAGAAAAAAACTAAGAGGAAAATATGGCATGAAAGACCAGATGAAGGGCATATTTTGATGTGTAAAACATATTTCCAATTTATGGAAATCAGAGAAAAAAGAGACACCTAGTACGTAGTCTGTCTGGAATCTGTCAGTTCTCGCACAAGAAACTTTGTGTTGTTCTGCAACATATCAAGGTACAAATTGATATACTGAATGACTGTTCAATCATTTCCACAAAATCTAGCATAAAAGTTGAACACAAAAAAGTCTACACTCACACCAGACCTGTTTGTTTGGATCCACTTGGATTTGATCATAAGAGTGGATGTACATAAATTTCAATTGTGGTTGAGCGTAAACTGGCTGCACACTACGCTGTTCATTAATTAGCATAAATCCCTGCCCAGGGAGCACCATAGAAGGAGGTGTAGGGATGCATCCTCAACCTGAAGCTGAGAAAAATATTTCAGACGGGGTGAAATAGTGAAACACATCTCATTTATATTTATTTTTGTCTGTCAGTGGGCTCCAGGCACAAAGGGGACCAGCAAGGTACAGCCGGTGGCAAAGACTGATAATTTCAGGTTTTTCTGTCCAATAAAACATTCAACAGGTGAAATAAAAATAGTTTGATACAAAATTGTATACGAAAAATGCATCTCCTTGGACAAAACTCTCTCATAAAACTTCTTTATGGGGAATAATACTGATGGTAACTTGCATTGTGGTACCCAGGCTATGGATTGCTTCAAAACCCCTTTTTTAAGATTTGCATGTGAATAATTTCCTTAATTGTGGGTCATTTTGTTGTTTGTTGCTCTAATAAATCAATCTGCAGACAAAGGCCACGTTCAAAGTGCATTCACATCACTCCCTTTTTTTCTCCTTTTAGAATAAAGACAGCAAATTAAACTGATTAAATTAACCCAGGGACATTTTCAGAAACATAATTTGAGTAAATATATAAAATTGCCACCAACTGACAATTTAAGACAAATGTTATATTTCAAATGTTTTTCTTATATTCAAACCATGTGTTTTAAAGGTTATTATATGTTGTGAAGATAACAGATAACATAAAAGATAAATGTTGTAAAACATTTTCATCAACTCTGAAACACCCACAAATTTCAGCCGAAGAAAATGGAGACAAAAATGGCTGATCTCAAAAGTGAGTTAAGTTGACCAACACTATGGAAAAAAAAAAAGATCTGCAGCATTACAACCTAGAAAGAAGTTATCATTACAGGTTTCTTAAATAAGTAAAAACATGTTTTTTCTGCATTGAAATTGAAAAAAAAGAGCAAGACAAAGAGTAAAGGGACTCAGATGGAGGCAGTGGATTCAGAGTCAGTGATATCAGGCCAGAAAGACAAAACAATGCAGAGGACAGTTAGAGTTCAGCACCACAGAGATTAGATCAGTGTGGCCATCCTGCACAGCCCTGTGCTAATGTGACTCTGCACTGACTTGGTGCCCTTGCCACTCATTGCCTGTTTGGAACAACGTTTGCGGACACAAACAGTTGCAGGCATGGTGATCTTTGTATTCTCAACCAGCACTCTGAATGTAGATCTTATTTTTACTCACTCTGGTTATTATGCATAGAGATTTTTGTTTCCATTGTTATCTTGGATGAATAAAAAACCCTTTCTTTCTGAAGGTTATCAGTTACCGAGACGGTTGTTCCTGAGATTCTGGGGTCTTGTTATATTGTTTTGTTATTATTTTATAGTTTGAGCCTGTGGTCAGTAGATCTGATTCACCACGGTTTGTGTATGGGCTTGTGTGTGTCTGTGTTTGTACGTGAATGCATGAATTTGTCCACGACTGAGGGAGGGGAGGAAAAGAGGGGATGCTGAGCTTTCTTACGAGGGCTTAGATTCATTTTGTGTTTATTTTGATTTTGTCAGCATATGTGTGTTTGTTTATGCTTGTGGCTTACACAGTCTGTGTTTCTACATGTGCTTTATGTGTGGTTTGTGTGCGTATCTGCACGGGCATTGCTGCAGACATCTCTCATCCATTAACACTAATGCTACATGACAGTTCTGGATCATACTGCTAGCTATTCAAAGCTACTTTCATCACCACAGATGCACAAACAAGCACACAAGTACCAACTTATGCTCTCGTAACCCCTTGATCTTCCCCAAAAGCCGAAACAATAAGCGTATTGTTCAGCAATAATGGACAACACCGGCGCTCTAAGCAGCAGGTGTTAGAGGGCGCTATGTGAATATGTGCCTCACTGTAGCTGCTGGATCCCTGTGAGGGATGTGTGCGCCGCGAAGCACGTTGGTGTGCATCAGGCCATACTTGAGCAGCCTCTTTTTGAAAGTATTTCTCAGTACTGTGCACGCCATTTGTGGTCGATTTCTATCACTGCCAATATTAATGAAGAGTCTTGGGGTTTACATCAGTGTTTTTAGACAGGAAGATGAATAACTTTGTTATTAAAGCGCTCCTCCAGAATTTAGTATCACTTCCACAATAACAGAGAGGGCTTTACACAAAGAAACACAAAAGTTTGTTAAAAAATTATTTGCTTGACTTAGTGCTGATGAGAAGCAAATAGTTACTTAGCTACATTTTCAAATAAAACTCTTTACACAATATTGTTACTTTAGTGATAAGAAAAATAAAAGGATTGCATTTATTCACCTTTTCTCCTACGTTTTGCATTATTGGTTGAACGTGACCAATCCTACTGGTGTCAGAGCAAAGATCATCTCAGATCCTCACACGGCACAGACTGTGTTGCATTACTGGCTGAAAAGGAGCTCTATTTTAAAGGTGGAGAAGGATCTGCGAGCTCAGAAACGCTAGACCATACTTGCGAAAAGCAAAAGCTGACATTTAGTTGTGCAACAAGCAAGACTCTGAGGGACAGTAGAAAACTTGTTGCTAAATAGGTGGTGCAGCAGATCTTCAATTTGAAAGTAACTGAACAGGTGACTGCATGTCCTCCAGGCAATATAATCAAGCTTGAGTTTATGCTTTTTATTAATATAATATGATGCATAAAAGCATCACTAGCTGAGACAATTCAGCCAAAACAGTGTTTTAAGCTGCGTACGGGATACGGGAATTTGAAAAGACATCAAACACTATTCCCGTTAAATTAATTTGCATTATCTTTGACATGGGCATTGTATATCATACATGTCATATGCATACACAGAAATTAATGTAAGAACAAAATAATAAGAAAACTAAGTAAACAGTAAAATCTAAATAAAATGTAATTTTTAGACATTCAAAGCAGAGTTCTGAATTTACAATTAAGAGCTGAAGAATTTTACCTTATTATATAATAACACAAAAACATTTCTTTAGTTTACATACTTCTTGCCTGTAGTATTATAATACTTTATAGGCTTACAGTGTAGTTAATAAATTATTTTTGCTTGTCAAGGATGACATCATCTTCATACTCTGGATTTGCCTCATTTACAGTTTCCTGCTCCTTTTCTCACCTTCCCTCTCCTATGACTTTTTCTCTGCTCTCACTTACTTCTCAACCAAAGATGAAGTCATTTTATAAGAACAAACAGTTCTGGCTGCTCAGTCATTTGCAAAGATTTTTAAATTGGAAATAAAGCTCGTGGGCAGGTGACAACTCATTTTTTGAAACGTTTTGCCCTCAATATATAGTAAGGAGTGAGCCAAAATCTCAGAACATAACATACCCCTGTTCATATCTGTGCAAAATAACATATCTAACCTTTATAGCACTTTAAAAAACATGTCACACAGTCTCACAAACAGTGCTCTGTTGGGTTGTTAGCAGCCTCTGGTTCAGGCCTTGCTTTTCTTAGTGCAGACTTTCCTGCCTGCTTTGCACCTTGCTTGGCAGCATAGTAGCATTAGGCATCTCTTCCCATAAGATGACCCTGGCAAAAGAGCAGATGCTGTACACTTTCCAGATAAAACCATTACGTTGTAACGTGAACTCATGAATCTGTCTGCTGACAGCTGTCTTTCTCCCTCTCTCTTGTTCTTTCTTTTTCTTTTTAGTAGTCTGTAGAAGTCGGGCCATCTGCACTGCTGGTTAGTTGTGTTTTGCTCCACTTCCCTCCCTCATAAATTTCACTTTCCTCCTGGCTGCCAATAAGAGCCATCGATGCGTCATGCTCTAAAATGTACCACTGTTCACACTATATGAGTGAAATAGTATTTTAAAAAATAAATAAAATCTCGGACATTGGACACAATCTTTTCGTAGGGTAATGAACATGTGAGCCTAGTAATACACTACATTTGAAACAGTAACTTGGTGTGTAGTTGCTATGGAAAATCCCATGGTACACATGGATTTGTGGGCTAAACCCTTTATTAATGTCTTAAGTTTATGGATCACCCCCTCAGTCTTAAAAGTGGGAACCCATAAATTACTGAATTGACATTTCATCATCCTGGCATTATAATTTTTCTTTGAGTCTATAAGGTAATACCACCTGTACCTGCAGATGCCATAATGCAGTCGGAAACAACTAGAGCAGGGAGCAAAATCGTTCCCGTGGGACAGCTTTGTACCCTCAAATGCTCTCCTGAAATGACAGGCAGAGCCATCATGAAGCCACCCGTCCTCATCTTAAACCTCGCTGTCTTTCATTCTATAGTGTCTGATTACGTCTGTCACCACCTTATAGTTCCTTTATTTTCATCATCAGTTAGTTCCCTCCTCCCTCTTCTTTTCTATCTGTCTCTGTGTGTCAGACTCACATGACTGGCTATATAGGTCAGCAAAGCTGTGTGCTTGAACCTGTGTGTGTGTGTGTGTGTGTGTGTGTGGCCGACAGCAGGAACGTTACTGCATTCTGTCATATGTGTGCTGACAATCAAAGACGCTCTGCTACATAGAAACGTATCCCATCACTTATAAATGATCATGTGAACAGGAGTGTGTGGACAGCGGAAAAAACAAGAAGCTAAAAACAGCATTAAATAATGTCTCATCCCACGGCAATATAAGAAAGTACATGAAACTCATGGTGCAGAGAGGGTTAACAATAGCAGGTAATCGAATATTTATTCTCATCTACTATAACTTAATATAATCTTAGTTAAAGTGTTTACTTTATATCAGTTTACTTACAGTATACAACTGCTGACCGATGCTACTGAGATCATCATGATTCATAATCTAGTGTAACACCAAATCAATGTCAGATTTTTAAGCACAAGCGTGAAAAATCAACATTTTAAAAGTAACATTTGTCAGTTTTGCAAAACTCACAAGTGTCAGTTGCTACAGCAATCTACTTCTGCTTTTGAAAGGATGTGTGTGTGTGGTACACAGGACACCGCAAATGGACTGGGCCCCTATTCATAAGCTACAGTAGTTTCTGGGGAGTCCCATTTTACAAACCTCAATTGATTGATTATTATCTGTATTTTTGTTTTTTAATTATTTGTAAATAAACTCTAAACTCTAAACTCAAACTCAAACTCAAACTGTAAAGACCAAAGGTTATCAAATTTCCCAAGACAATTAGAAATTAATGAAAAAAATGAAGAAGGAATCACACAGGACCAAAACATATAGAAACAGTATATGTAGGCATATGGCTACAGTATGCTATGGTCCAACTTGTTTGTTCAAAATAACATAAGTAATATATGTAAGGCTGACCTCAGGAAAGAGAAATATCAATTTGTCCTGTAGCTAGGATGACTTATTTAATCACGCACAATGCAATAACGGGTTTAAATAGGAGTGGGGAAATCCTAATATGGAACATTAAACACTACAGGAAAGTGTCTGTTAAACTGTTCTGCTAATTTAACTTAAACGTTGTTGTTTAATTTCTGCATTTCTGCATAGTGTTTCAAATAATTGTGGACATTATGCTTTCAAACAAGAACAACAAGGGGTGATTAGCACCGTTTCCTGACTGGGTTGAAAGCATGTCTGTGTGGCATGTGTTCATGCGTGATGTGTTAATTGTGAGCCTGAGCGGAGAACTGAGAAAGCAGTCTGGAAGTAATGAAAGAAATATCTGCTTTTATTTGGCTGCGACTGACTGCCAGATGTCCCTTGTGAGTCTGCGTGTTTTATTTTTATTTAATGGGAACTTCATAGTGATGCAGATGAACTTGCGGTGCCACAGTGAGACCAAACTAAAGTCTGAGTGTGCCTCATCACAGGAAACGTGGATCAACCTCATACAGTAGGTGATATTCAATAAAACACCTTGAATTAAAAGTTGTCACAGAGGTTGTAAAATGAAGAACAACTTTGAAATAGGGATGAGTCAAATAACCTGATACAGATGTCTAAGATGTCTACTTTTTTTATATAAAATTTACAAAAACTGTAGTGCGTTCCTTGCCTGGGGTTCAAAAAGTTTTACTCAGCAGTTTTAAACACTAGTGAAAAGTTTCCGATAGAAACAATAGTTTCTAGGGTTTTTAGAGCATTTCTACATTTGTCATGGTCGACGGCTTATTATTGTTTCCTTCTAATCAATGAGGTTAGTCGGTGGGAAATTGATTAAAGATTAAACAGATTTAATTATCTTCTACTGGAAGGGGGAGGGAGAGGCGGAGCTCCTTATATACAGTTTCTTGGTGATATCCCAAGAAAGGTAAAGAGAAAAAAAAGTGTGCAATAATAACATAGTACTCTAAAAAATGAAAGTGACTTATTATACAAATCAGGTGTCTGACCATTGAGGTGAAAGTCATCCATTATATTTTTTAGTTTGAGGTGGGGTTTTAAGACCAACATCCCTTGATTATCTCTAAAACTGTCCCCAGTGCGAGACCACACACGCACGCACGCACGCACGCACGCACGCACGCACGCACGCACGCACGCACGCACGCACGCACGCACGCACGCACGCACGCACGCACGCACGCACGCACGCACGCACGCACGCACGCGCAGACTGAGAAAGTGATTTGTTTCCCGTGTTCGGATAAAAATCTGTACGTGCATATAGATATATAATATATAATGCCGTTAACAGTATTACTACATATTAAATAGCTGTCTGCAACAAAAATAATCTGTAGAGCGGCTCAACAGCACAATGGAAACTCTGGCTCGAGCTGCTTGTGGTGTCACCCTGGTTGGCTCACTAGTGTCAGTCTTACCCTGAACACCCACCGCATGTTCGTCTGTGGAGTGGAATTAACCTCTAAATCTATCAGAGAGAGTTGTTAGGGAGTCAATAACAGCCCACCATGTAAAAGAAGCCAACTAAGTGGAAATGTTGAGAATTTAACAAAATAAAATAGTCCATATACTGTAAACTATGATGAGACCTGTCCTGTAAACTGGCTGTTATTACGAGGGATAAATTAACAGATTAATGTACATAGAAAAAGTATTAGATCATGAGTAATTATCCGGTTGCCCATCACAAAAATAACAAATACTAACAAGTTGACATTGGACCAGAAGCATCTTTTGGTGATTCTTGTTGTACATATAGTCTTTTTCCAAGAACATTTTTATCGTCACCTAGGAAATAGATGTTTGTCCGTGTCCTCACAGGGCTGCAGTGATGTGCTTTGAAAACACAGCATATAAACATTTTGCCAGTGTTGGCATTCTGGCTGGGCTTTGCTTTTCAGTAATTTTGTCATTTCAGCTAAATTAAATAATGACGCTCTTTCCTCAGCTTCTGACGTGTAAGTTTCCTTTATCTTTGCAATGGCAGAAAAAAAATCATCAGATGGATTCTTTTTTGAATACAATATATTCTAATGACAATGACTCTTAAACAATCCTCCGGCCATCAACAGGGGAATTTATCGCTCAGTCAGTAATGTTGGACTTTGCACTGAACTCGGTTATGAATTAATGCCACCGTAACGTCATTGTTGTTCACTGTTAAAAAGTCTGTCATTTAAACAGGCAGAGACAATCAGGTGGACAATGATTCAGAAATGGGCATATAGCCTTAATATGCTGGTGAGCCTCGTGTTGGTGAGCGGGACTGATGTCATTTTGTTCAGCTTGAACATTTTATTTGTTAAACATGAAAGGTCATCTTTTAGCAGGGATTTTATCTATATATGTGGATGCCAAGAAACGTGTTATCTTGATAAAACGACTGCTTCTGTGTTCTCAAATAGTATGGTCAAATGTTCAAAGAAAATGTATGTCTCAATTTTAACAAAGTTCCCAGAAAACCAAAAACAAATATACTCCATTAGAGGTCAACCCTGTCCATATAACAGCACTGACCAGCAGCACAAAGACCACAGCCTGTATGTTTAGGTTAGGTTTGGGTTTGTCAACCGACAGTGCGTTTCTGTTTGACTTATACGTTTACGTCACGAGGGAAGGCTTGTGTGTTTGGTTGCGTGAGCCAGGCTTTCCTGAGGCAGTGACCTCAATGTGGAGCACAAGGCTGACCAGTTGACAGTAGACAGTGACAGGAACGACTTCGTGCATCACAACACACACAAACACACACACATTTACACGTTTCCCCTTACTGACCTCTGGAGCTATGTAGTCTGGGGTGCCACAGAAGGTCCGTGTCGTCACTCCTTCAGAGATGTTCTCTTTACACATGCCAAAGTCAGCGATCTTAATGTGCCCCTCAGCATCCAGCATAACGTTGTCCAACTTCAGATCCCTGAGGAGGCAGAGGAATGTTGGAAACAGCCTTTACGGTGTCACATGGTGTTTTCAAAAAGTAAATCCAGTTTAGCTGACATTGACACTATTTACGTCAAATTCACCAATATTTCTCTTAATAGGTGTCGATTTAGTCCGTTCAAATCACCTGGTTTATTAATAAATAGCACAATGTAACAATCATTATTACTGCATAAAATCAGTTACAGAAAAATGGGTATTAATACTATTAGTTTTAGTTTATTACTCGAGAAGTAAATTCCATATTTGTTGCAGGGCGCACAGTTATCTACGCACCTGTAAATGATTCCATTAGTGTGAAGGAAAAAGAGGCCGACAGCAATCTCTGCTGCATAGAATCTGAAAAAAAGGTCACAAAATTACAGAATTACAACACAAGAAAACGTTGTCTTTGCTGAAACAAAAGTGGGCTTTATTATGTGGTCTGTGGAAAACCACTCAAAATAAAATTAGCAATTGCTGATAAAGTGATGCATCTTACACCGCCTGAGGCTCCTTGAACTTGCCCACTTGTTGAATATGGTACATCAGGTCTCCCCCGTTCACATACTCCATGACAAAGTACAGGCGGTCCTGCAGTCAAACGCAGACAAATCTTTATTATTTAAAATGTATTAGACCTAAAAAGAGTAAACTCAGCACATTTCAATAACTGTGTTTGCCAACAAAGCTCCAAACAAAGAGTATATACTGAAGCGAAATCTAACCTTGCTGTCTGAACGGTTTCATCTTTACTGCTACACTTTCCATGACAAGGTGACCTAAATAGCCCACAACAAGCCGCTTCACAGAGAAAAGAAAGCACACAACACAGGCTTCTGTCAGAAAATATTGTCTGTGTTTGAAAGTGCAGGTCCCTTACTGCCCATGACAAGTTTGGCCTGACCCCAATCTGGGTGTGTTTGCTGGTCTCTGACAAACAAAACAAAAGCAACCACTCCGCATAGCAACAGACTCGTCCTCGGAGCAAAACAGAACATACCGCCAGGTTTTACAGTGTCACTACCTATAGCGATGCTGCTTTCGGCACTGTTGTTGGAGGGCTCTGACCCTCACTGCACTGCAATAACAGCACCTCGAGCCAAATGTATACTTCATCTTATCTACAGCTCCACACTGCTAATATTAAATGTTTCTTTTCACTCAGTAGTGGGTTGCAGAAAAAAAGATGCTTTCTACTGAGTTTCATTCTAATGGATGTTGGGAACATGCTGTTTTAAAATTAAAATTATGTGTATATCATTTATGCATTTCACCTAATTATACTTTTTTTTAAAAAGAAAACCCAGATTGTACATGTTTTAGACTGGATATATGTTTTAGAAGAAAATGTAAACAGAAAAGTGACACAAGTCAGTGAAAAAATAATAAAAACAAAATTAAACTGAACATAAATACTTTGTTGCACACACAGATGTTGGTCTTTTACAAGACTTCAATCAAAAGAAATACTAACTCGATGTCTGAACTGCACTTTTTTATGCTACAGAGCAGCTAACAGCTCTGTAATTCTAATCACAACAATTTGTTCCCAACTGGAACATTTTATTTTAAGATCTGATTGGTCGGAGAAAATGCAGGTATGTGACCTGCAGTGTGAACATATAGCAATGACAAATTACGATGACGATGATGATGTTGATGATGTTGATGATGAAATTGTTTTTCAGTGGGGGGGGGGGCAAACATTTTTGGGGGGTTGTTTTAATAAGCTAGGAATGCTAGGAATGCACACGTGCATGACCAAGTGTGTGGTTCACACACGTGATGCTGTAAGAGTTAGCTCCACATGCATTTGATGCAAGACCAAGAGACCAAGAGCAAATGAACTGTTAAAAGTGAGCGAGACCCATCCAAGTGCTAGATATAAAATAACTTGTATGCCAGTGACAAAAAAAACATCTTCTTTCAGTGGAATAAATGACATAATTGATGATTTGCCAACTTGTGATCACTCAGTTTAGCCACACAGATAAAGTCTTGGTTAACAGTGAAAATAACTAAAAATGATGTTCACGCCCATCAGTGATCAAGAGCACTGACAGTTGTAGCTGGTTGTCTGCAAAAGCGTTAAAAAAAAAAAAAAAATCCAGACACCCGAATGAAAAACCTGAAGGTCAACGACTGAATGATTATGTTGATGATGATGATGTTGAGCCGTCTTGATATTCTTTCCACAAAGGCTGATTCAGTCATTATCATATCACAACTTTTAATTCTGTGAGAATTCTGCATTTAAACCAAAATGTTTCACTTGGGGTGGGATGAACATTTACCTTAAATCCTGGTAAATACAACATACCATCTTTGGAGAGTTTGTTCTTTTTTCCCCACTTGAAAATTAGGATTATTCAAGGAACCTGGTGATTAAGGTTTGTTTGTTTCCCTGTTTCTTTTCCTTAACTGAAATGGTCCCATAAGTCCTCGACTGCCCTCTACACCACTATGACTAAGAGATGTAGCTAAAAGCCTCCTTTTGAATAAATGTGACCTGACTGACCTAAAGTGACTTGTCTGGCTAAACATCCAAAGGCGTTTTACCCACCACAGTCTGGAAGCATGAGTGGAGATGTGTGAGGAAGGGTGGCTTGTCTTGTTTGGCCAGGACTCTCTTCTCCACCATTGTACATTCAACATCATCGTCCTGGATCACCACATCCTTCTTCAGGATCTTAATCGCATACAGCTCCTCACTGGTCTTCATCTCAGCTAGCATGACCTTGAAAGAGACAAAGGGTTACACAGCGGCAAGATGTGTCACCATGTACGTGTAGAAGCACGTATAACATGCTTCTAGATACAGTTTCCTGTTTGTTACTAGAAAGACTCAGACGTATTTTACTGCTTACTCACCTTGCCAAAGCTACCTTTTCCCAGTACAGCCAGGAAGGAGAAATCGCCGAGTTTGACCTGGTCCAGGCTGTTAGATGGAAGCTGGATGGATTGGCTATCGTCCGTTTCGGTGATCACCTTCTTCGTCGGGCCTAGCTTGGCTTTCTGCACTCAGGGTACAAAAGACAAAGTGTTGAACAGATAAACATCTTAAAGCACATAACTTTAACCCGGACTGTTGGTTTCAGAAGAACAGTGTTTTTTTGTGACTGATTCCTGTGCAGCAAAATTCCAACACATCAATTTCAATTTTTTTTTTTTAAGTATGTCCATTATAATACAGATACATATGTGGGAATTTAGTTCCTATGAAACATCCTTATTTCCTTTAAATGTGCTCTCTCACTTACACTGTTTATTAGCTCATTCACAGCCACCACAAACCCACTGACAGGCACAATTTAAAGGTAATGGGGTGAAATGAGTCCACAGTGTCCTCGTGGGGCTCAGATGCAAAAACCAGCTCCGTACAGATGCAATTTAATAAAGAATAAATTAGTATGTAATACACCGACATGTATCTGCAGTTACTAACATTACTAGCTTCTGATGTTCAAGAACAACAAAAAGCTGAAGATATATTAACTAGTCATTTTCATCCATGTAAAGTTAAACGTCAGCACTGGCTAATGCTGCAGCAGAAAAACTTATGATAAGGTAAATGGTGATGAGTGTATGAAAACCCTGCGAAAAACAAAAAGTGAGTAACAAAAACATAAATGTGACATGCTGGGAACATCATTTAAAATTTATTAAAGTGCAATTTTAGTTGACAGTTTGACATCACTTGATATTAAATTTACCTGAAGGTCTATTTCAAACATAACACAAACTAAATCACCTGTTACAGTTCTGGTTAGAAGTTTACAGACCCTCATCATGGAGGTTAATATCACAATAATGCTAGACTTGTAATGATGCCTTTCAAACTAGCCTTTCACTAGTATAAAAGGATGATGCAACATACAATACATATATAACAGGAAAAACCAGAACAGAATTATACACAGAAATATAAACATCCGCTATGAACTCAGTTCACAAAACTAAACATAAACTGTAACTGAACTGATAAATACACAAGACAATAGGAAGCCTGAGAGTTGACATCTGAGGAAGAGGGTTGCTGATTTACCCAAGTCATCAATATCTCCTGGAGGAATTAACTAAAGAGCTGCAGATTCCAAGATCACTGATTATTAAACTGTGTAAAGGCACCAACTACTGGACAGGAAGTGCAGGAGAGTCACACGGTCCCTCTCAGCCTAGAGGAAATGGGTTTGCATGGTTGGGGACAACCCAGGGAGGCTTTGTGGTGCCATAAAGCAGTCTACAGTCAAAACATTTGTTTGTTTGGGTTCGTTTTTTTTTCACCATACATTGAAAAGCCTCGATTCTGTTCTAAAATCAACCGCAGTAAGGACGGGGCATTCAGCCCCAACCACAATCTGCCAAACTGTTAGCATGGTATACAGTATATCCAGTAGCTGCTAATGCCAGTGCAACTACTGGATTACACAAAGGGGGTATGGAGTAATGTGGGAAGAGGTGACGCTCAGATTCCTTTGTAAAACCAAATAGACAGCTGAATAAAAGAGTTAACTGGCTCTTAAACTGGGAAAATGGCTCTAAACATCCAAATCCTTTTTGAAAATGTGACAAGCAACGAATCAATTCATTCTACTTCTGTGGATAAATAAAATAACTTTATATATAAATGTTATGATACTTAAGTTTGTATATATATGTATATATATATATATATATATATATATATATATATATATATATATATATATATATATATATATATATATATATATATATATATATATATATACATATATATATACATACATATATATATATATATATATATATATATATATATATACATACATATATATTTATATATATACATGAATTTATTTTTTTGCTGCTATCTTGACCAGGACTCCCTGACAGAAGAGATATTGTATCTCAATGGGACTTCCCTGAATAAATAAAGGATAAATAAAATATATATATATATATATATATATATATATATATATATATATATATATATATATATATATATATATATATATATATATATATATATATATATATATATATATATATATATAATATCATCTGTTCATTTAAAGAAAACCCCCAATATATCAATATTAACATACCGGATTATTTGTTTTGATTTTATTATTATTACCAAGTTATCAGCATACATTCCTGTTTTTTTACCAGTCAACATAAGCTTCCAACCAGAACTTGATCTCAGCAGAAAGATGCTACAACTGCTTAGTTAATGAAGGACAGGCTACCACACTGTGGCTTCTCCACCTACGTGCAGGTCCAGGGCAGACACGTCTCTTAGGTCAAAAATAAATAAAGATATTCATTTATGCATTTCTTTCATGCCAAATCATGCTCAATCTCCCAGCAGAGCAAAATGCTTAACAGCGCTTGCTTGAAAGTGCACACTTTTCTTGCTGTCTGATTGCTAAACATCAAGCGAACTTTTACTCAAACACAAAACCTACGTCACCATGTCAAGGTTTTACTCTCAGCCAGGGCAGAAAACACTACATGTACAAAACCATGCTGTGCACCAATATCACACATAAAAACCCAAATGACACCTAAAAAAAAGGCTGCTTGGCTTCAGGAAGGCGTATGACAAATGATCTAAACGTCAAGTTACATTTCAGTGTCAAAAACAGCTTCATCTAAGCATTTTCAAGGCCTCCCTGCTCTTTCACCATAAGTAACCTGTTAAAGGCCTTTTTAATGAAAATACTGTATTACTTTGCAGACAGTATGAACCCAAGATGCTTAAAGACAGATTGGAAGGGACTAGGGCTGGGCGATATATCGAGATTTTAATATATATCGATATATTTTCAAACACGATATGGTACGAGACAATATCGTTTATATCGATTTAAAAAAAAAAAAAAAAAAAAAAAAAAAAAAAAACATTTTTTTTTTTTTTAATGATTTTGATATAGCTTATTTTGTGACAAATTGACTTGAATGTTTTATTTGAGATTTGCACAAATGTTTTGTTATTTGCACAACTGTCAACCTCAGTGGAAAAGTCTGCCTGTTACTGTCTACATTGTATTAATTGCACAGTGTATTTTAATTTAATTGTTATGCAGGAAAGGGATATTTGTTTTATTTTATTCAAGAAGCATTTTCATTCTATATATGCAGGAAGTTTATTTTTATTTCATTTGTTTTATACATTTTGATATTGTGCAGACCTCTGTTAATAAATGTACCTGTGTGACATTTGGCACGAGACTTTGTATTAAAACTGACTGTTTTTTTAAGGGTTTGCCTCAGAAAAAAATGAAGCTAACAGAGATGCTATGCTATAATGCTTTGGGCGAAACCCCAATTAAGGCACAGAAAAAATATCGAGATATATATCGAGTATCGCCATTTAGCTAGAAAATATCGAGATATGACTTTTGGTCCATATCGCCCAGCCCTAGAAGGGACTTAGTATTTGTGCTTCTGTAGTGCACAATATCTGGAGGTTTTTCAGCACGGACAAGGCAATGTCACGTGCCTAAGCTAGACACCCTTGTTCTCCAGTCACTTGGACAGAACTGTACCAAGTACCGTCAATCATCAATAAATGAAATAACTACACTAGGCAAGGGATCACTTTGGCATAGCTTTGTTAAGCACCATCATACAGATTTACATTTAAAAAAAGAAATTCACTTTAAGCTTTACAATGCAAAAAAGAAGCCTAACATTAACCTTGTCCAGAGACATTGATGTATATCTCTGGGCTCGGGGGCATCTGGGATGGATTATCATGTAATGGAAACATCGTCATCAGACATATCAGTGTCCAACACATTCATTTTAAGAAATGGACACCGTGTAAGACTATTGTCAGCAACGGCTCCAAAAACCGTCTCTGTGAATACATGGGGTTGCATCAGTAGTCCAGGCAGAAGTCATATATGCAAAAAACCAGAGCAACAATCCTGACTTAAAGATGACATCTTTTCCAAGGATGTTCATGCATTTTTCAAAAAGAAAATTCAAACCAACAATTTGCCCACATTACAGACAAATGACAGAAAATGTGTGGAGAATTTTCAAACGAGAGAATGCGACAATGACAACCCTGTACTGTAAGACAAGGGCAAAACAGCGCCTGAAATGCTTCATTGCTCTGTATCCTCAGCACCAGAATTCCTTTCAAGTAATAAAGTTGATGAGAAGAAACATCGAATGTCTTAGGTTCATACGGAATGCAAATTAATAAGAGATAACTAAAAGTAAATGTAATAATCATAGCTTTGTTTACCTTTTCCATATTGTTCTAACTACTTCTGAATTGAAGTTGCAATTTTTACATTATTTATACACTAATTTTAGATTTAATGCTGGTTTAGTTTGGTTAATGGCATTTCCATTGTCTGCTCTTTAACGGCGAGAGCAGCAGAGACACGCACAGTAGAGCAGACCGCAGCACATCACAGCACACCCGTAAGCTTCAGCAAAGGAAACCAGCCTGGCCAGACCAATCAAACAGCAGCCTTACTTCCTTCCTCTCAGACGCACCTGATCAGAGTCTTCCACACCTGCTTGGTCCTGAAACCACAGGGAGAAGGGAGCCCAAGCGGCTCGCTCACATTGTACACTTGTGTATAGATGCAAGCCACAACATCTGACCTTCAGCTACAGTGGTGGGTTAGTTGTAAAGATAGTTGAACAGCAGCACAAACAAATAGGATAAAGAAGTAGTTATCATAATATAAGACTAAATCTTGTTTCCCAGCCTCTGGTGCAAAGAAGTTTGAATTCAGTTTCAGTGAATTCAGTTGCATTGATTTTCTTTAAATGACAATCTCAGTGTAGTAGTATACAGATAAGGATGAAATAAAGTAAAAAGTATTTGATGTCTCTATTCTATAGATAAGATGTATTTTCACATGAAAATTTAAAAAAACGAGCTAAAAAAAACTATAAAATGACAGTGAAAATCATTACACACACACACACACACACACACACGCACACACACACACACACACACACACGCACACACACACACACACACACACACACACACACACACACACACACACACACACACACACACACACACACACACACACACACACACACACACACACACACACACACACACACACACACACACACACACCATTACAATCGTGGCACCACATTTCAGTGCAATGCTGGCATCTTGTGGTGATAAAGTGGATTTTTTTTTTCCCCCTAATTTCAATACGTCAAACTTTTTGAAGTTTGAGATAAGGTTACAGTGAGGTTATTTTAGGTCAAACAGATACATTTAAACTAAGTTACAAACAAAAAACAGTTATAAAAGATCAGTGTAGATCATGACATAAGCACACAGCATGAGGACAATAAACATGTATCACAGACAAAACACACACGATCCAAGAACACACATGCAGATAAATGTAAAGATATAATGCAAACAGTGGAGTGTCAGGACAGCATCGGGATTTACTAACAATTGCTGATCAACTCTAAAGAACCAGAAGCTGTTAAATCAAAACGAAGCTGTGTACAAAAAAACAGAAGCGACTGCATATATTGTACATTAGGCCTACTTATTGTTTTCCTACGTTTCAAGTCATTTTCCAACTACACAGGCCATGCCTTGAATATACATATTGTTAGTAAACTGGATCAACTCAACATGGAGCCACATACAAATGATCAGACATGATAATGAATGAAAGAATATGTCACCGCAAGAAGTTGAGGAAAAAAAGGAAACGGAAGAGAAAACGAGAGCAGATGAGGAGAAATCAGATGAAAGGGTAGAGGGCTACCTTTAGATTAAAGTTAATCTGGCAGTCCTGAAAGCAGGGCAAGATGTGGAGAAAGGAAGAGAGAAACTCTTGCATTAAAATGAACACGTGACACAGGATGTACAGTTCAAGTCTCACCAAGGACACAGGAGGGAGCTGGAAGCTAAGGGGAAAAAAGGAGAGAACCACAGAGGGACTTCTGAGGCGGGAAAGGAAAAAGGATTTCCAGAGGCCACGGAGAGTTGAACAGATACACAGCAAAGTCAAGTGGATGGCATAAGACACCTGAAGATGCAAGACAGCACCTGCAGGGAAATCCACACACAGCACTGCCACGGTGGCATGGCTGTTCCTGAGCTGTTTTAAATCATATAGCTGGATCTAAATAACACATCTGATCAGTTTGCTGATGTTGATAATGAAACACATTCACGAGGAAATCAGATAAATGCTAAGAACTCATTCTGGAGACGTATTAGCAATCTGATTATGTGGTGCGCAGATTACAACGTAACGAGATACTTTTCTGCAAAGCTGAATGAATATTTCACCTTAAATACCCTGTTGCTGAGTCTCGTAGCTCCTAGTGTGCAAATGTGCTTCAAGCATTATTCCCTGTCCTTTGAAAAAACAAAAGAGCCAAAGTTATCCTACGAGATGTCATATCCTCCCACAGAGTACACTGCTTCAGTGCTTGAAACACCCGTGTGGTAGCGTCGACTTTTCTTTAGTTATTTGTGTGCATCGCTGCAAAGCATACTTGCACGGTGCCAAGTGGCCAGTTTGGGAGGCGTCAAACAAACAACCAGCAGCTGCCTTACACTACTGTTTCTTACCAATATGAACAGATAAAGCTTTTTAAGGTGGGGGGGTAAAAGGAAAAGATCTGAGCATATCAGACAGAGGACAGAGAGGTGCTGCAGCCTGCAGCAACACGAGCATGAAAGAAGTTTTTAGCTTTTAAAGTAAATCTCAGAAATAACACCACAAACCTGTAAACAGGCCTGTCGTGGGCTCTCGAACAGATTTTCACAAACACAATCTGTACTTCACAATCATGAAAGTTTGGGTATCGATTAAGTGTTGTACAATAATTTGAGTTAATTTAATAAAGCACCTGTCTTATTTGTATTCTATTCTCATATAAGTGCACTTATAACGTTAAAATGTCACAAATGAATGCGGTAGGTGACTCGAAAAAATAATCATACATTAGTATATTTGCATTTCAGGCTCTCTCAGATCAGATATGCACTATTCCCAGAAGGACTCTAAAATAGGCTGTCAAAGAAATATGAACTCTGTCAAGTCATTTATTCCTATCAAACTGTGGAAAATTATCAAAATGTGTCAGTTTAACCAAGCTCTTTTCATATTTGTGAAGGGAGATTATTAATTCATGACAATTATTCTAACATGATAACAGCTATTGCAACACATTTACATAATTAAATGTTAACAATTAATAATTAGCTAGAACAACAAGGCAGCGTGGTGTTTTACTCTGAGCACAGCAGGTCACTGATTCATCTAATTGAAGGAGAGTTTTCTTTTTAGTCTAAATGTGTGGCATTTAATAGAACACTTATAGACCCCATTATTCTTCCTAAAAGTCCCATTTTGCATCGTTGATGGATCCAGTAATTATCGCCATTAAACTTCATCACAAAATTCCCTAACTGGCAGCGCACCGAGGTCTGACAGCTACAGCTTCACCAAAGGAAGCACATTTGTCGATTAAAAGACAGCTGCTGGGGAGTGGGTGCAGGTCTTTCAAAGCTGCAGCTGCCAAACACTTTCATTTAAGAGCTGCGCTGCTCTCTGGATAGCAGGTGACAATCTGATAATTCCTCTGGACGTGCTTCTGAGCTCAGGGTGGTTCCTTACTCAAAACAATAGCGGATTCGCTTTGGATAAACAAAGCTAACACGTAGGCTGTCAAAAGTCTTGTGTGCGGAAGACAAAAGCAGGTCTGATCATCGAAACGTAAAGACACATACAGGTACAGTGTATCTTACATGCTTTCCAACAAAAAAAACAGACACTGAGCTGTTTGTGGACAAGAAAGAAAAGCATTTACACTAAACTGCAGTTACGTTATCAGAGCAGGACCCGAAGATGCAGCGATAGATTTCCATGTTACACACGTTACACACAAGTTAATAAGTTAAAAGATGTGCAGACTGACATAAAAGCATCTTTAGTTTATTCCTCACCTCAAATTTCTGCCTCAGCTCCTCATTACCATCATCCTCCTCTGATATAGGAACATTGTAGTACTCTCCCTCCTCCTGGCACAATAGTTTATACCTGGAAATATAGAGACAAAGAAGGATGAAAAGATGGTACTATTGTACTCCTCTGCTGATTTTTACCAGCAGTACTTTGGCTCCATTTAACTGATGACAAACTTGCACTTGATTCCAGTTAATCATCATTATCACTGTATTTTTACCATCTTCTATACCGTCTGTTAGCTTTCATTTTGTGCCAGTAAACACATAACCCATACTCAACAATACTCCATATGTTAATCTGAATAAGATACCAAGAGGACAGAGAATGTAATAGTAATGTAAAATTAACAATAAATGATAATCTCATTTTTCTTCTAGGGGTCCGAAAGGGCAGTTAATTATATTCTGCATATGGATTTGGCTTATGTCAGGTGGCCTTTCTGACACAACCCTCTAATCTATCTGCACTTAATAATAATAATAATCCATTTCATTTATAGAGCGCTTTTAAAAGATCTCAAAGACGCTTCACAGACACAAAGATAAAACATTGAGATCAAGAAAATTAAAAAATTAAAAACAACAGGATAAAAAAGACAAGAGATAAAAGATAAGATAAAAGATAAGAAACAAATCACACATTAAAAGCTGTTCTGAAGAGGTGAGTTTTGAGATGCGATTTGAAGGTGGGTAAGTCTGTGCAATCGCCCCAGGTCCGGTGCTTGGTTCTGACTGGTGGAGACAGGAGGTTGGCATGGGAGGATGGGAGACTGGGGGAGGGAGTGATGTCGGAGCAGGTCGGTAAGGTAGCAGGGGGCCTGGTTGTAGAAGGCTTTGTGGGAGAGGAGGAGGACTTTGAAATGGATGCGTTAAGGGACAGGGAGCCAGTGGAGCCTCTGGAGGACTGGGGTGATGTGGTCACGGGAGGACTGGGGTGATGTGGTCACGGGAGGACTGGGGTTATGTGGACACGGGAGGACTGGGGTTATGTGGTCACGGGAGGACTGGGGTTATGTGGTCACGGGAGGACTGGGGTGATGTGGTCACGGGAGGACTGGGGTGATGTGGTCACGGGAGGACTGGGGTTATGTGGTCACGGGAGGACTGGGGTGATGTGGACACGGGAGGACTGGGGTGATGTGGACACGGGAGGACTGGGGTGATGTGGACACGGGAGGACTGGGGTGATGTGGACACGGGAGGACTGGGGTGATGTGGACACGGGAGGACTGGGGTGATGTGGTCACGGGAGGACTGGGGTGATGTGGTCACGGGAGGACTGGGGTGATGTGGTCACGGGAGGACTGGGGTGATGTGGTCACGGGAGGACTGGGGTGATGTGGTCACGGGAGGACTGGGGTGATGTGGTCACGGGAGGACTGGGGTGATGTGGTCACGGGAGGACTGGGGTGAGGTGGTCACGGGAGGACTGGGGTGATGTGGTCACGGGAGGACTGGGGTGATGTGGTCACGGGAGGACTGGGGTGATGTGGTCACGGGAGGACTGGGGTGATGTGGTCACGGGAGGACTGGGGTGATGTGGTCACGGGAGGGTGTGGGTGAGCAGGCGAGCGGCAGAGTTTTGTATGTGTTTATCAAGGACCTTGGAGGATGAGCCGTAGAGAATGCTGTTGCAGTAGTTGAATCTGGAAGTGATGAAGGCATGGATGAGAGTTTCAGCGGCGGGGAAGGAAAGTGATGGGCGGAGGCTAGGGATGGACGGTATGGACTAAAAAATGTATCACGATAATTTCTGGCATTTATCCCGATAACGATAAAAATTACGATAAAAAAAATACCAATTCAACTCCATCTTTTCAACTATAAATCTATCTCGCTCTCAGTTCCGCCATGTTTGTTACATGGGAATTTATCCTTTTTCCCTTCTTTCTTTCTTTCTTTCTTTCTTTCTTTCTTTCTTTCTTTCTTTCTTTCTTTCTTTCTTTCTTTCTTTCTTTCTTTCTTTCTTTCTTTCTTTCTTTCTTTCTTTCTTTCTTTCTTTCTTTCTTTCTTTCTTTCTTTCTTTCTTTCTTTCTTTCTTTCAGGCTCATTTCCTTCCTTCCTTCCCTTCCTTCCTTCTTTCCTCCTGCTCTTCCCTCCCTTCTTCCCTCCCTTCTTCCCTTCCTTCTTCCCTTCCTTCTTCCCTTCCTTCCTTCCTTCCTTCCTTCCTTCCTTCCTTCCTTCCTTCCTTCCTTCCTTCCTTCCTTCCTTCCTTCCTTCCTTCCTTCCTTCCTTCCTTCCTTCCTTCCTTCCTTCCTTCCTTCCTTCCTTCCTTCCTTCCTTCCTTCCTTCCTTCCTTCCCTCCCGTACGTTGTGCGTGGATTTAACGCAGAACCATAATTCAGGCTTTACACAAAAACATCATCAACGGGAATTTATCGTTTTTACCGCAACATGACAAATTCTTATCGTGAGGAATTTTTTTGACGGTATATCGTGAACGGTAAAATAGCGCCCATTCCTAGCGGAGGCATGCAATGTTTTTCAGGCGGTGGGAAAGACGGTGTGGTTGATGGTGTCAAAGGCTGCTGTGAGGTCCAGGAGAAGGAGAATGCTGAGGTGGCCGGAGTCTGAGGATAGGAGGAGGTCGTGGGTGACTTTGAGGAGGGCTGTTTCTGTGCTGTGACGCGAGCGGAAGCCAGATTGAAATGGTTCTAACAGGTCATTGGAGGTGAGGTGGGTTTTGAGTTGGGTGGCGACGGCACGTTCCAGTATTTTAGACAGAAAGGGGAGGTTGGAGATGGGCCGGAAGTTGCTCATGGTGTCAGGGTTGAGTCCAGGTTTTCTGAGGATGGGGGTGTCGGGGACTGAGCCAGAACTGAAGGAGGAGTTGATGATGTCGGAGATGAGGGGGGAAATGGCTGGAAGACCGTCCTTTACGAGTTTGGATGGGATGGGGTCCAGAGCACAGGTGGAGCTTCTCATGCCTGCCATGAGTTTGGACAACTCTACTGGGGACACGGGAGAGAACTGAGAGAGAGGCGCTGAGTAGTGCAGGGGGAGTGGAGAGGGTGGTGGAGGAAGTCAGGTTACTGTGAATGGTGTCTATTTTGTTCTGGAAAAATGACAGTAAGTCGTTGCATTTGGTTACTGTGAAGGAGCTGGAGATGTTATAACTGGGTTTAAGGAGTTTATTTATTGTAGAGAAGAGAGCCTTGGGGTTGGATGAGCCGGAGTGGATGAGGTTTGAGTAGAGGTTGGACCGAGTTGAGTTGAGGGCGTCGTTGTATTGGTGGAGACTTGGGGCCAGGACTATGAGAACGCTGTGTTGTCACATAATCCTGCATAATCATACTACTGGAGTAAATTCTAGCCCCCTTATTCACAACGTAATGTCCTTTTAGAGCTTTAAAAGACAATTTGCTGCAATCAATGGCCTACGTTAATACTGAAAATAAACACCTGTACCTGGAGCTTTTGCTAAATCATGAACTTGTGTTTGGTGTTACAATCCATTCTCGAGGAAACGCCAAGGGACATCGTATTGATCAAACAATGTCCTTTGACATGTAAACCAGAATAGGAGATGACTGTTGTAAATTAAATCATGAAGGATATTATAAAAGCATAACATGCAAACACCTGAATCAAAAAATGCTCTCATTTGGAGTAAGGCCAATGATTAGATTACAACTGTCCATATAGTCAGGCTACAGGTCTGGCTTTTACACACAGCAGCACAAGTATGCAATATTACAGTATTTTTGTTCCCAATTCAATAAGTAGCTGAAACTTTAAATACAGGTTCTGAATCAGGGAAGGAATTAAAACTTTATGAGTATATAATAAAATATTAATTCCAATGATCAATAACTAATCCTTGAGGAAGTCAGTCTTACCAGCCACACACTGGAGCTTTCATGAGCTCTGACACTCCAAAGGAAAGGGACCCCATGAAGTCATTCCTGGTGGTCCGATCCCAGTCCCACACCTCGATGGACAGCCTGCGGTCTTTATCTGAAGGCTTCAGCTTGCTGCAGAGCACATTAAGGTCATTGTGCAGAATAAAACAGCATATACTACAGAATAAACTAATCTACTAATGCAAAGAGTAAATCCATGTACACCCAGGCATTATATTAATGTTTAGCTTTTAATACTAGTACTTTTGACATGAAATTCATCATGCATTATTTAGAAAACTGCATTTTAAAGAACACATCCAACGACCTGGACAGAAGTGGTGGTAAACAGCGGACGTCATACTCACAAAGCAAAAGTCTCGTTCCATTTGGGGTTGAGGTTGGCGCGGATTGTTTTGGTCTTCTGCTTGGTCTCATTTTTGGGATCTGGTATGAGCTTGAGCTTCACATATGGGTCAGACAGGCCATTGGGGTCCATGGGGATGAGGTTTCTGCCTTCACCCACTGAGAAAAACGAAGATTAGGAAACGGTTAAGACTAGTTAAGTCTCGCTAAAATAATACATTGGCAGCACAAACAACTCCACCTCTTCTCTCTACAGCAACACCCTTGTTCTTATCAGACTGGTTTTAAGGGAAATAATGATTTTGGTCAGGTAAAATATGATTTCTATTAACCAACAGATGAGGGCAGCACGGTGACATGTTGAGTAACACTTTCAACTGAGAGCAAAAAGGTCCTTCCTTCAAATCTCTGCCGACTTCTTTCTGTGTATGTAGACTTGCAGCAACAGGTCTGATTGATTGGTGACACTAAATTGATGATAGGAGACTATCATAGGCAGGTCAACATATTCAGGGTGTACTCTGCCTCTCGCTTGATGACAGATGGGTTGAAGTAGTCTTATCGACCGAGTGGACCAACAGGAGAGCGGCAATAGAAAAGAAAGTGCTGGTGTTTTGGATCAGTGTGTCACACAGCCTGTGAGGAGTATTAACGGTTCTGATCCATAAACAGAGCAAACGAGGAAGCGCCATTAGGACAGTGAGTCAGAATTACAAGCTGTGTCAGGCTTAAGTGGGCGAAGACTCTTCTTGTCCTTCTGTATGTGGCTATTAAGTAAACAAGGGCACACAAGGGACATCAGCACTCCATTAGCCATGAGTTCTGGAGAACAGCCAGATATTAGTTATAGCACAACACACACACACACACACACACACACACACACACACACACACACACACACACACACACACACACACACACACACACACACACACACACACACACACACACACACACACACAGTCAGGTATATACACAAATACACACATGCTAAGTTTGTTTACATACAATAGACCAAGGTCTTGGCGGAGAAACTGTGGAGCTGTTGAACTTTGAACCCTGGAGACTGAAGTCGGTGAAGCGGGGTGCACACATAAGGATTTTCTTTTACTTCTGAAGAGATTATTTCTCTGTAAAGACCCCACACATGAAGATTAAAAAAATGGGTATTTATGGCACTGTTCGTGGTGTGCTCCGGTAATCTCAGTGCCGCACACACACACGATTCTGGCCTGCAGGCGGTCAAGAATCTTGTTCTCCGAGCCACAAATCTCTCGTGATCAACGGTGATCTAACAAAACGAAGAACAAGGAACATACTGTAGCAACAGCCATAACAACCGGAAAACACAACATGGCTGAAGAAGACATACAAGACAAGGCAATGATGGTGGTCTAGGGACTGTTGTGTTTGAGAAAAAAATCTTGAAATTAAAAAAAAAAAAAAAAAGGAGAAAAGACTATGGAAAAAATCCTCGAGACGGCATGAACACAGACTTCATAATTTACAGAGCGAGCTCGAGGTGAGTTGTCAAATTCACTAATGGCAGGTGCCATTAGCCTAAAACAAATGTGGGGACATCAAGAAAGACATTGTGCACATTAAATTGTGTTAATGGCCATCGTTTGTATCACGTTAACAGATAACTGACTGTTAACTGGGTACAGTCTGTTTCACGTCTCAATCGTTGTCTGCCGTCTCCCCATAAGATAATGGGGAGTTGGTGGGGAAGGGGGTAATCGAGACAAAAACCGCCTGATAATCTTTTTGTGTGCACCCTGCTGATGTCTGGTCCTGTCAGCCACAGCACAGTGACATCGTCAGCAGGGACTACTGCTCTTGTTAAATGTACTTCTGCCGTTTGCTTCAGTTCTTAAAAACCTGTAGTGGAAGATTTGGCTGCGAAACAACAAAAGCAAGGTGTGAAGAAATACAATGGATGCAGGAGCCTGAGGGAAGGTGTGCACGTAAGCGTTGAGCAAACCCCTTCAAGAAACCGTGTGATGAGTTTGTACTCGAGCGCAACAATTCACAGAAAAGGGAGGATCAAGCTTCAGCTGATTTAAATGAAACAATAAAACAGAATGAAATAAATCAATCTTTCAATTGCATAGGTACAATGAAAAAAGGCATAACTATAATACACATTCAAAAAGATTGTCTGTTTTCTGCTTCTTACAAAACAAAAGCTAGTTTTTTGCTGCAGCACTGAAACACGTCTCTGTGCTCATACACAATATCACTGTACATTGTCAGCTCTGAATAGACTGATTCTATTTACAGTCTTGTTGGATTCTCTGGATAAAATCCAGTGACATTTGGCCCCGGTACTGTTCAGCCTGCACAAGGCTTTACCTCATGCAAAAATGATATTATGGTGAATGCGAGAGAAGTTAACATGCACTACATCTGAAGTTTTACACTTCAAACAGCGGTATCTTCCTACAACCTAAAGGTCATGTTTTAAATATCTCTTCTCTCTGCAAAAGTCCCTTCACTCAAGTAGCATTTCTAAATCACATCAAAGGGGCATTGCTTTGAGGAAGTGAGACAGTTTCCAAGATTATTGTGCTTAATGTATGATGCCAAATACATGTATACACTTTCCTGTACTAAAACAGGGAACAATAGAGTAAATGTGAGTTGAAAAAATAAATAATGAAATCATACAATCCAGGAATAGACTACAGTATGTAACGAAAGTCTTGCATGTAGACATAAACACTCCTGTATGGCTAATTTCAACTGTTGAACACCTCATTGCAAGTGTGTTAATTATGCTTCTCTTCTGACTATAGCACTCTGTACTCATTTACTAGGGATAAGGAGCTGTTAAGTCACGGGACATTGTGCTTCCAGTCGTTATGCACTTCAACTCAGCGTGACTTGCCGTCATTAATCAAACAAGGTGTGCATGAGGAGGTGTTTGTGAGAAGTCCTAATTTGTTGCTACTGCTCTCCGTGGACTCAGCCTGACATACAAAGTGCTTTTGAATAGTTGGTTAAAGGTCAAATCAGTGTGAATACCTGTGAGTGAACTGTGCTCTAATGCTGGGTTATTTTTGACTAATTACACCAAATAACAACAAGTTGTATTACCACAATGAGCTTGATTCCTCCCAGTTGAGTTGCAGCAATAACATTGTATTTCTGTCAACTTTTGTTCTGGAGGGGATCAGGACTGATAAAGGCAGAGAAACATGTTGAAAACTGTGCAAAGGTAGAGAGTGCAAGCTCACAGGAGGTAGTTGAGGCAGTACAATGACACACTGGGAATACCAATGAGATGTCTTCTGTTAGTCTGGCAGCAAATGTCCCACAGCAACAAAGTTCAGCTGTTCTCTGAACTCCATGGAGACGCTGCAGGAAGGAAATAGTCTGTGTGTGTATTTATGTGTTTAAATGATAGTGACAAGCTGCAAAACAAGGCCTTAAGCGCAACTGCTTTTAACTGCAAATGCATTTAAAAAAAATGTTTTTATACTGTAATAGCTTGCATAACGTTATTTTGCAACCTTCTTTCTTCAAAATTTGAAATGTCAAAAAAAAATGTTGTTCTGCTATCCACGTCAAGAAGACGTTTTAGGAGATAATAATGTCCCAATAAAAGCAGGTGGTGAGACAGGTCCAATGACAGAAGACGCCTCGTCTTCAGCTGATACCGGATGACACAGCCTCAGAAATGACAACAGCCCTGTTTGTTCGTCCCCTCCCTGAGTCCACAGAGTCTACAAACCACTGAGAGGGAGTGTATCCTTCTTATGAGCGTATACAATTCTATGCAATCCTAAAAAAAACTGCAGTCTAACAATCGTACAACTGAAAGACTTAGTGCAGAGCTTAGAGACAGGACGCGGTGCAGTCCCAGTGACTGGCCCTGTATGGGAGAAAAGTGCTGGCACCGGTATTTCCATTAGTGCTATCAGCTGCTCCATCATAACTGACTCATTGGGAAAATGTAATAGTAGGGTTTTGAAGTTAATTTTCACCTGGCAAGAATTTTTTTGGACTCCAAAAACTCAAAAGCATTTTTTAAAAGCTACAGAGTGGATGTAGCAGTCTTCAGATTATCGGACAGTGGACATGAGTTGAAAACCTCAGGTCCAGATCGAATCACAGACCAAAGTTTAGTCCATTCCGTTTTTTACCACGTCCTCTCTGGACTCAAACAG
The DNA here is from genome assembly GCF_033807715.1 of Cololabis saira. Classification (NCBI taxonomy): domain Eukaryota; kingdom Metazoa; phylum Chordata; class Actinopteri; order Beloniformes; family Belonidae; genus Cololabis; species Cololabis saira. The sequence continues at coordinate 37,755,396 of NC_084587.1, forward strand.
CAACTGTGTTGTTTTTGTCAAACCAAGCTAGGTAGATGAGAAACCTTCATAACATACATGTACAAATTCCACATATTGTCACTGGAAAGCCCTGTTTCTGAGTAAAAACATGTCATTGTGACACCTATAAGTCCGCTGCCTACATGAAGACGGCGTTTCTTTAACACGCACATTTAAACATATAATATATATATTTTTTTTTTAACCATGATGATCAAATGAAGGATTCAGAAAGAAATATGGTAACAAAGCACTTGTCGCTATTTTATTAAATATTAAGTGCACTGCGTGAATTGTAAAATCAACAACAAAATGGGAATTTTTGATGTTTTGTAAACTGAAATAGAGTGCATTATTATGACATGATATATTATAAAACTATATACCCGTAATGTGTATTTGTTTAGTTCATTTAATCATTTTCTAAAGGACAGGTCTGCATTAACGTTAAGTGCAGTGAGTTTACCCAGATCTGAAAAGTGAAAAGGACAGAAGAGTGAGTCCGTGCACAACTCAAGATACATTTACCTCCAGCCTACGACTTTCTCACAAACACGGGAAACCTGTGGTTGCAGCACACTCTGCTCTCCTCTCGCTCAGCAACTAAATCTACAATTAATCTTGTAACACTTTCTTAGTGCAACAGCCCTGTGACCCTAAATTATCTATATTTGGCCAGTTTCTTCAGCAATGTGAAGACCACAACAGCTGCTGCACAAGAAGAGATGAATATAAGGCAGATTTCTGCTCCAACTGCTTGACTCAACATGAGATGTTAACCAGTCTTAGAAGTGAAACAATGTAAAGTGCCACAACACCTCCATAATGTTCAACAATCAAATGTAGCTTCCTTTATCCACCTCCAGCTATATCCACTCTCAGCACCAGCATACACCCACAATGCACCTGCATTTAAAACCTTTTGACTCCCACAGCAGCAGTCATGCAACAAATAGCAGAAGCACACTTGGACATAGAGGCAAAAGGAAAAGTCTATTCTAAAGGTTAAATCGGAGATAAAAGAGAAATGAGAGGCATGGTTAATGACACTTGCTTCCAGAACTGGGTGAGTCAATGAGGGAACAAAAGGAAAATGTAATTATTAACACTGAGTCTCATATAATCCCAAAAGAACTGCCAACGGCAAGTGGTGTATGCACATGTCCTCATATACCCACACGCCATGCCAGGAATGAGCAGAAATGAATAACTGACGATTCTTAGTCTGGATATTTGCAAAGAAATAATGAACAATAGAGCTGCTGAAACAAGCAGGGGGGTGGCTTCCTCAGCACCGGCAAACAGAGGGGAAGTCTGTGCAGGAATATTGTCCAAGTGGCAGAAAACAAGCTTAACTATGCCTATCATTCACCAGAGAAACAGATCTGCTTTTGTCTTCTTCCTCACTTCCCCAAATCAATTTGTTCCCAGCCGATAAACCAAAAAAAGCTCCAAACTTGTGTTTCTGGAAACTACACCAAAAATCTCCCACTGTGTCCAAGTAAATCATTACTTAATTTAGCTATTTCAGGTTCTGCTGCCAAAACGTTTGTTTGTTCATCTCGATTGGTCTGCTTGGAGTACATGAATCTGTTTAAAGACCAGCTGCTTCTCCTGGCATCCATGCCCCTTCCTCTTGGACATTTTGGCTCTAGATAGCTGACGATGCACAAAAGTTCATTCAAATCTGATTGTGGGTTTGGTTGCACATTTCTGGTCATCATCATTTTCCACTTCCTTAGAAAGTCAGGCTTTTTGGGGGAGGAGGGGGACACTAATTTGGGGTAAGTTGGAGCAAGACTCTCTTTGCATCTTTGTCTCTTTAACTGAAAAAGGTGTGTTATTCAGTGGAGGAAAACTAGAACTTAATAGTTAAGAGTTGTGTTTGCAGAATGAAAATTACGTAACGTCTTCTCTTCCCCAGCCGTCAATTGTGCCATGTTGCTACTCCGTCATCCAGTGTAACACAAATGTTTTGTCAGGCTCTGTGTAAAACAGCTAAAGCATCTGAAATGATCTCAAACCCAATTTGGCTTGAGTGAGATGCGAGCTGGTGTAGCAATTCCTTGCACATGCACCTACACACAGTCAAGGAAAAAAATCCAGACAACGCATACACATGTTAACATGCATGCTCACATCAGGAGCACACGTGCCACAGAACGCCATGAGGCTGCAGGTGTTCACGCACACTAAACACCGTTCTTATCGTGATTATGGTGCACAGTCCTGTGTGTGTAATAGGTATGGATCTCCAATAATGGATATACAGTGTATTTAATAAAATAGTGTGTAACCCTAAACCTTTGACAACTACAGTATGAGTTTATAGTTGAATCCATAGCTGACTGCAGAAATGCATGAGTGTGCAAAAATTAAAGAAATATTAGGTTGGAATGGTGCTGAGGGAGACACAAGTGGATCAAATCATGTTACTTATTGAACTCAAAGACACATTCAAGACCACGAGAGACTGGTTGTCCATAAGACAGGAGGTTGCTAGCAGGAGCTCCTTGTTTTTTTATTAGTTGTTTTTTTTAACAACTTATTGCTAAACAACCAATTACTAAGAGGTCTTTAATGTTTAATTTCCCTTGTTTTATAATAATCCTTTGCATCCAAATGGCAAACGAACTGCTTAACCCTAGGGAGGGTGTCTAGTGTAAAATGTAGTAAATCCCCCACTTGCTCTGCAACACTGCTAACAAGTCGAGGCTCAGACGCATGAAAAGTCCAGCGCTGTCAGTCAACGGTAAGCTGGCAGAGTCAAGTCATAACCTTGTCCGTGACTAAGAGTTTGGACATTTTTATCATGATCCTCAAGATGCTTTAATGCAGCTTCTACAGAATGACTCAGAATATTGCCCTGGTACACGCGCAATGTTTATTTGTGCAGTGCGATGTCAAAGTAACGAAACGAAAAGAACACGGCATTGAGATCAGTCAGTTCAGTATATTTATATGCGCCGTTTGCTGTTGAGCCAAGTCAGGCGATGGTTATAGCTCGACTGGACTTCTGCTCCAGTGTTTAAGCACCGGAGAAAATTGATTTATTGACAGAAGTTTGTCTGGCAGTGCTACAATTTGTTTTTTTGAAATATCCTTTTCTGCTTGTCAGCACTGGATTTGTTCAGTAATTAGATGCTGGAAAATCGGCGCCGTGACGACTGGTGAATCAGAAAGCTTCTGTGTTTTGTGTATGTGCAGTATGCTTATTATTTCCTTTATTTAACCAGGCAAGCAAATTAAGAACAAATTTCTTATTTTGCTTACATTTTTTTGGACTTAAGTTCTTATTGACTTCTTCTTCACCTGTTTCTGCTGAGATAAAGGCATGTTAACATTTACATGGATTCCTCCTGTTGGGTTCATTTCAGCTTTTAAAAGACAAACTCAATGTCTAAGAATGTTGTGAAAATGTGCTAAATGTAAACCACTTCAGTCATCAGTGGCTGCAGTCTTATAGCTGATGGTGTAAACAGCATTAACTCCACTAGCAGGCAGATTCATCATCTACACAAATAATAAGACCAGGAAATGTATGCTCCTATTAGAATTTTAATATTTACACACATGACCAAATGTCAAAGTTGTAAAATCACTTTTTAAAAGACAGAGAAATGATATACTCTTTAATTGCAATAGGTTTTTATTAATTTTTTCATGGTATTTACGTAAATACGTATGTTTTATCTGTGCAGCCCTTTGGCCAACTCTTGTTGTTATAAATGTGATATATAAATAAACTTTGACTTGATGTGACTTGTTCATTTGCGTGCCTTTGTGTGATAGACCAAAGATAAAAACAAATTAATTCGCCCCAGGTCAGAGCCATCATGATATTTTCACCACATATGCACCACATATGAAACTGAAAAAATGGCTGAGCCTCCTCTCAGTCTGGGGGAAAAAAGAAACAAGACAGAAAAGAAAAACTACAGGAAGCAAAGTTGTACTCGGATAATGAACGTCATGATCAGCACAGCTGTGTAAGTCATATTGTTCATCCCGCTGACATTTGCAGTGTTAGCCATGATGCTGCTTCACTGTCCCTGCTACTTCCAGCGATAATTTGATAAGTGAATAAGTCAAGCAGGTGCAGTGCCAGGGGCTTGTGATGCAGTGGCCCCTGTCTGCCAGTTAACTGAATGACTGTGCGTGCCCACTGCCATCATTGTTTAACCACACGTGCAGATGTACTATTGTTACAGTTTGGGGATTTAGATCATGCCTTGAAATTGGTTTCTTTCTTCATATCTGGTAATTCAAGCACGCACAAATTTGTTCAATATGAGCAAGCAGTGCACATGTTTGTCATTGTCATAAAACAATAATATCCGTCTATCTAAGAGGTTTTGCACTTAACAGTTACGAACCCATTGGACATTAGTTTAAATATTTGTTTAAATATTGCTACAAGGGGCATACTGGTAGCTACAACTATTTTAGCACAAATGCATTTGACAGATTATGTTTGAAATTATCTCAGCTTAACCACAGCAGCTGGTCTGCCATTATTTGCTCTGAAAGGATTATTCAATACTGTGTGCCAAGTCAACAGTTACAGAAAATAATACGTGATTCATGAAGTAAATCCCTTCCATCTTCAGTGGTGACATGTGCAGTTTGTATTTAGAAAGCAGTCAGGTCATGCAAAGGATGTATGGATGAATGACGTGGAAGGGTGAAAATGTACAAAATAATCCAACGTACCCTATTTCTCTTTCAGTTATCAGCTGCAATATTGTGAGTAAAGACTACAGAAGAAAAGACCGGCATGGAAAGAAGTTGATCAATCATATGCAACCTAGGTGCAGTGATTAGTAAATGTAAATGTAAATCCTGCCAAAGCTAAATACTTATGAGTAACTTAGTGTCTTCTTTAGGACACAAGCCACTCAAAGTTCGGACAATGAGGGAGGAAATCTGTTAAGAGGTAGGTTAACGTTTATTCAGAAAGAAGCTATAGATTAACTAATTGCTGGCATCTAAATTAAAAGGAAAAATCATAAAACAAGCAACAACTATATTGTGGGGTTTTATATCACACCATTATATCATTGAGCAGCTTCATAGTCTCTTTTGCGATATAACGTTGAAGCATGAAGTGTAGTACATGGACCATGGACTGAAGTTGCAAGATGGATGTTCTGCAGAAAAGAAAATGTTGTGACAAAATAAATAACTGTGAAGTCCAGAGTAATGTAAGTACTGTTTATCAATAAGAGTATTAGCACAAACAAACCCCAAGGATATTTATGAGGACTGAGTTGTTTCAGAGGTTGAAAATTCCCTCCTCTGTGGTCCTTGTTCTCAGCAGCTGTCTCACTTCCCACTGAAATTCCTCGCTGATTCAGCAAACAGAGAGCTGTGACCACTGCTGACTGCAGGTAAGACACGAACCCCTCATAAATTCAGAACTTCCAACAACGGGTAAGGCAGGTCATTCCCCAACCTGAAGATCATGCCAAAATATATATATACGTATATGTACATGATAGAAGCCCTGTAGTGTGGGTGTGTATGTTTAAATGAGTACATAATACACAATGGAAAATGCTTCGCAGGAACTGAAAAAAGCAAAAGAAATAGAAAAAGGGCACTATATAGATGCAGACCATTTTACTTTTTTTTTAAAAAGAAAAAGCATCTTTTAACAAATGCAAGTAGATTTGGAGAGATAGATTTGCTTTTTGAAGCATTACATTACTATTATTTTATCTTACATCGCTGTTACTATTGCCTCCTTGAATGCCCTACGTTCGTGTTTCTAGAACCAAAAGTTTCCGTAACTGAAGGGTGGGGACGGCCACAGACATTTTCAGACAGGATAGCTCTCCAATTAATACCAAAAGTATACAATTGTAATTCCATGAGCATTTTTGCGAACACTGCTCAGATCCAGTTTTTGTGCAGTTCTGACGAGACATGAATAAAAAAAACCTCAGTTTGTTTTGCAAAAATAAATCAGTTGAATCAGAAGCTCTAGCGAAAATCGAGCAAGTCGTGATTCTTTAAAAAGAATAACAAAATGAAGCCCACACAGAAGACTTCGCACTTCTGCTGGATCACACATTTCCTTTGGGATCACCTTCCAAATATGGTCTAATTATGAATTGTGTCTTAGACAGTAATGTTTAGAGAAGCTCAGCAGGTTTGTGCACTACAAAAAGTGGTTTTCGGGGGGGGGGGGGGTTGGTATACGAATAGCTGACAGTCACAAGATTCACCGCATGATAAGCAAGAAGAGTGAGTTAATGGTGATGAAACTTCGATTTAGGTTAACCTAAACTGATTTAGGTTAGTGGAAGCATGGGATAGATGAGTATGGCCTGTGAGAATCAAAACAATCAGAAACTGGTCACCAAAAGAAGTAATTGAAATTGATCCATGCTCACAAGGGAGACAGAACAATTTAATCTACAGCTACCTACACACTTGAGCCAGTCACACTCACACCCAGACACACAAACATAATGCAAACATCTTGCATAAAAATTGTATAAATAGCTTCCAATGCATCTCATTTGCAATTAAAGCCCATTCAACTAACTGTGTGCTAAAAGGGAAAAAAATCTAATCAGGCATACCTGTGACCTGCAGCTTCTCCCCGGTGACCTCACACTTCAGGTAAAGACGCCCCCTTCTTTCAGTGTGATCAGTTCCACACATGCTGGGCACGTTCATGACACACTGGTTATGGACATTCATATCGCAGGCTGGTGAGACATAAAGAGAAGATAAGCTCATCAGGCAACAGTTGATGTCTTCTGTATTTGAGACCCTAAACATACACACCATGTTTTACTTAATTGACTGTCATATGAACAGTGTTGTAAGTTTCCTGTTTAAAAAATCAAGACAAACAGATTTGACTGCGTAGGGTTGCATCATTCAGGTTAACAAACATTTATATGTAAAATAGCAAAAAAAACATAATCTTTTAAAAATGCCTTCTGTGCATCCATACATCATTTCAATGTGTAATATTCCAGCACAGTAAGCCGCTTTATAAATGCCTTCTAGATTTACTCTACCTCTTCCTGTACCTATCTCTACTGACATATTTCAAACTCATTTCATGTTTGACTGAATGATAAAGGATTGTTTTTACTGAACGCTGCCTGACAGAGGAGATAACAAGGTTATGACCTAGATGCAGATGCATCTCTGTGACGACATGTGTACATGTCATTTCAGTCAGCCAGCTGCGCCTCCCCATGGACTGAGTATAGTTACCTGTGGTTGCATAATTGTGTCACTCGGTCAGACAATGAAAGACAATGAAAGAGCTACGCCTCTGTCAGAGTGTCTACGATGGAAACCTTCTCTTTGTGGCGCTCCAGGGAAGTCCTGTGGCTCATTAATGCGTAAAATTACCACTGTGCCATTTAAAAAGAGCATGTTTTAACGTGCAAATGATCTGCCAAGCAAAATACTGTTGACTTAATTAGTCGTCTGATCCAATTATGTATCTCACAGGTGTACAACTAAGAGCATGTTCTGTTTGAATTTTATAATTTTTGTTTTAAATAAAAAGAGCAGCTCACTTTTCTGTATCTAACTTTTCTTCTAACCTTTAATTAAAATTCCCACAACGGTTCAAAGAAATCTTTTATTTCCCCAGTTTTAATTGCATTGTTGCTTATTTTTCTTTTCCCAAGTTTCTCAAAACAAGTTTAATATTATTTATTTCATTTCAGAATCAGTACATACACATATACAAGTGATTATTTGCTGGCAGTTACTGTCTCTCTATAGAAAAAAATGTAAAAACACTTGCTGGAGGGAAAAAAAAGTGGGAAAGAGTGAAAAGACTGTTTTAACTTCGTAAACTACTATGCATTTATACAGGAAACTATCGTTTTGAAAAGCCTACTCTCAGAATGAAATTGTAGCAAAGAACACAACGCAGACATTGATGTATAAGACGCACTTGTATCACGTCTTGTTTAAGCATCACGTTTTGTATCTAGGAAACCAGATATACAGTTTATAATCTAATTGAACAAGTTCATCTAAATCTGTAGGGAGGGATATGATTTATCTCAGAGGATTGTGATATTTCGGTCAGACTGCCAAGCCACTGATTTACAGTGCTGCAGTTCTATTTCTGCACACCCTGGAGCTGTCATTACACATAACTAGTGGTCAGTAGTAAACAGCATGTAATGTATCTAGGAGCTCGTTAAAGCTTCTGACTTTAATCCACAAACACAAGATTAAAGTCATTAAGGGCGAGAGGGAGATATTCATAAAGGGAGAAACAGAGTGTTGATAGCATGTCTCTCGCAGTAGTCTATAGACAAAGGACTGAATATTATTTTTGAAAAAAAAAAATCAAAGAATATGAGCACACAAAATAGCAAAAAATCACACACAAAAAAGAAGAGTTTAAAAATAAGAAATATTCATAAAAGATCGGTAAATAATGAATGCTGCTGTTAATGTTTCTTTTCATCAATAATGTGATGTTACAACCCTAACAGCCATACATTGCAAAATATTACTTTGATTTGTAAACTTTCTTTATAAAATGTATGACATTAGCAAAATGCACTGCTCTTTTAAAGTCCCTGTACCAACAACCGAAGGTTTTAAAACATATTTAGATACTCACAATCACACTTCATGCCCTGGTGGATGAGGCCGTAGAGCAGAGAGCCACAGTGATCGCAGAAGGTTGGGCTCCCATAGGTGTGGATCTTGAACTTATGCTTTGTTCTGGGATCCTGGGAACGAAAATGAAGAAAGAGAAAATGCACAAATGTGAAACACACATCAGAACAAAAAGGCAAATCATTGATAAATATCAGCAATAGGTGTACATACTGTATGTCTATAAATCTCTGCATTCAAATTAATCCTGATTCACCAAAGCATATTTATTCAAAGCTAGAAAAACCTACTGCAAAGACAAAGAAACACCACTGATGACAGTACTATATTTCCTTTTATTAATTAACTTATTAATTAGGTTTATTTTTTTGTTTGCGCTAGGGGTATTTGTAAAAATTATAAAAAGGTATTTTAATTTCAAAGTCATAGCCTTATTTTAAAATTTTTAATCTCTGAAAAAACTGTCTACAATTGTCAATTGTCAGGAACACAAGTGAGTCTCAGAGCATGCAGGACTCACTTGTGTTCCTGACAGAAAAATAAGGGTCAAAATCATCATATTAATCCATGTGCATCCTGTGAGGATCACCAATTATGTGCAATCACTTTTTAGATCAACTTAAAGTTAAACAAAAGCTTTTTATTACAATTATTTTTATGTATTTCATTTTTGTTAGCTCATAAAATTCTGGTTTTACACGGCTTGCCTCCTGTGCAGGCCTGCGCCTGGTGTCTTTCACAATGACTCATAACAGACTTCCAATGCAATATAAGATGGAGCGTGCGTGCATGAGTGCGTGCGTCTTAGTGTTTGTTGTCCTTTGCATTTGTAAATTTGTGAACATTGAGACTGTTTTAGCTCCATATAGTGTTTGTGATTGTAAAAAAGTTGTCAAAACCATCTAAGCTATGAATTAGAGCTGGGCGATATGACCTCAAATCAATATCACGATAAATTAGGCAGCTTTACCTCGATAACGATAAATGTACGATAAACCTTAGCAGGCAACAAAAAAGGTCTATTTTCAGATCGGCTGATTGGTCGGTAACTCCAGACAGCTGCTCTGAGTTGAGAACTCAGCACACAGTAGCATACCGTGACTCGTTTGTAAGATGGGCTGTTGGAGTTACTGTGCGCTGAAGTTAATTTCTCAGCACAAGAAAGGTCATGTGTAGCGTGAGAGTGTGTGAACTTGTAGAAATGCGCAAGTCTCACACTACACAACCCTGTTACGTCAGCGGCTTCTTCGTTTGAACATTCAGCCATTTTCTTGGGTTTCCCTACTCGTTCAGACTGGATGGGTAGAGTCATGTGATTACAGAAAGCTGTACATTGTCTTAAAGGGGAATGAAAATAGCCTATAAGGACAGTCAAAACAGACAAAAAGACATTTATTTTCTTCTTTTATCAAAACACCAAATATACCGACATGGGAAAATTGATGTCGGTCAGCGCAATGAATGTCGTAACGGTAAATTTTCGTTTTATCGCCCAGGCCTACTTTGAATCCATCAGTATCCTTATATCATCACTATTTCTTGCTTCAGCTTAATAGAGTGTGCATGTATAAGACGTTTAAAATGTGTTTCTAGCTGTAATACATTGAATCACACCTTTGTAAAGATAAAACACTCTTTGTGGCATCTGAAATTCTGGGCCAATTTCAATATGACAAACTTCTATACTCTTCTATACTGTTCATACAGTACTTCATTCTGTTGTATACAACTGCAATATCTTAGTCATAAGAAACTCTGAAAAAGGTGCAAAGTTGATACTAAAATTGTATTATTAGGTTGCTGCAACTGGCTGTCAAATATAAACCTGTAATACCAGAGACCCTTGTGCTTCAAAGCAAAACTCAAAATATATTAGTAATACAAATAATATTCATAACAATCTCAGTACAGAGAAAAAAAGAAGAAACATCTTACAAAGCTTAAAGAAGCAAGTAATATAAATCAGATATCAGTACAGCAAGTACAGCACAGTTCTGCAGCTTTTAGTCCGTCCTCCAAGTAGATTAATGGGAGGAGAAGAGGAATGAGTCACTTCATAATTCATACCCGAAATGCCTTTCAAACATATGAGATGTGTTATTAAAGAGAAAATCAGATATGTTTTATTGCATTTCTAGTGTAAAAGATTCACCCATCTCTTAGCAGATCCTCATCATCACTTGCTAAGCCAGCATCCACTGTAAATGTAAATACTTTGTGTAATCAAATGAGGTTATCCATGGAATACTAGGTCATATTTAAATAGAGAACAAACAGACAGAGATGGAGGAAGATAAAGCAGATCTGAATGCGGAAATATTCAACTCAGATTACGGAAATTATAGGAGAGGTTAAATAACGTCTGGTGCAGTATAACACTATGTGCTCTGTATCAACACAGTGTTCTACGGAATTGCTACAAAAAAAGTTGCAAACCCTGCCCTAGGTAAATATCAGTCAGTAGTGACTATTAAACAAGCATGTCTATGGTTTATACTGTATGTGTGCTGAGCAGTGCATGAAAACAGGTCAGCCCAATGAACAAATAAAGCTTAGAGTAAGGTGTACATAAGGGAAATGAGTCATTGCAACAGCTATAACATGAGGAGTATACATGAAATGTAAGATTATTTGGCATGTCACAGCAACATTTGTATTTATTTGCATGTTTGGTCCTTGTCACGTGGACAAAATTAGAGTTAATCAAGTACTCACTACTAAAGACAAGCGAAAGACTGCAACTGTTTCAAACTGAATGCACTTCCCTGGTAATACTCAAAATGTGCTGTATGCAAATTTCTTTAAATATTTGAAGCCTTTTATATGAATTGAAAACATTAAGCTATTCTTTATTTTTCCACTGCATCTATCAATGCATGTATTAAAAAACGAGAGTTAGGTAAGAGAGTTGATAATATCACTTGGGAAGGCACTATAGTGATTGAAGTCCATTTCACACTGGCTTCTGGGCTACTGGAAGAGAGGCTCAGTTAAACTTATAACACCTTGTTTCCAATATACCCTTTTTTGCATATTAGTGTATTTGTATAAGTATATTGATGGTACCGCATATTTCCATCTCTTTTGTGAAGTTACGGTTCCAACACAGTTACAAGCAGTGTACACTCTTCATTGACCAACACACATCCCAGTGTCTATGGGCTAGGGATGTTAATAATTAATCGATTTTCGATTAATTGCCGTTATGAAATTACCCGATTAAAATTAACGATTACAATTAATCTATTTATTTATTTATTTATTTTTTTTCGTTTAATTTCACCAGCTGGTATTACGCCCGGACCACATTTAATGCAACACAACGTGCTGCGCCGCGCACATAAAGTTAGAAGAAAGAGACGGCGGATACGTTTGGTTTTATTAACATGCTCAGACAGTCTGCAATGGCCCAGACCGGAGACACATGTAGCTCAGTGCTTAACTTTTATTTTCAATCCACTCTATATTCTTCTGGTTGTTCTCCGATATGCTCCCCTAAAGCCTGAATTATGGTTCCGCCTTAAATCGACGCAGAGCCGCCGCCGTAGCCTACGGCGGCGGCTCTGCGTTGTTGTGACGCGGAACCATAAATCAGCCTTCACCCGGTACATACATAGGTTTCTCTAAACATCTGTCCCCGCTACAGTTTTAACTAAAAGAAAATGTGCTCCAATACAGCAGGTCTCATCATTTTATTTTGAACACTGCCAAAACTCTAACTTAAAACGTAACTAGAACTTAAAATTTGCTTGACACAAATGACACTATTATGGCTGCTGCTACTACTAATAGCCTTGAAGTGCACTTTATATTATATTCCTTGTGGTACAAAAATGTCTTTTTGTTACTTTTGTATCAAATAAATATTTGATTAAGGAATACATTAAAATGTCCTTTGTATTTTATATAAGCAAAAAAAATTATGTTTGTATCTCAGATGGGGGAAAAACACCGCTTATCAACTAATCGATGATCGATCGATAAGGTAATCAACTGTCAATTAATGAAATAATCGATAATTTGCATCCCTACTATGGGCCAGCAGTGTATTGCTAAAGACACAAAGAGAACGTGCTGGACATGAACAAAAGAGACATAAGATGAGATGAAGAGAGAGGCCAGCAGCATCTACTCACATCTAACCACACACAGCTGGTTTTTAAGGATTATCCTCTTGTCACCTCCCCCTCCCTCTGTATCACCCTTCATGACATCAATGAGTGTGATGAAAACTACTTACCTACAGATAAATTGTGTATGTTTTTAAATCAAAATTTAAATTAGATTTTAATGGATGAAACAGAGTGCAATTGTTCCCAGAAAATAAACTGACACCAAACAGAGAAAATGATTGTAGGTCACCAGTGGATGAAACATGACAAATGATTGATGCGTGTCCACTGAATCCTTAAACTGGTCAAGCACTGCAACTGATCAAAAATAGAAATAGACTAAAAGTAAACCTTTTTGATTGGATTATCTCCTGAAAAAAAAGGATAAAAACCAACAACAAAAGCCATCGAATATTTCCAGAGCCTGCAGCTCGTCTAGTAACTTTGTAAAACTGGAATCAGAAGTAAATACTGCTGTCAGCATTCCAACATGATCTGTGCTGATGTTCAGAAGATATATTGACCTTTGCCATGTCCCAGATTGTATAGTTATGTGCTTACAGGTGTTACTCTAAATGTATAAATGCATTTATGCTGACAAGTATGGGTACTTGCTGTATTATGAAATCCCCAGAGATATACTCATAAGGTTTAAACATTGTGAATGGGATTGGTATTAGTTTAATGTACCGACATGTAAAGACTTTTTATTTATCATAGTGTTAAACCATATGTTCAATATGTTCAAGGCTATTTTTGGTAGTATTGAAAATATCTGGTCAATAACTTAAGTATTGGCACACAAAAAGACGATTGAAAAGATGATTTTATCGTTGTAAATTAAGCAATCAACACAATGCAGAAGTCCTCTTGAGAGGGACATGAATCAATGTATTAAACTGCTTAGAGTTGTATCAAGCAGTTCTTCAGAGAATCAGCTGAGTCTCAGTCAAGCTGATAAACATCCTTGGAGCCACACCAAAAACATGTCTAGAAATCAAACAACTTGGAATCTGTAATACAATTTGAAGTATGATAAACTGTTAACAGCAAATCTTCATATTTTTGAGGAGGAAAAAAATCTACTGTAACTACCGGTATTTCTTATTTTTGTGCTGGCAAAGAAAGGTTGAACCTCAAATTCAGGAGGAACACTGCAAGTTTTGTCCTGGCTCTGAAGCGATGGGTCAGTGCCATACCCTCGCTACAGTCCTGGTTGAGGCTACAAGAGTTTGCTCAACCTTTTCACATTCAGATTCAGATTCAGATTCAGAAAACTTTATTCATCCCCGAGGGGCAATTGCAGGACAACTGAGCAGCAAGACGTTGAAAATCTCAAGTAGAACAAGAAATAAAGTAGAATAAAAATGAACAGGGCATGTCTCCTTATGTACAAAAAAATATATACATTTTTTTCATTTGCTTTGTGAACCTGTAGAAAGCACTCAAAGGTGTCCCTCGTGGGGTACTTAGTCCATTGCTATGGACTGTCAGTCCCTACACATACTGAGTGAGTTTGTCTGTATTGCCAGTAATAAATTTGGTTCTTTCCAAGTGGGAGTTGGACTCCATCAGGGCTGCCCTTTTCCACCGATTTAGTTTGGAACTTCTATACCCATGATTTCTATGCACAGCCAAGAAGCAAATCTCTCTAGTCTCAAGATCCCACCTCTGATTTTTGCAGATGATGTGGTATTGTAAGCTTCATCAAGCTAGGACCCTCAGCAGTGGGACTGACAATCAGCACTCCAAAAATCTAAGAGCATGGTTTAAGTATCTTGGGGTCTTATTCTTGGGTGAGGAAAGAATGCAGTCAAGAGATTGGAAGGCGGGTTGGTGCACCATCTGCAGTAATGCATATACTAGTCTATACTAGTCTGTTGTGGTGAAGAAGGAGCTGTGCTGAAAAGCAAGACTCTTTGTCTATCAGTCGAGCTGTGTTCCTACTTTTATCAATGGTGACAAACTGTCAGTAGTGAGCAAAAGAATGAAATTGTGGACATGAGCAGTTGGAATTAGTTTGGTCTGTAAGGTATGTTGACTCTCCATTAGAGCTAGGGTGAGAAAGTCTGTCATGATGAAGGGACAGAGTTGCTAGATCTTCACAATGAGATGAGGCTTTGAGGTGGTTAAATCATTTTAACCACCTCAAACATCCTGGATACCTCCTTAGGAAGGTGTTTGGGGAAGATCCAACCAGAAGAAGCCCCCAAGGCAGACCAAGGCAGATACAGACTGTATTTTTCAAGCAGCCTGGGAATGCCTTGGTATCCCTTCAGAAAGAGCTAGAGGAAGTGGGTAGGGAGTGGAAATGCTGAGTCTCTCTGCTTAAGCCTGAATGGATGAGCAGAAGTTGATGAATAATATTACTGTTGTTGTTGAATACTCTTCTGAGGTTGAACCACTTACGGTCAGCGTCCTGGTCGATGTATACCATCGGCTCTGACTTAATTGCAAGGGTTTCCTTAACAATTCACTAGGGTGACTGGTCATGTGCAGAAAATGAAACCTGTAAATGAATGTACCTGACTACACATCACTGAGCAGTCAGTTGTCCATTAAGACAATCCTTCTGTGAGCTGTGGGGTGGATGGGTTCACCCCAGTGGTTTTTATCCCCTGTTACAGCCTAATTGAGTCTTAATGGGAAGTT
The DNA here is from genome assembly GCF_033807715.1 of Cololabis saira. Taxonomy (NCBI): domain Eukaryota; kingdom Metazoa; phylum Chordata; class Actinopteri; order Beloniformes; family Belonidae; genus Cololabis; species Cololabis saira. The sequence goes on from NC_084587.1 coordinate 37,770,779, forward strand.
CAGGCCAGACAGAGTGACACTTTCTCACCAAAGCAGCAGGAATAAAAACAGTTCACACCGAAAGCAACAATGGCTCAACACGAAAGGCTATGATGGTTAAAAGTATTACACGTTGACTGAATGATGCAGTTAAGGGAATACCTTCTGGTAATATAATCAGCGGGATTTCCAGGATGCCATGAACACAAACATGGAGTCATTCACCAAAGAAGGAGAATTGTAGACTTTTAATTGTTGTTCAATGTTGTGTGGGGCGGCAGTAGCTCAGGTGGTAGAGCGGGTCGTCCAATGATCCGAAGGTCGGCAGTTCGAATCCCACTCCATCCCAGTTACTGTCGTAGTGTCCTTGGGCAAGACACCTTACCCAGCTTGCCCCGTGTGAATGTGTATGAATGTATATGAATGTTTGGTGGTGGTCGGAGGGGCCGTTTGGCGCGGAATGGCAGCCACGCTTCTGTCAGTCTGCCCCAGGGCAGCTGTGGCTACAAACGTAGTTTACCACCACCAGTGAGAATGTGTATGAATGAATAATGGTCTAAGTGTAGCACTTTGAGATTAATTGAATGGAAAGTGCGTTACAAGTTAAATGCATTATTATTGTGTTTAATTTCAAATTCATGTTAGTTAATCAGTTGCTTCATCTTGTTTAGGTTCACAGAAGTGCTGGAGCATATCCTAACTGCTATAGGACAGGGAATGAAGTACATAATGAATATGTCGCCAGTCCATCACAGAGACACTCAGGGACAAAGGAGACACATAACCTCACACTCGCATATTCACACTTATGTATAATTTATAATCACTATTCAACCTAACACGCATGATACTGCTAACCACAACCTCACCCTGCAGTCCCAGTTCATGTTCACTCTGTGTGATTCGCCAGCAGATAACCAGACATGCCAGTATATTTTGCGATGTTATGTCTGCATCAGCTCTGGATGGTATTGATGTAAAGGAAGTAGGCCTTCAGAGGCTTATAGTGGCGGGATATGTTTGGCTCTTTCAGATAGGACCAAGGCAGGTGACATTTGCTCCCATTTTGTGACACTCATGCAAATGAATAATTTAAACTCTTTAAAAGGGGAGTTCAAACCTTGATAATGCATTCATCTGTTACATTTTACCTGTTATACTTTAAGGGGAAAAAAATAATGTTTAAAAAAAATGGACTTGTTTAAATTGCATATTCACGAGAAAAACTTTACAGTAAAGTTGTTTTATTTCTCATCACATTCTGCATATTGAGGATGATCTTTTAGCTTGTGGGTAGTCGCTATGGGGGGCCTATGCATCTACATAGTTCAAATGTCACAAGAAACAACTCTGGACATTGGTATTTAGGTATTGTACAGTGGATCATTTGTTGTTCACATGAGGAAAAAGTTGTTTGTTTCATTGATATTTACAACCACATTATTTCTGGAGTAAAGCTGCATAGCCTTTTTTCTGAAACTGCCTCTTAGAAATAAATAAGCATAGAAACGTAGCTTAAAGCCTTAGGAAAACCTTAGGAAAAAATAATAGTTTTCTCCAGATATGTACAATTTTGGAATTTGATAATGGGCTTCTACAGTTTTAAAGCATCTCCAAAGAATAACTGTACATTTAAATTAAACAAACAAAACAAAAAAAATACAGAATATTTAAAGCAATAATGTTTATTAAAAAACAAAAAACAAACTTGTAAAGGTTTAGGACAAAAATGAAATTGTACTAGTGAACGAATCATTTTACAAAGAGGCTTCTACAGGGACAGCGTCACTTATGTCCCTTTAGAAGTCAACAGATTTTGCTTATCAAATTAAATAAAACCTGACACACATGTTTCTGGATTGTGAGAAGTTGGAGTACCTGGAGAAAAGCTACAGAGGTGTGGGGAGAAAATGCCAACTCCACACACTAAGACCCCGGCTGGGAGTATAACCAGGTTAGCTCACCAAGCACAGGGCAGTTCCGCTGACGACTTAACCGTTCCATTTAGTTTAATGAAGAAAAAAATTAGTGGAAATGATCATAACAATCATCAAAGAGTCTGGATAGCTAACACAGTCCAACTGCACCCAACAGAGCCAAAAAGAACCACCTGCTGTAACATTTGCTGCCATAAGTAGGGAGAGAGCAATGATGATTGTTAATCTCTGTCACATTTTTCATATCCTCCCAATAGGAACTTAAAATAAATTATTGAAAGTGAAACATGAAGACCACTGCATGATTTTGGATTAAAATCGTCTCTGAATCCTCAATCACGAAAAACATTTTTCTTTCTTTTTTTACTCAACATCACTCACAGGTAGGTGACATTTAAATTGAAGGTGCCAGGATAATCTTCTCTTTTTCAGTTTGAGTTACCCATTCTTGTTATATATATCTTTTTGTGTCACATAAGCAACCGTCAAGCTTTATACAAATTTGCTTCTGTTATTTTTAATGCATATTTCTCATGCTATTCTGATTTGATTGCACTGACTATGTTTTAAACTGAAGTACATGGTTATGAAACGTAAATGTCTCTCTTGAGAGGTTCGATGCAAACAGTTAATGATTTTTAAGCTGAGCTGGAATCTAGGACTTGTGCTGTAAAATATACTCTGACTCTTAAAACCCTTTATTCAATGTGTTACCCTGTAAAGCTCCTACACAACACATGGACAACAATGCAAAGCAGACTGTCAATCTGTCACCTAAATCTACCACAATTATTAAACCTTTCAACCTTTAATTACAATTTACGTAAGGGATAAAGCCTGATGAGGTGCCCATTAAAAGGAATTAATGAAAAAACATAGAAGGCAGAACTGTGAAGAATGGTTGCAACTACAAAGTACATTAATTCAATTTAATGGACACTTCATAGGACATAAACCTGCTTATGCAATGGCAATACCCCCCCCAAAAGTGGGAGAGGTCTACAATTAATGATCTATACTTTCATGCATGTTGCAGCAAGATGCTTTCTCCACATTCCAAGTCCTATATGGTTCAAAGTAACTGAAATGTCATCTGCCGTCTATCTAAGCAGTCAATTTAAGATTCAAAAAAGCTTGGAAAACTAAATATAATCTGATACAATATTTAACAAAAAAGTCTAGCTGTTTGGCCACAGCCATGTAGAAAGGCTTAATTGGGCATGGACCCCTAAACCCATCCAGGTCCCCGCTGATGTGCAGCAGCCCACGCCCACCTATAGAGCTTTCGGTGTGGAGTTTGCATGTTCTCCCCGTGTTCCCTTGGGTAGCTAATGTGAGCTACCCTCACAAAAACATGCAGCAGTCCTGGGCTACACATGCCCCCTCTGACCAGCCGGGGCGCCAGATGGGGTGGGGAGGATCTGGCCGGAATAACGTGATCCTTCCATGCGCTACGTCCGGTCAGAGAATCCTCACCCTGTCTGGTGAAAAGAAGCGGTCCGTCACTCCTCAGGATAAGAAGGAGACCTGAGCTCAGTGTAGGGCCCTCCCTGGGTTGGCAGAGGGGAGCAATGCCCAGGACTGTTACTTAGGTATGAGCACTGGGTGATGAAATGGGTAAAAAATCGGGAATAAAAAAAAACTGAAATCGCAAGGTATTCTGGGTTTTAGCAAGGGTTGCACAGTATTTAAAATATATCATTCAGTCTATTATTGTCCACGTGCAATGCATTTTCACTCTAAATGTCAATGATAAATTTGGTTCATCCAGTAGAACCTCACTGCCAGGTATGCAAACTTAGACACTAATTTACATAGAAAATGTTGCTGCTGTTGCTTCAGGCTGCAGTAGTTATTCATTTATTTATATTTGTAAAACATATTGCATGACTGCATGATTAGAGACACAAGAGTTCTCATGGACCCAGTGGTAATAATATTGTAAGATGACTATTTCTTAATATTGTAAGGATTTTAACTTTTTTAATCTACTAGACACGTACATCTGATATTTAACAGTTTCTTTCATTTTTAACCAGAATAAAAGGCAAGAAAAAAACAGTATCTCCATTAACTAGGTGAGGAGAATCTTTCTATTAATTTTTGTTATACATGATACAAGTTGAATGAGCACAACCATTACAAAATGCTGAACAATTTGATCAGAACTACAAAGCTTACATCTTGGTGAGACATCCAACAGTCAAGGATAATTAAGTATATTTGTAGAATCAGATAGTGGTGAAAAAAATGTTAGCTATTCAGGCCCTGTTAGAAGACAGACAGACGTGTTAACAGCATGATTTAAAGGTAAGCCCTGTGTGAGCTGTGGTGGCAACCTGCCCCTCTAGTCACCACTCAGGAGCTTAGTGAAAAGCCAAGAAGAATCCAGGTGGTGATTTATGGGGTAAATTATACCTTCATATTGTTCAGTTAAAAAGCCAAGACTGGGACTGTCTAGAAACTAAATATAGACAAGATTTATGTTTGTGACTATGTTTATTTTTGGGGTAATAAATGGCTAGTTACAGTTAATTATCCTCTGTATTATAAACTATTCTCTCTCTGTTACTGGCATTTTAGATTAGGGCAAACTACCAGGTTGTTTCCTAGGTGAGCATTTACTGGGGCAAAACTGAACAACCCTATGGCACATGCACCAGTAAAGGTGTCTAGTGATGTTGGCTAACAACACTTATCCATGGTGAATGTCAATCGTTACATGATCTAAACTAGAGTCGATACAGTTTTATTTTCTGACAATATAAGTCACATTTAAAGTAACTGGACATTTAAGAATAATTCAATCTAAAATGTGAAATATCTGCTATGTCAGGGTTCTTTGATATAACAGTGGGACCTAACTGGCGTTCATTTTTAGTAGGGGTGGGCAAGGATTTTTGAGTATTCAAACTGTGATTAAAACAATGACAAATAGGAGAACATAGTGGCAGTGTATCTCAGCACTGGGCCCAGGTGGCCTTCAGAGGATAGCTGCAGAGGTGGGATGGAAGCTAAATATGTGGTGTTGGTCTTTTACAATGTTTTTAATCATAGTGGTTTATTGGGCAGAAAAGTGGGGAACACACCTTAGAATAGACCATGTATAATATAATATGCTACTTTTATAGAGGTACTATGTTAATTAGCATTTTCCCTTCAATTAAAAGAACACATAATAAATACAACCATGTTTTTATATATGAGATCATATATATTGAAAAGCCGACTTATACCCATCTCCATTATATTGATGCATTCATGTTTTAGGATTGTGACACCATCTTAGGCCGTGCACAAGAATGGTTCTCCTTTACCAGCAGCTGATCAGTGCTGCACTGCTACAAGCAGACAGATTCCAGCAGGACAACAATCCTGAAGCAGCACTGAACACCACCATGGAGGTTTATCCTCTGCTGAACAAGTTGAAAACTGAACTGGCTCTCATCTACAGCAGTCATGAGTGCAGTGGCTCTGTACCAGCCTTTCATGGGGAATAATCTTAAGGACAACTTCTCAGAGACTGTGGCTCTGCTTAAAATCATCATCACAACTCCTATGATTACAGCTGATTCTGAGAGTTGCTTGTGAAGAGAATCAAGACCTTCCTCAGGAACACAATGACACAGCATCGTCTTCATGCATTGGCCATGCTCTTTATGGAGAAGAAACACATCAAAAATCCCTGAATTATTGAGAAATGTGCTTCTCTCAAGGATATAAGGGCATACAATAAAACACTGCATGTCATTATAATGTTGCTATTGTTAATTTTATTTATTCAAATACACTGAAGTGATACTTTAGTACATTATCTGATTGCTTTTTGGTACATGTCTATTTTGTAGTTTGGTATAGTTTGGCCAGCACATCATTCAATGAAACAAGTGGAGCGAGGCTTTGGCAGACTACATGAGATGCAACATGTGGTAGAAGAATAAATATCCATATTATTTTTATATTAAATAGGATAAAATTAATCACCTGGCAGTGGCAATACATTTCGTTTTGTATTGGATTCAATTGTTTTAGTTAAAATTTACGCAGAATACTATATTTTACTGCTAGTGTTCTGTTTTTGTTTTAAATGCTGATCATATGCATGAACTGAACTCTACTTTTGAGTTCAATTCATAAGGTAAAATTCTAGAAATTGACAAACTCCACTGAAAGTGTTTCTTTTTTTGAGTGAAATTCTCCACAGGAAGAAGTATAAACATGCGCGACAAATGTACAGTATGGCACTTTGTTTACATTTCCAATAAAAGGTACGCTATACACTACTTTAGAATTCATTATTGGGTTTTGCATATAACATGCGATTTATTATGATTAATTACAGGAACTCGTGTGATTAATGCGATTAAATATTTTATAATTTCCCACCACAAGTAATCATACATCACCAGAAGCTACTGCGTACTGCGCATGAGAGATGGCGCTAACTTCGATCGTCGTAGTCTCAACAGCTTTCCTTGAAGGCATTTATTTCGATTGTTCAATCGCAATATGTTAAAAATCAAATGGAGAAGACGATTTATTAGAAGGCCAGGAATGTTGGTTGTTTATGTTTGTTAGTTTATGGTGAGTGCAGCTGGCTGCATCTTATAGCATGCTGTTGAGTCATGAGGTATTAATCATGAAAGGAAGACTATTGTGCAAAATCAGCAGCAATAGTGCTGCTACGGTACTTTTTTTTTTTTTTTTTTTTAGAGTAAGCATCTCAGCACATGACTCAATAATTATAGCATTTTTTAATAATTAATAATGTTAAAAATACTTAGATATATCTGTTTCTTTCCTTAGTTGTGCAGTAATGTTGCTCTGTCCTCTATGTTTTCCTTTATTTGAAATGTGCTACTGCTACTGAAGAATTGTCAATTGGAGGGCTGTGTAGACCTGACTCGCAAAAGTAAGGGTAGGGTTAAGGGCTGGAAATGGGATATTGTTCCTTGCTAGTTTATTGTGTCCCCACTTATTGTTACAGTCCTGGCCTCAGATATGCATTGACCGTGTTGCACTTGTCAGTTCTTATGAGCTGATATTATTATGTGAGCTGCTGCCACTATTAGAAAACCTCCGTGTTCAGCTTGTCATATATTGCTCCTGCTTCAAGCAATACTACATTTACAGAGGCGGGTTGGACATTTCTGTTGTACACAGCCAAATTGGCCTGGCACCAACACAGTGTCACAATGCATTACAAACATGGTCTCCCACAGCTGAAAGTATTAAACCACAAACAATAAAGATGACAGAAAAACAAAAGATCAAAGATAATTGATCCATTTGTTGGCCATAAACACTGGAACATTTGAATAAAAATGTACATGGCAGATCAAAATGAATACTGACTTCGTGCTGTAGCTATCTTTCCAAATTAGGAAAATTGACTAGGGTGATATCTATCCATGTGTGTGTGTGTGTGCGTGCGTGCGTGCGTGCGTGCGTGTGTGTCACATGTATAAATTGAGTTCAAATTGTTAAAATAATTGTTCCCTTTGGGTCCCAGTGAGACATAATCTCAGCCATAGCCTCAAACATTCTCGCACCGCAGTACAGCTTTCTGTTTCTTTAAATTTACTTTAGTTTGTCAGCTCCACGGAGCTTGCTGCTGGAAAGGAGTGGCTCTGTGGTATTTTTCATTAACACCTCAGGAAACTGTGTCAATTTTGCTAATTAGCCAAATTAGCTAAAACTTACTATATCGCTGGATGCTGGAACTTAATACTGATATCACATAATTGTGGAAATGGGTGCATTTTTGTGGTGTCTGCAGTCCGTCCAATGAGGATAGACTTTCACAAGAACTGTGCCACTAAGTTAATTCAGGGTCAAGAGGAGTAGTAACTCTCCCATGTACCCAATATCCTTATTAAATACTTAAAGTGACTCCAGCAAACCTCAGTGCAGATTCTTGCTGTAAACAAACCTCAGAGTGCACTGATGGGACGCATTCCAGTGTAGTTTTGGTGTCAATCTGCGTATTTCTAGGGCACACTTAAAATGTTATTAAATAGTATTTATCTATATGTTATATAAAGATTTTTTGGTGGCCTGTGTGTTTGCACTTGGGTGTCTGTTTGAGGTCAAAGAGATAGCATGTCTGATTAGCCATCTTTCCCAACATAATAAATAAACACTGAGTCCTGAAAATTCCAGTGCATCCTGAGGCTTCTGAGTTTTTAATATGAACTGAGGAGATTTATTGAGTACGTGTATGTGTTTTACTTTTGTTTACTCAAGACAATAGAGAGTCTTTCAGGTTTGACTTGGATGTTTTTGTTTTAAGCTGTACATTATACTGTAGGTATATATTAAGTCCAAGAAAAGGCATCCACCAGCTAGCAGAATACCAGAGTAGGGAGAACAACACAGTACTGTGCAAATTACTGAAATTACAATTTTAAAAAGGGTTGGTGCCAGTCCCAACATCCAAAATGTGTAGTGGGAAAATACTAATCCTAAAACAGAAGCAGATCCATGTAGGTCCGGCTCAGAATATTGTGTTTTCCGTCTAAGGTATTTCTCTTCCTCATTTAGGTCTATTGAAAGTCAGAGGGAAACTGCAGCTTTAAGAAGCATGTCATGGTTTCTGGGTGGTCTGAACAAAAGAGCTCTTCTAAAGGTTTGTGGGCGCATATCCAGATGAGGTTTATAAATCAGAGCACTAGTCATTCCGTACTACGGGCATGTGTATTTACAAAAGGTCTTTGATCATTTGCAACTTTCCTTTAACATATTTCACATATAGTTCAATTATTGCTTTTTTTTTGTCTGTTTCTTTTTGTTATATGTATGTGTGAAAACAGACGTAAAATGTTTGAGTTAAAATTGTGGATTAACTTTTCTATGTCAGAACATCTTTATCATGGTCATTTCCAGGTCTTTATTTTGGGTAAATACAACCTCAAATCTATATTACACGAATATTACACCCTTGTCAAGTCCAAATGCAGGAGCAGTTTGAAGAACTAAGCAAGTACAATTTTTCATACTCTGCTTAAACATCCTAAAAGGCAGCAATAAGGTTCTAGCTGTAATGTCACACATTGTCCTGCACTGCTCAAAACATACAGTTCTTTCATCTCACAGAAGCCTTCACCTATAGAGAGAGAAAATATCTTTCATATGTCTTCCTAATGTAGCAGTCATAGAAAAGCAACCCAGTGATGGCACAGATGACAAGAACAGAAAATGTAAGTGTTAATTTTAGTTTACACTATGAAGGTTTATTCTACAACGTAATACGTCAGTGAGAGATGCTTCACCAGGAAGTGATGCAGCAGATTGCAGAGCACTCACACGTTCTCTGTCCAGTACCAACCACCAGTATCAACACAAAAACAAACGGTAATACATAATAGCTTATACCCTTGTACACTGCCTCCCCCAGCAAAGCCTTGATCAAACCTGTTTTTAGACATGTCGCAGACCATTAGTGGGGAAGACTTAAGATCTGTTCATTAAGACCCCACAGAGTATAAATAACATCAGCCGGCAGCCTAGGGGGCTCCCAACCAAGATATCAGCCATCACTCAACACTGTTAACTAGAAGCAATGACAAATTTGAGAAGAAACGTGTTAAAATGTTATTTAATATTTTCTCATCTGTTTATTATAAACCTATGAAGAGGCTGTTTATTACGTCGTATGCATTTATTAAGTCAGATTATTTATTGAGTTAGCTATCCATATTAATATATCAAATGAAAAATGAATCAAAATATTTATCTCTCTATACAACAGTCTACAGTTCCTTAATCTTTTTCCCTTTTTATTGACAGAAAATAATGATGTTGTCTGATGTCTAATTGCTAACATGACCTACATATAATGTTTGCAATGGGTTTTGAATCAGGTTCTGCAGTAAAAACTGCAAAGTAAATGAGGGAAATGTATTCATATGATAACATGTGTAGTATACTGTATGTGGGAAATGCATCACTTCCAGTACTTTTACTGCACAGTTGTCCATCGCTGCCACCAATAATTTACAAAATAACAAGTGTAATAAGCACCTACCTTCTCCCACGTCAGTGCAGTTCTGCGGGCTTATAATTATTTTGCAAGCATGTTTTTTAGGCACTTGAAGTTGAGGCAAGTTATTGTCAATGCATGAAAATTGAACTGCAAATTGATAATCATTGCTACCAAATACAGTAATGAAATCACCCATTATGTCGTTATAATCACGTTACGTGTTACTTTACTAAGGAAAAACCGTACCACCATAGAAAACCCATGGTTTGTTCTTTTTTTTTTTTCTTTTTTTATTTTACACTGAAATAATCTTTTAATACGTAACAGATAACACAAATTGCCAGTTTGGGGATTTCGTGAAGGCCTCCACAAAGAAGACATGCAACACTAGCCCACATGTGTGTGAGACTGAAATCCCAATGTCCATGGTGTGTTCAGTTAACAGAGGAGAAGAAAGAGGGAGGGGAGCAGCATTGATCTGTAAGTAATCAGTCAAGCCAGTATGTGCCACTGCAGATTACCCGCTGAGCAATCGGTAAACCCCTAAACTATGTCCTGACATCAGAAGAGACTAAACCACTATATTTCTAGCGTAGTGGCTAAGTTGCTTGGTGAATTAGTACATCATCTTGTTACACATCAACATGAGGGGATAATCATTTAGGGTGTTTAGAAAGACATATTACACTGAGTAGTTCTATGTGAGCAACAAACACCACAACAGCAGTGAGCAATCAAATTCAGCTGGAGATGTTGTCTGTGACTGTCAAGTCCAGTGTGTTTGTTTTCACCCAATATCAGGTGGTGTTTCTCATAACAATCTTTTTTACCTTTTACCTTTTCATGTTGCACATGCATTGAAGAGCAAAAGTTATGATCTTTTTTGCTGAAGATCTGCAGTTTAGTGTAATAAATCTATAGGAGCCTTAATTTGTCAATTAAGCTTCAGTAAAACGAGAGCTGAAAGATATATTTACTGATAATGAGAAAAATAATAATAATAAAAAATGAGTACTACTTTTACTCCTACTCCTACTCCTACTCCTACTCCTACTCATACTCCTACTCATACTCATACTCATACTCCTACCACCACTACTACTACCCTACCTGCGGAGGCCGTAATTATTTATGCAGCTCAAAATATTTTGTTTGCTGTAACTTGCTACTCTTTGAGGAACATAATGAACATGTGTCAACATCTGTTAAGCACTGGAATGTGGTGGAACAGGAGATTAGCATCATGGATGTGCAGCCGACAAATCTGCAGCAACTGCGTGATGCTATATGTCAATATGGACTAAACTCTTTGAGGAATGTTTCCAGAACTTTGTTGAATCAATGCCACAAAGGATTAAGGCAGTTCTGAAGGCAAAATGTGGTCCAACCAGGTTCTAACAAGGTGTACCTAATAAAGTGGCCGGTGAATATATTATATATTGAATAATGAAACAAAGCTTGACTTTCAAACATGATAATGTAAATGAAATTGCAATATCTGTCAGAAACATTGCATTAGATATTTTCCCCAAATCGTTCAGTTTTTTGTTTTTGTTTTTGTATCGTTCAGTACAGCCAACAAAAGAAAGTTTGGCCGACATTCATTTTTTTTCACAGTTAATGCTGTATACTGCACTCGTAAAAATTCAGGTTACAAGTTTCAAAGTACACAATGACTTTAAAAAAGCCACAGTTTTAAAACCACAGCTGTTTTTTTTTTGTTGCACCGTTCCCACAGTATGAGCATTTTTTACAACATGTGCAACATGTGCAGCAAGAGTTGACATAAATCACAGCAGCCCTGCACCGTCTCTGCTGCAGGAAATGCACACAAATATACTTTGAATTTCATAAAGATTTATAAAAATGTAAAAGACATGGATTCGGTAAGAAAACACTGTCCCGTTTAGTTTTGACTATGACATTGCAACGAATCCCAAAACAATTGTCTATTCTCAGTGGTAAATTATGGAACAAAACCATAAGCTCAAGTTATAAAATATATTGTGAGAACTAGAGAGACGATGTCTTAATATAGACATCGTCTCTATTAATTAATACAGTTACAATAAATGTGCTTTTTAGTTCTCAAAGTGTTTTTAAGTTCTCCAAAAACTTATCCAAGGAAATTTTAGGGAAATCATTTCTATAGCTAATAATAAATTAGCTATCTGAATATTTTTGCATCCATCCCAACTCTTCTTAAATGAAATTTTGCGAAAGCTGTAAGTATTTTTTGACTAAAGCAATTGCTGTGCACTGCTCTCAGCACACAAAGCATGTCTGCTAATTTTGCGACAGTCCTGGTTTGGGATATAATTTCTCAGTGATGGAATAATGAACTGCCCTATTCCCATTAGCTTCACTCTCTAAACTGCTGTTCATGCACATGACATGCATAACGTCCTACCACAGCAGTTTCGACTCCTCAAAACACCTGTTTTTTCTCAAAATGTCATTTTTCTACTGTTTTCATAAAAACAATAGAAAAAAACTTTCCCTAGACCTTTTTAGTGACATTGGTAAAACTCTACAGCTTCTTCTTCATTCAGTCAATCAGGTTCTATAAATATGCTTAATATGCTGTATTTGAATACCATTCTCTAAGTAGGGGAGTACGTCACAGCACCCTCAGACGGTACGGACTAGGTGGATTTACAGTACATATAACAACCAAAGTCCCTTGGTCAAAGACGTCAAACTTCATTAGCCACACTACATAACAAAATGCATTCCCTGATGCCAAGTAGAGGTATATGAGTAGCTTTGATGTATATCCTCAAATATGCCAGCTCCAATGTGCAGTCAAACACATAATTCTATCTGCCAATTTTCACAGTGTGATTTTAATTGCATGTGTGTTTTGAAGGAGTCTACGATAATCTAATTCTGCTAAAACAGTACAACCTGGCAGGGCTCTGCAGAATATGTCGGCGCTTACACACAGGATAAATTCAGAGCATGAAGCACGTCAAAATGCAGGCCTAAGTTTCTTTGAGACCATGTTTTCTTGGGAGCAGCATTTGTGCCAAGGCTTGCATAAGTGTATGTGCTGAGAGCATGTTTTACTGGAATTCGATTTGTACGGAGTGGGAGGCTGTCTTAAGCTTGGTTTATGCTTCTGGGTTACATCAACACAGAGCCTACACTGCAGCCTATAGGGACCTAAACTGCTGAGTCCAGCTGAACTGAACATACTGGTGTCCGGCGTATCTACGGCAATCTGGAAGCTGCTAACATGTTAGTTCTATCTTCCAGAATTCATTTCACAAAATAATGTTAGATAATCATGTGCATCTGAACTATTGCTAATTGTAGGTAACATGTGGTTTTAGCTTTGTATAACCCATGAAGTGTATGCAGTGGAAAACTTGTTTGAACTTGTATTTGGACAATTACATTGACCAGCACATATCAAGTTATATGACCATTATATTATTATTATATGACCAAAATAGAAGTTAAATTCATGATTTTTTTTGTTGCATCCAAGCTACAAATTAAAAATTAATAAAAGATTTGTCACATTGGACAAGCAATTTCTTGTGAGCATTTCATCTCTAGATGGGAAACATTTAGCCATAGTAAAAAGCCTTTTTTTGATTTTATAACCCTTATAGTAGCTTGAGTCAAGGCAACTGGACTTCCTTCATCACCAGTCTTAAAGATGTTTCGCTTCAATTCGGAAAGCATCATCAGTTCTTACATATTTTATATTTTATGTAAAGTAGGAAACCTCGAGCTACATGTATGCTCTGGACAACAGAGTCTCATATGGGTTGACCTGTTCAGCTAACCTCATGAAGGACCGGAAAATCAGAACATACGGAGGAGAGTGACTGTGATCTGCGAAAGGAATGGTGTGTGTGAGTTTTTGCTGCATAATCATAGTTAAGATATGTATTCATTACATTTTTGTGGCAGATCAGATACACTCAGTGGCAAAAAGGCAACTTTTACCATCCAGTCCCTAATTCTAATTTAGTGTAGTAACTAGTGTTAGTTTTTGTCTTTTTTTTTCTTTTCCCGCAACCTTCCCTTCTCTTATCGCTTGGGAACCAAACTCCTTCTCTAAGTATTTAATTGAAATTCCACTGGAATTATGTTTTGGCACCAGCAGCCGCTTATTAGATGAAAGAGCAACTTCTGGGCCAGAATGGGCCTGAATAAAAGAGATGGCCAGCACCCTTCCTGGAAGGAAATGGGCTACAAATACAGATGAAAAGCTCCATTGCCTGTGACAATCCATGATGCCTGTGGCACACATGATGTAATTTAGCACCACTCCAATTTAATCTTGTTTTCAATTCCCAAGCAGAGTCCTAGTTATGAGACTCTGTGCGCCAAGGCTTGAAACCAGAACACCTTTTTTATAGACCTGCTGTCTGCTAAAGCCTGCTTCTACAGCGTGATTTGTCCTTTTAAATATTAGATTACTCCTGCCTAAAGCATTACCTGTTAATATTACAAATGAGATTCCTTTCGGATTAAGCACTTGGTAACACCGCTACATCCTTGTAAACCTGCACTCTGGCCTTTTCACTTGTAACTATCTATTACATTCTCAAATTAGTTCAAAAAACCATTAGAATGAAGACCTCTGCTCTAATTTGAGGGAATTCAAATGCAAATTGGAAGGGGTACATACCATGAATAAAATGTTGGATTTTTATATTTTAAAGAGAATATTTTGCAGTTAGTGGTCGCACTATAAATATCATCAACATTTTAGCAGACAGGCCACATGTTCCTGAGCTACATGCTATGGGTTCACGTCAACAGCTTCCAAATCCATCCATCCATTAGGGATGGGCGGTATGGACTAAAAAATGTATCACGATAATTTCTGGCATTTATCCTGATAACGATAAAAATGACGATAAAAAAAATACCAATTCAACTCCATCTTTGTAACTATAAATCTATCTCGCTCTCAGATCCGCCATGTTTGTTACACAAAAACGTCATCAACAGGAATTTATCTTTCTTTCTTTCTTTCTTTCTTTCTTTCTTTCTTTCTTTCTTTCTTTCTTTCTTTCTTTCTTTCTTTCTTTCTTTCTTTCTTTCTTTCTTTCTTTCTTTCTTTCTTTCTTTCTTTCTTTCTTTCTTTCTTTCTTTCTTTCTTTCTTTCTTTCTTTCTGGCTCATTTCCTTCCTTCCTTCCTTCCTTCTTTTTTCCCTTCCTTCCTTCTTTCCTCCTGCTCTCTACTTCCTTCTCCCCTTCCTCTTTTCTCCCTTCCTTCCTCCTTTCCTTGTTTTCTCCCTTCCTTCCTCCTTTCCTTGTTTTCTCCCTTCCTTCCTCCTTTCCTTGTTTTCTCCCTTCCTTCCTCCTTTCCTTGTTTTCTCCCTTCCTTCCTCCTTTCCTTGTTTTCTCCCTTCCTTCCTCCTTTCCTTGTTTTCTCCCTTCCTTCCTCCTTTCCTTGTTTTCTCCCTTCCTTCCTCCTTTCCTTGTTTTCTCCCTTCCTTCCTCCTTTCCTGCTCTCTTCTTCCTTCTTCCCTTCCTCTTTTCCCCTTTCCTTCCTTCTTTCCTCCTGCTCTCTCCTCTCCTTCCTTCCTTCCTTCCTTCCTTCCTTCCTTCCTTCCTTCCTTCCTTCCTTCCTTCCTTCCTTCCTTCCTTCCTTCCTTCCTTCCTTCCTTCCTTCCTTCCTTCCTTCCTTCCTTCCTTCCTTCCTTCCTTCCTTCCTTCCTTCCTTCCTTCCTTCCTTCCTTCCTTCCTTCCTTCCTTCCTTCCTTCCTTCCTTCCTTCCTTCCTTCCTTCCTTCCTTCCTTCCTTCCTTCCTTCCTTCCTTCCTTCCTTCCTTCCTTCCTTCCTTCCTTCCTTCCTTCCTTCCTTCCTTCCTTCCTTCCTTCCTTCCTTCCTTCCTTCCTTCCTTCCTTCCTTCCTTCCTTCCTTCCTTCCTTCCTTCCTTCCTTCCTTCCTTCCTTCCTTCCTTCCTTCCTTCCTTCCTTCCTTCCTTCCTTCCTTCCTTCCTTCCTCCCCATACGTTGTGCGTGGATTTAACGCAGAACCATAATTCAGGCTTTACACAAAAACATCATCAACGGGAATTTATCGTTTTTACCGCAAGATGACAAATTCTTATCGTGAGGAATTTTTTTGACGGTATATCGTGAACGGTAAAATATCACCCATTCCTACCATCCATCCTCATCCGCTTATCCGCAGTCAAGTCGCAGGGGCAATAGCCTAAGCAGGGAAGCCCAGACTTCCCTCTCCCCGGCTGGTTTGACCAGCTCAGCTGGTGGTAAACCAAGGCGTTCCCAGGCCAGACATGAGACATAGTCCCTGCAGCGTGTCCTGCGTGTTCCCCGGGGTCTCCTTCCAGTGGGAAGTGCCCAGAAGACCTCAGCAGGAAGGCATCAAGCCAATCTGGCCAGATGCCTGAGCCACCTCTATGGAGAGGAGCAGCAGCTCTACTCTGAGCCCCTCCCAGATGACTGAGCTTCTCCCTCTGTCTCCAGGGGAGAGCCCACACACCCTGAAGAGGAAACTAATTTCCACCGCGTTATCCGCAATCTCGTTCTTTCCGTCACTACCCACAGCTTGTGGTGACTGCTTCCAAATGCAAATGCTAAACTTGGATTTAACGCATGACTATGATCTGCGTAACTAATGAATAAATAACAAAGAGAAACACCTACAATGCGATAGCTTGTAAGCTATTTATTTAGTTACATTTAAACATTTAAAAACTAAAACTTTTCTCTAATTTGTTTGAGAAGATCCTCAATATAAAGCTATAAACATGTATTTTTGAGCCCCTATTGGTTACAGAACTGTAATTCAAATATACCTTAGGGGGAACAGCTAAAACTAATAAAACTTTAGCAATATTTTTGCCCCTCACAGTATATTTTACGTCTCTGTTTATACTCTGCCTATCTAAGATGTCAATCAGGTCCGATTCCAAGCATATAAGACAGCGCCGGCACTGTGCGGCTGCTTAACTGTGTAATGCTGTCACAGCTATCTGTGCTCTGAACAGGCCCGAGGGGCAGTGTGTGAGTGTGGGTCTCTGTCTGTGTGAGTGTAAGAAGAAAGGAAATCTGTGTAAACGGACTCACAGATTGCCTCAGGTCAAATGTGCTGCTCTGGTTAAGTGGACATCAATGATGCAACATCCAGACACCCACACAAACAACGGCACACGAAACATCTCAATTTCATCTGCTGAGTCCCTGTGGTGAAACGAAGAGCTCTTGCATTATGGATGATCTTGTCCTGTACGGCACCAAACTTACTTGAGTTGCAGGTAAACATTACACCTAGCACTTATACAAAAACATTTAGTTAATCTAAGCTCTCTAGCCCTTTTCACACAGCGGTTCAATTCATACGGGTGCACGACCGTTATCTCGTTGAACCTCTGCTGTTTCCTTTTGCTAATTCCCACAGACCAAACAAGGGTGGCACAGCACGCATCAACGTGAGAGTACACACAGCATGCTGGCATCGTAGAATCAGCTGAATGACAGGAACAGTGTGTTCCACAACGCTGACGTCCTCAAACGAAGAGATGATCTCCCTTTTATACCTCTGTTGCGACCTCTCAAATCAGTATAGTGCAATAAAATGTTATGCTGTTACGTCTCTGTCTGTTTAACACAGAAAAACAAAGAAAAGTAAAAGCACTACTAAGGCATAGTGAACAGGTTGTGTCAACGGGGCTAGTTACAACTTTTACTTTTATGTTTTTGTTTGTTTTATTTTTTATTTTTCTTAAACCAGCAAACCCTCTGATCCAGCAGAGGACAAATAAAACTGTTGGATTAATCCAGTGTTTGTTAAAGACAGAACCCTCAAACAATCACTGATTACACTGTGGTAAACTACCTCAGTGGCTATAAGATAACATTCTCTTGAACTGTATAATTATCGGCCTGGCTACAGCTCCACTCCCCTCACCCTAATCGCTACTGAAGATGAGTATATTCATGAGTGGAAGAATGCGTTCATGGTTACCATGCCCCATCAAATCAAGGTTAACCACTGGTGAAACTCTTCGTCCAACAGAGGACTTATAAAACATATACATGAGTCATAAGATGCACATAGCCTGGATATTGCAGATCTTCAGGATATTTGCTGGCCAAGGGAGTTATTGGCTTCCTGGATTGCAAGCCCAGGAGGCAGCAGGCCAAGTAATATGTGTGGTTGCCCCTGGCAACAGCACTGCAGCTGCATATAAATATATAAGGAAAAGGAAGTATCAACTAGTTTACAAGTGAAAAAGAGAATATGTATTTTCAAATGACAGATATCTGGTCTGTGGCCTTGATAGAATAATACCATGTAGCGAGTCTGCTGCACAAAAAGGCTCAAAGTAATTCACACTCTGGTTTTCAGGTGGAGACTTCTTTTTTTTTTTGTCCTCTTCTCATATAGGGCACCATTGTGTGGATGAACGTATGTGTTTGGTCTATTTCTGAATATTCTTATGGGATGCAATGTGATACATAAAGACAAACAAAGACAGCAATAAACTACATCAGATGCGAGTTACAATGGGAGAGCTCCGTAAGAACACTGATGCTTGTTTCTTAATAGTGATGTCCCGATCAGGTTTTTCTGGCCCCGATCCGATTCCGAGTCATTTGATACTTTCAAATACGATTATGTCTTGGCACCATACTTTCGTAACACATTAGAAAAATGAACTAAACCAAAATAAACTGATCCAGGCTGTTCCCCATTTTTATTTTATTTAGCTTATTTTTATCATTTAGCACTTAAACAGAGCAGTTCTTTTCGAGGTAGCTTGAACCATCAAGTAATAATAGTGCAACTATTAACTAAACATCAATTTGAATTAAATCAGCAGCTCAACTTAAAATTCCCTGCAAGCTTGTGCTTTTTAGACTGTAGTCTTACTTCTTACTGTCCTTTTCTGGCTTAAAGAAACCATGTTTGTGCTTGAAGTCACCTACAATCTTCCTCGCGGTAGCAGGGTGTCCATCACGCTGCCCAGGAAGAAGAACCGGACGCCAGCTTGTTTCAGTTTTCAGTCACCGTTGCAACTTAACTTGTATTTATTTGTCTCTGCTGTAACACGGCCGTGGCCCGTGCGCATGCGCAGATCACCAAAAACAAACCACTTTATTGAACTCCCTTTAAGTGGCACAGCCCACACTCCGCACCCCCACCTCCCATAGCTTTCTTCATATTAGCAGCATTGTCGCGCAAAATTACATGGACCTGTTGCTTGTTGATACATCAGTTGTTTAGCATTTTTCCATAGTTTGTTTGATGTGCTGATCAAAATAATGAGAATAAAATATATGTCCGATCCCTGATCGGTATGCAACGTCCGGTTCCAAGTCTGAAACAACGTGATCGGGCCCGATTTCCGATCACATGATCAAGTTACGGTAGTTCAAATACGACAAAACTCCAGCACAGCTTAAAATCTTGAATTGTTTATGGTTTTTATTATGTATTAACACATGTCCGAAAAAATCGAATCACATCGAATTTGTGCATAAAAACTATCCCTTCTTCAGGTATTGTTGTAAAAATCAAAAACTTAAAATGTATAAGAACTTATATTACAGTATTTTGTTACCCTGATAGATCAGACCCACATCTAGAAAGATGTAGGGTCAGAAAACCACCCATGGGCCTCCCCATCCAAGCACCAACGGGTGCTTATCAAACTGCCCTTGCGCACAGTTGGTTAACCTTGAGGTCATGTGACGGATGTGAAAGGATCTGGAGAAGACTTGGAGAGTGTTAATCTGCCTGTAGCATCTCTCTACATGACTGGTTTGGTGGTGAGCCAGTGATGGTCTGGGGAGGCATAGCCATGAAGGGAAGCACGGATATCCAGCATGATTCTTTTCCTCATTGAGATCTGATATGTTTTCAAAGTCTTTTGGAGAGGTGTTTATTAATTTTACATTGCCTCTTATAACCTTTAAATAGACAGTGTCATCTTTCTGTTCCAACTGAAATGAGTTAAAGCATGACTCAAACTAAAACCAGTTCAACACCATTAGAAATTACTGCATTTTCTTTTGTAAATATATCATTAACCCCTCAAAATCAAATCAAAGTTAAATGAAATCAGATAAATTCAGTCACTATTGCAACCCAGACATCAGTAGTTTAAAGGCTAGAGATTGAAAACACTAGGATGGAAAAAGACACAAAAAGCTAAAAAAAAAAAAAAAAAAAAAAAAAGTTTCTGAAACACCTCATAAAAAGAAAGTTGAGTCAGAAGAAACGCATCCATCAAACAAATCCACATTGAGTGAGAACACCCACAGGATCCACATTGACGAGGCTTTAGCCCTTTGGAAAGCGGGTATACAGGGTACTTTGTCTTACTTCTCTTAAGTAAATACTTGTCGACCAAAGATATTTCTCCCTGAGCAGTTCTTAGGTCCACTGAGGGTGAGCCTGCTCCTCTGCCTGGAAGGTGTGGGCCAAAACACAGATGGATCTGATGTCAGACCCGATAGTCTGACCTGATTATACTGTTGGATTTATGTTCAGTTTGGAAAATCACCATAATATTTCCTGGACTTGTTTCAATAAATGATTATGCTTTTTTTTATCAGTATAAATATAAATGGGTCACAATTTTGGAGCGAAAGACAAAACATTTGGTGGTCATATCCAAGGGGTGGACTTTTTGTCTGTGTCTGAAGTATTAAATGTACTCCGTCATTAGGGATGGGCGGTATGGACTAAAAAATGTATCACGATAATTTCTGGCATTTATCCCGATAACGATAAAAATGACGATTAAAAAAGTACCAATTAAACTCCACCTCTTTCTTTCTTTCTTTCTTTCTTTCTTTCTTTCTTTCTTTCTTTCTTTCTTTCTTTCTTTCTTTCTTTCTTTCTTTCTTTCTTTCTTTCTTTCTTTCTTTCTTTCTTTCTTTCTTTCTTTCTTTCTTTCTTCTTCTTTCTTCCTTTCTTCCTTTCTTCCTTCCTTCCTTTCTTCCTTCCTTCCTTCCTTCCTTCCTTCCTTCCTTCCTTCCTTCCTTCCTTCCTTCCCTCCCTCCTTCCCTCCCTCCCTCCCTCCCTCCCTCCCTCCCTCCCTCCCTTCTTTCCTCCTGCTCTCCTTCCTTCCTTCCTTCCGCTCTCCTTCCTTCCTTCCTTCCTTCCTTCCTTCCTTCCTTCCTTCCTTCCTTCCTTCCTTCCTTCCTTCCTTCCTTCCTTCCTTCCTTCCTTCCTTCCTTCCTTCCTTCCTTCCTTCCTTCCTTCCTTCCTTCCTCCAAAAACTTCATCAAGGGGAATTTATCGTTTTTAACACGAGATGACAAATTCTTATCGTGAGGAATTTTTTTGACGGTATATCATGAACGGTGAAATATCGCCCATTCCTATCCGTCATATTACTGCTGCATTTGGTTAGCTTTTTTCATAGGAGTTTCTTTCACCTGATGCTGCTTACACATAAATAATGTTTAAAAAGACACGTGACGGACCTGTTTAATGGATAAACTTGGATAAAGGAGACACTATTACGATCAACACAAATACATAGATTAAGATCTGGTCACATATTGTGTAAAAAAATCTCAAACCAGTAACTGGGGTCCCTCAAACACAGAAGTCTGAGGTCAATAAATGTCAGCAGTTCTACAAACAATGAACTTGTTGTAACTACAAGCACATCGAATCCTCATTGCTCAGACTGCGTTATGCTTTTATGGCTTCCATGTCATCTGTGGCCCGCTCTATTTAAAGAGTCTGAGTTGATGATCTAGAAAGACACCCTGACATGTCTCCAGTTACAGAGGCCAGGCCGTGCTGCTGTAATGCTAAGAGGCTACGAATGCTCAGCGAGCAAGCACGAAGGTATGTAAATAGAGTTTCACACTTCACAGGCAGACAAGCAATCGCCTCATGAAACAAAGTTGGTACGAGAAACATAAGAAGACTTCTGCAGTATATTACAATAAAGATTGCAATACAGAAGTAGTATGTGATTTTAAAAGACCATATTCATAAAAACACCATGAAAATGCTTAAGTGCTCTTTGTTGGTTTTTTTTTTAGAAGAGTGGATCATCTGGCAGACTGTAATCTTACATTATTTACGCAAGCAGATACAAAATAAACACATTTCCTTGTGTCAAAGTGTAAACTGATCAAACTGTCTGAAGAAAGTGAAGAAAGCCAGCTATTTTGAACTCATAATGGACACTCTCGGTCCGTAGTCTCGATTAACATCACGGCGCTATTAATTAATGACAAAACCACAATGTCGTTCCACTCGTTGGCTTCTTCAGAGACTCCACAGAACAGGAAGCGTCTTGTCTGATTCCCTCTTAGAACGCTTATAAATATTAGCTTTGTCTCTCTCCAGGTCAGTTGCATGATAACAATAGTAATGCTCAGGGTACAAAGCAAGGGGTCTAAAAGACAACCCTGCAACTAAACTAAATGCATGCCTTGCAGAAGTCTGCTCTTGAAGCAGCCAAGTCATCCGTGGCATCTGCAGTCATGTGAAAATGTAAGTAAACCACCTTTCAGTTGTAGGAGGCAATTACACCGAGCCATTGCTGCTGAATTGGTTCCATATGCTGCTAAAACAACTCAGTTTTATCACACACTGCCTCTTCATTTTGGCTTGGTGTTTATAAAGTGATAATGTAGAATATGGCATGTGTTGTAGCTCATCTGAAGTTGAATTTGCCAAATTTCAGGAGCTGCTAATGATCATGTGGCTTTTTGTGTCTTTACACAAATAAGCCCATACATTCGTTGAAAAGAAATAATATCTTCTTTCTAAGGTTCTTTGGTCTGTTACAGCAACGTTGCACTGTTCATCTCTTCGGTTCAGTGTCAGATTAGTCAGAGAACTCAGAGAACATCTTGTCACCATATCAGGTAGGATGGCAGGACTAAAGCTTTTTAAACTGTGGTAAATAGTTCCAAGGGTGGCAGTAATGCTTGGGGTGGAGTTCGGCTGTCCAGAGGTACACGAGAGAAGAACAGAACAGCTCGACAATCAAGGAAAAGACCAAACTCAGCCAACTCCAGAACAGAGTTAAACCTGCCTCCTGCAGGAGAGTATGGTAGACACCCACCCCAACGTCAGTGTCACTCAGACTACAGCAGAAACATATTAAAACATACCTTTTGTCACCAAAAAAACACATGCTCTTGCTTTATTGCTGGACAACAGTGAGTGCATACGTGTGAGAAGAATAAGGGCTGAAAAATAACAATGGTATAAGAGGGACCTAGCCTGTGTTTGCCTCAGGCCTTGAGATGACTAAATCCACCCTTGGCCGTATCAGAGGTTTACTTTACCCTGACCCTCTTACTGATAATGTTAAGAGGGAAACCCAGGGTAAGGGGTTATGTTTCTTATTACTTTGTGTGTACTTTCTTGTTTAAGATGGTGACCAGCAACTGGACAGAAACACTGAAAATGAATGAATGTGATTAGCCACCTGCAGCTGCAGTGATCAAATCACCAGTCTGTTTAATTTAACTCTTAACTGGCCTTACTGCAATGTATATTTACAGAGTAAAATACCTTCTCCAGAGCAATTGTGCATTGGAAGCATAAATCACCTACTAATTTCCTCTCTTAAATATGATTTGATAAATATTTATATATCTTATTATAACATCAGTCTAAAGAGGTCTTATTTGATCATTAGAAGCTAGCCATCTATTGTTTAGACTGATGTGAATGAACTAATGTGCACATAGGAGTTCTAGGTGCTCAGAAAATAATGCTGGTCATTTTTTTCTCTACTCTTCAACCCACTGTGGCAGTAAAACATGATAAGGATACATGGAAACTTTACAGCGGTTGAAGAGTCTCTTTGTGTAGATAAGCGGCTTTCAAGGTAAAACTCCACACTGGTGCACCCTGGAAGTACTTGAGCCAAATGACAAGAAAGGCACCTCCCAAGTGACAAACACATGAGAGGAAACAGTTGGTATTCGGTTACTTACGTCTGTGTCGGGCCCCTTATCTGCCCCTGGGCAGGAGAACGTGACAAATTCATGGCACCTCTTGTGGACCACAAAACAGCAAACTGCACAGGAAGAAAATAGGAAGTGAGATAGAGAGAATGGGAGAGAGATCCAGAGAGAAAGAAATGCACAGACGGATGGAAAAGACAAACAAAAAGAAGAGAAAGTAGTACATGGTTAAAAATCCAGTATTTTATCATGGTCTTATAAATGGACAGCAAAAACTGTATGCAGATCTAAAAAACAACCAATGCCTGGGTTGTGTTATTTGTCACGTTTTCCAAATGGCCAGTCCTGCCTGAAGGCTGGCGCGCACACACACACACACACACACACACACACACACACACACACACACACACACACACACACACACACACACACACACACACACACACACACACACACACACACACACACACACACACACACACACACACACACACACACACACACACACACACACACACACACACACACACACACACACACACACACACACACAGTCAAACCTGCATTCACTGAATACACATGCAGGACTTCACACTTAAGTTCATGAGCCAACATGTTGTTAAAAGAACTCAGTGATTCTCCTGGTCTGAGTGCCAGGTCAGTGAGTACAGTACACCCAAGCATGCAGTCAGTTGAAGCAGCAGAGTCAGTGTAGAGCAGGGCTATTCAATTGGCGGCCCGCCACATGCGGCCCGCCAGGAGCTTTTATGTGGCCCCTGGTCATATTTCAAAAAAGGGGGTGTTAGTTGAAAAAAAAAAAAGATTTTTTTTTTTTTTTTTTTTTTATAATATTTTTATAACTGGCTACTATGGACTAAAATGGTTGTGCTCAATGCTTAATATAATATTCAAATAAGGAAATCTTGGTGGAAAGTGGTGCTTTGTCATTATGGCGTGTTTTATTAAAAGTAGGTAAATATCAACTTCATTAAGTTTGCTCAATGCATGGTTTCAAAATGAACTTGCATTCAAAATAATATTTCTTTATCTGAATATTATATTTAACATTCACAATTACTAAATCTGGAGACAATGAATACATAATTCATATGTAAACTAGATATATTCAAATGTATAATACAAATGTATTATATTTACATAAGTCTTCGTCTTTGAGTGCAAAATACATTTTGAAAACCCCCACATTTTCAAATTGTGCGGCCCTCTCCATGCAGTCCTTTTGCAGATGTGGCCCCCGGCCCAATCTAGTTGAATACCCCTGGTGTAGAGGATGGCGCCAGTTATTGCCTCTCAGTAACCAGCTAACAGCCAGACCAGACCGTTTGTCTCCCCCTTCTTAGGTAGAGGTGGTAAACTGATTCTCAATAGAAACAAAGGCAACTGTATAGTAACATGTCAAGGCTGCCTGAGAACAAATTTGCAATTGTTACTTCTGCTCAAGTCTCCTTTTGAAAATGCTCTGCGCCCACCTCTCCTTCTCCCTATTCTTCGAGAGAAATAATGTTGTCAAGGACAGTGTCTAAGATAAAACTATCTGAAGCAGGCATGTTCAACAGATTTCACTTCCATTATGCCCAAGCAAAACCCATTAGTGATGTGGATCGCATCAGTGACGTGGTGCATTTTGAAAGACTGCGTGGTGTTTGCATGCATTTTTAGATTTGTTTACAGTTTATTTCAACTCACTGGCAGCCCTGACACAAAAGTTCATGTCAACTGTTATTCAAGATATCTCATGAAAATGTCAATAAAAGCAAGTGCTTAGAATAGCAAAAAGTCAAGCACTAATGCATCAACCCTTCAGGCAATACAGAACATAGAGCAAAGAAAAGAACATTAACTGCATGCGAACAATTATATCTGTGGTAACATTTAGCAAATTAGACACGTGGGTCCAGAGTATAGACAAATGCCTAAGATGTCTCGTCTGTTAAAAAGTCGTCATGACAACCAATTCAGATAGCATACAAAGAAAAAGAAAAGTTTCCCCCCTTAAAATGATCATCCCCACAGACAAGTATGTGAGCAACGTAATAAAGTTTGGCTCGGAAATCACTGGAAAATCAAATAAAGAAATGAAAAGAAAAGAGAACTTTCATACTTTTATTCCTGTGTATCGAACCAGCAGCAACGTGTGTGTAATGACTACTTTCAGTGTTTCTTGTACATCTGGAAACACAGGGTACTGTAACTCAACTCGTCTGTTTGCAGCCAAATTGCATCAGAGGGGATTTAATTCCTGTCTTCTGATAGTAACTTTAGACACAGGAAGTCCACATATTTGACCATCATACTGTGCAGCATTATCTTAGAAGGACTTTGTAACGTGGGTGGAAACCAGATGTTTAGATTTCTACTCCAGATGAAGTGTCCCTTTCTGAATTTTGTACAAAAGTTTTCAGAGCATCAAAATAGAATATTTGCTGTTTGTATTGTTAACATTTACATTTATGTATCTGGCAAAATCTGCTCCTTTGATGCTTTTGATGAACTTGGCATGCACAAACATCAAGTCCATGCTGTCCATGAAGTCCAGAACTCATCAACACAAAATAAAATAATCAGCTGCTTTCAGTTACGTTGCAAACACATTTGTACTCGCGTAAACCTTAATGACTACAGAAATCAACACAACCCTGACACACTGACATATCACGCGTTAGCCACCTCGACACCCTCTGCCTCAGACGAGCCATCAGTCACAGCATTCCACAGCCAGCACAAAACAATAAGCCATAACTCATCCCACTACCAAACAGCTTCAGTAACAGTCTTCATAACTCATCTAGCAAAGGGATTCAGGACGGTAGCGGGATCAATGCATATACCTATCCATCGTTTTGTTTCAGTAGATAAAGTTTCTGCATGAGTTTCAAATTCCCTTGTCTTTTTAGTCAGTGATACTCTGCAAAGGAAGACACACTTTGTTGTGTATCGAGCTGTTTTGTCTATTTATAAGACTGATACTTCTACCTACTAGACACATTTCCATCAGTTTTATCTAAATGCACCTTATAAGCACCAGAAAAGGTTAATGAAAAGGCAAAACTAAACACAATGGAAAAGTAAAGTTCAAATAACAAATTCAGTACCACAAAAAGCTTTTACTCTCACCTGAGGTGTTTTTTCCCTTTTTCAAAGATTCACAATAAGAAGATAATTTATCTTTACAAATAAATTCTGACATAGTAGGATTGCAGAATCGCAACTCCCAAATGTCCCAAAAATCCTTTTAAATAATAATAAAAAATAAATCTAATCGATTTCCTATCGCATATGCAGCCGGTTGTGGAACGTACCCATACGCTGAAAGCACCTAAACAAAATTGAAGAAGTTTTTCTTTCATATAGAAGCACTCTTACTGTTGTTACTTAAGCAATATGTAACAGTGGCTACAGTTATATCTTAGCATGGATAAATGTTTAAAATTTAATACATTTGAAAAATACACTTTAATGTCTCCATTTATCATTCAGCAGACTGGAGTAGATCATGAGGATCCTCTAGATCAAAGCAGAAGTCATTATGAATCAAACTATTTTTAATCAAAAATCTTTTGAATCTTTCAAACAACTGTACAATACCACCAATAACAGGGGAACAGTATCAGTTCTGTATGTACAAATACTGCAGGCATCTTATAAACGAATGTCAAGTCAAACATATTGGCAAAGTGAATTAAATTCTATTACTCCTGAAATAACATGGAAAGTAGTGTGGAATAATATCATTCAAGCCTCAAAAAATCCTAACCATCAAACTCTACACCTAAATATTGTTCACAGAGCTTACTTTACTCCCAGACTTAGACATTCAATGAAGCTGGAATCATTTCCCCTCTGCCAATTATGTACACAAGGTTGCTTAGGTACTTTTATACATATGTTTTGGGAATGCCCTGGAGTACAGTTGTTTTGGTTACAAGTCACCAAATCTTTATCCAAAATCTAAAATAAGGAGGTTCCATGTCCCGTACTTTGCCTGCTGAATGATAATTCTCAATTTGTAATGTCAATACACGAAAAAAGAATTTGGCTTTCCGGCTTAACTGCTGCTAAAAATATTTTGGTAGTACGGTGGAAACCACCACATAATCTATCACTGGATCACTGGTGGCATCTTCTGATGGATATTTTAACCCTTGAGCTCTCTGTTGCACGGTCTCATGGAGCAAAAGAAAAGACCATAAAATCCTGGTCAGAAGCCATCAGAGCTGTGAAGTCTTGCCTATAAAGGGGGGGAACGGGGAGGGGATGGTGCAGATCACTCACTGGGGTGGGAGGGTTTTTCGTTTTCTTTTTGTTGATTAATTGCCAGTATTGGGATGGGTATGCAAGGGTGTGTGTGTGTGGATGTGAATGTGTGTCTGTGTGAGAGCGTGTATGTGTATGTATGTGGGTCAAGGAGGAGACAGACAAGGGTAAATATGTACAACATATGAAATATTTTTGTTTTGTTCTAACTACTGTGACAAATTCTTTCCCCTGTTTTTTGCGGGGGGGGGGTTTTCAGATGTACAGTGGGCATGTTGCTACAGCGGTGCTTGTGACTGTCTGCCCCCTTTTTCTTTTTAAAAGTTGGCAAAAAATTAATAAAAAATTGTTAACAAAAAAAAAAAAAAATCTTTTGAATCGAAAATCAATATTGAAACGAATCATTGCCCCAAAAATCGGAATCAAATTGAATCGTTAGATGGTAAAAGATTTTCGCCCCTAATAGCAAGCTGATTGATGCCAATTCCAGCAGTTTACACTTTTGAGAAGAAGCATGGGAACTACTAGCTGATATGACGCAATAACCACGTGCGTGTGTGTGTGTTTTGAGGAAGATATGGGTATCATAATAGAATCTCCATCCAAATTAAAAAAAAAAAAAAAAAAAAACTAAAAAAAAAACATTGAGGAAACAAGGTTGGATCAAGGTTGACTCTTGGTATTCCGGGAGGTTTACAGAAGTTATTTCACTCAAGACTGCAGGGCGGGGACACACATGCACTGACATGCATGGCTGTCACCACATAAAACACTTCTTTATCAGCACAAAAAGTCAGCATTGCAGCAATCTCTGCTAAGAACAACACCAGACGTCTTTGTCTTCTTTATCGCAACTATACTCTGTATAAGCTAACTGACAAGACCCAGGCGAGCTGCTGTTTTCCTTCAGGACTTGTTATTCACAGAAAATATGAAGCCTGTAAAGTTATGAATATAAAGTTAAATTGTTCATTGTCTAGTTTTTTCCTCCAAGACTTATGGTTTTGTGAAATCCCCTCACTGCGTGAAAAGGCCTACAGAGAAGAAAGAGTTTGGTGTGACTCTACTGACGTTTGTTTAACTACAAGAGGAAATCAGCTATTCAGTTATGTTCAGTCATTGTCAGTTTATCCGTTTCGTCTGAATTCACAACAGAAGGGGCATCAATGCCATTTACAAAGAAAGGAAGGAAACAAGCACATATGCTCCAATGCAAACGAGTAATAATCCACTTACACCCAATTCAACATAATGCATGTAGGCTATATAAAGGAGATTCTTAAAAAACAAAAGCAATGCATTGAATCTGTGCTTAAATTCAGCACCTCGTCCTAAAAATGCACAATTTGACAGAGGAAAGGAATAACTTGTTGCAGAGCCAGGGACGGAAATCACTGCCGTCTGACTCGACCAGTCGTATAACCGGTTAGTTTTGCCATGAGACAAGGAGAGAATAAAAAGAAGGGGGAAAAAAAATCAAAGGGTTAATGACAGTTATAGCAGATAAAAGCATGGAGACTAAAGAAAAGGAGTGAGGAAACAAAACAGCATCATGGGAAGTCCTACAGTCTCAGCTTATAGCAGCATACGTGAAAGACTGACTCAGGGTCTCTTATGTCAGTTTCATAAGCTTTATCAGAAAAGTCATCCGATACCAGTAACAGAAGTACTTGCCTGCTAAAGGTACCAGTACAATGAGTATTTAAGTGTATGCCCCATCTGATGCCAAGACAAGTACATTTTTACATAGAAAGAAAGTTGCTGGATGGCGTTAGCTGTCCAGCACGTTGGTGATTATAATCAGAGCCAAATTATTTTAGTCCCGAAATTCCTAGGAAAAATGCTCAGTATGCAAGGCTGCTGTTTCCATGTGTGGCATGAATATTGGTAAAAAAAACACGAGCAACCTCATTAAGGATTTAAAAAAAACATCACGTGATAAAGCACAAGTCTATCGAGTCAAAGGGAGAGAAGGACGAATCGCAGCAGCAAACACTGGGGTTTATTTTTCAGACGTGAGGGAAATTACCAAAGGAAAGCTAGAAAGCCACATTAACGGTGGACAAACTGCAGGATTCACTGTCCTGGATAACTTCTCATGTCTGCTAATAGACCTGCAGGCAGTCGCTTTTATGGTGGACATTTGGACCCCCGGTGTGTTCAAACGTCCACAGATAAATGCTTTTTCTAATTCTACATATTTGCGGCTGCAGTTCAAATGTAGTTATTGGATTTCTTTATTAATTTGATTTTATTTATTTGATCTTAATTGAAAAAAATAATTGTTTTATTTGATATAAAAAAAATAGTTCCCAGTATCGCTGATACCCAAAGCCATAGTATCAGAATTGGCTCAAGAAAGAAAAAAGATTGTATGGGAACATCTCAAGTAAAGAAGGTGTCTCCCACCCAATTGTATTTTATGAAACCCGGGAGCTACTTTCATAGAATAGGAGATCAGTAGCTGAGGTCACTGCCTCCCTCCAGATTTGGAAAATAAGGCCGCGTTCAGACTGCCAGCCAATATCCGATTTTTAGCCCATCCAGATTGAAACTGGATGACTCTTTTGAAGTCTGAACAGTCCCAAACCGCATGAGATCCGATTTTTGCAAACCCGATCGAAACCACCTCCGGGAGGTAGTTTCATATCGCATTTGGGCAGATGCGTCTCAGTCTGAACAGCTCCAAACACTAAGATCGGTTTTGACTGTCCAATTACGTGACATCACACAATACACGCGCTGGGTGACGCCTCCCCTCCGACGTCGTTGCTACGGCAACCCGTCAGATCAGTCAATGATGTGGCCCAGTCTGAACAGAGCCAGATGCGATTTGGACACTTTCTAAAAACAGTGTGGACAGTCAGCCCTGAAAATCGGATATGAGAAGGAATCAGATATGAATCAGATTTGCCTGCAGTCTGAACGCGGCCTATGAACCACAAGTACGCCTGCAGTTTGAAAGCAAAGTGTCCTGCTGGAATAACACTACACGTACTCTTCACACACACACACACACACACACACACATATATATAAATATATATAAATATATATATATATATATATATATATATATATATATATATATATATATATATATATATATATATATATATATTAGGGCTGGGCGATATGGACCAAAAGTCATATCTCGATATTTTCTAGCTGAATGGCGATATTCGATATCTATCTCGATATTTTTTCTGTGCCATAATTGGGGTTTCCCCCAAAGCATTATAGCATAGCGTCTCTGTTAGCTTCATTTTTTTCTGAGGCAAACCCTTAAAAAAACAGTCAGTTTTAATACAATGCCTCGTGCCAAATGTCACACAGGTACTTTTATTAACAGAGGTCTGCACAATATCAAAATGTATAAAACAAAGGAAATAAAAATAAACTGCCTGCATATATAGAATAAAAATGCTTCTTGAATAAAATAAAACAAATATCCCTTTCCTGCACAACAATTAAATTAAAATACACTGTACAGTAACAGGCAGACTTTTCAACTGAGGTTGACAGTTGTGCAAATAACAAAACATTTGTGCAAATCTCAAATAAAACATTCAAGTCAATTTGTCACAAAATAAGCTATATCAAAATAAAAAAAAAATATATATATATATATTTTTTTTAAATCGATATAAACGATATTGTCTCGTACCATATCGCGTTTGAAAATATATCGATATATATTAAAATCTCGATATATCGCCCAGCCCTAATATACATATACGTATATATATATATATATATATATATATATATATATATATATATATATATATATATATATATATATATATATATATATATATATATATACATATACATACGTGTGTATATATATATATATATATATATATATATATATATATATATATATATATATAGGGGTTTTCAACTATTATGTCAGAATACATAAGAAGAAGTAATTCAACCCTGACATAACAAGGTAAAGATAAAGGCGGTGAACGCTGAGCATCTTCTAAGCGCTCATTAGCGGCCAGCTGCTTGTAATCGGTTGGCCCAGTGGCCTGGCTCTGGGGAAACATTCAACACAAACTTTCTCCAGCCCCAATGTGATAGGAAGCAACAGCACAGATAGTCTGAGAGTAGCAACTGCTGCAGTGAAATGATCGTCTAGACAAATATTTAAAATTACTGAGATAAAATGTTTGTAAAAGACTAGGATACAGGAGATTTATCAAAATCAGGGTCAGGGTCACTTTTTGATAAAACAACTGTTTATTACTGTCTTCAAAGGCCACTGGCTTAAAATAACACAGGCTTTGACGATGAATCAAAGTTTAGTTGAAAAAATGTAATCCCAACAAAGTCAGGGAGAGTGTGCATGTGACAGACTCAATTTGTTTTTCTTGAATCAAACAAGATAAAATAGATGTGAAGAATGTAAGTTACAATTTATCACTCCAGCTACTGTAAGGTGCCTCTAAATAAAGGAAGTAGCTGAGCCCTGTTCATCATGTGTTCTGGGGTAACTGAAGGTGTTTGGCTGCCTCTGATCTAACAGTTCCTTCACTCAGTGGAAAGGATTAATTATGCATCAAATGAGAGACTTAATGAGGGTTTTCAGATTAGTACTTTATGTCTTCCAGTACAACACAATTACTTTACCCACAAAAGACATAATAGTTGAAAACCCCTCCAACACTCATTCTGAAACATTTATTTTGTCCCTATCTTTTAGTTAACAAGCTCAGAACCACATCTTACCAAAGTTAGTTTGTTTTTTTTAACCCAATGAATACAGCCATGAGAACAAGGCAGGCAATGATTTGATGTTTGGGTCTTTTTTGGGCCTTTGATTTAATGCAAAGGTATCTAAAAACAAAAGAGATGTGGATAGTTGATGTCTATTTTAAGAGTTTCATTTTAACATCAAACCCATAAGCAGGCTTTCGCTTTTAGAGAGAAGTAGTCACCCAGGGAGGTATTAGAACTACATCCAAGGAACTGCTGCTGATAAATACTGAAACTACTTCATCAGGGGTGCCTAATAAACAGATTAAATCTTGTCTTTTTTGTGAAGATTTATACTAACCACACATGCCAGGTTTTTTTTTTACAAATCAGAGTCCTGTAATTATTCTATCCACAACAGATGAAATATTTGAAAGGGGTTTAGGAAGCACACATAGGAGATAACTCCGTCATTCACCAGGCTTAAAAGTCTTTAAGTCCAGTATGTTATTCACTTATAAATCTCTCTAGACATAAAAATGTGGAAATGTAAAAATACTATGACATGATTGAAGCAACAGCAGCATGTATGGGGGTCTCTTGATTGTCGAGCAGATTTCCCTGACAACCAACCAAACCAAAACTGGCTTGCTGAAGCTGAAATTACGGGTAGCTGATTGTTCAAACTCTGGGTGCACAGCTTGAGGTCTGAACTGATTGATTCTCTTGTGAGTCCGACAAGAATCCAGCAGTCTTGTTGTAAGGTTTACACTAGAATTAACCCTTAACAGGAGCTTTTATATCTACATACAGTACATGCATTTGTAAATACTAACATACTGTACATATAAACATGTACATTTATAGCAACCTACATACATTCAGACAGACGGGCAGACAGAAGGTGTTGCTGTGGCTGAAAGATAAAGCGCTTGTCTAACCTATTGTGCAATTAACTGTCTAAGTGTGATTAAACAACAGTGAGTCGGTAGCCTTCTCATCCACAGAGCACCTTCTCCAGATGACAGCCATTGCTGTCATCATATAGATTACAATTGATCCATAACAGCATAGTAATTAATTATCTGAAGGATTTCATATGGTCACCCTATTAAAATAATGGCCTAAGTTCAAAAACAGAAAAATTATATTAACACAGATAAAGTTTTCGTCTTTATTTAGGGTCTATTTATAATCTTTCTGCCTTTGCAGGCCAATATAGTGACAGCTGAAGCACTAAATATCCAAATGCATGACCTTATAGTATTTTCACTTATCTAAACTGAATACTTGCAATGATTGCATTACAAGAATATCAAATAAGTGCATTAAATTATTGTTTGCAAAAAGAAAAGGAAATAACATTTAAAAAAAACTATGGCTCCAGGCAAAAAGTCAAGTTAAACTAATTTTTTTATAGAGAAATATTCTAGTTATTTCCTTTGAATGTTAAAACTAAGATCCTCTAAGAATCTCTGTTTTTTTTTTCCTGGAGACAAACAGGCGTGCAGCAGGTCTGGAGACCCAGCGGCTGATCCAGGTTGGCAGGTGACAGAGCCAGACCTAGGGCAGGTACATCACGAGGTTTATCCCTCAGGACTTCTTACGTTAACATATGAAAGTGTAGTTTAGGTGGATCACTATTCCTAGTATCTCCAAACCAATGATGTTATCACACTTTTTTGTGTGACTTAACATAACAAGTACCAAAATGAAAGCAGTGCAAATGTCAAGTAAAGGCAGGTCCACAGCTTTAAGGAATAGGATAAGAATCGATTACAAGTAAACTAGTTTCACAGATTTTTAAAAAATTTATCAGGAGAATATAAACATAATTTTCCCTAGAGATATTGTTAATACTCCAATAACACAGTTGTATGAGAAACTTGACAGAGTTAAATGTGTTTAAGAGGTCTGAGACTGGCATCCCATCCCAGTAAGTGTGATGTGACACATGTACCTTGCAACTTCCTGTTTTGAGTCACCAGGTGGAGAAGTAGTGAGACGTGAGCCGCTGGACGGAGACGGATATCTAGCATTATGTTGGTAATATAGAGTTATTTCATGTGTGGAATTCCCACCAAGAAAACTGTGACTGTGACTCATTATCCAAGGCAGTTACAGATATGGCATGAATATTGCTAAAAATGACACAAGCGCACCTTATGAAGCATTTAAGAAGCCATCCATGAAAAAGCATGATGCTATCAAGTCAAAAGGGAAGACAGATGTACCGCAGGAACAGACTCTAAAGTTTGCTTTCATAAATAAGAGCAATTCCCCAAAGAAGAAAGCCAGAGCAGTGGATGACCCGCCCCTGTTAGTCGCTGAAAATGTCGGATTTTGCTGCACAACTGCTGCTTCGGTACAGTTTCCCAGGTCCGATCAACATCTTAGAAACTGCTCTCTTCAAATTGTTTGAGACTCAAAGAGGTGCGGGCCATCAGCTCTTCAACAGACATGTGGACCCCAGTTGTGGTCAGGTGTTAAAATATAGACTCACCAGCCACTCACCTGTTATATCTAATAAAGTAGCTGGTGAACGTTCATTTATATATAACTACACTTTTAGTTTCATTTCTGTGGGGTTTTTCTATTTAATAGATATCATTTATCTAAGAATTATTTTAAAAATGTTTCATTTATCACATAAAAAACAAAAAACACACACACTTATAGCAGATTAGTACTCCAGCCGATACCCAGAGCTCGGTATCGGAGGGGAAGCAAAGACAAACACAAAAAGCTGAAAAGCTGATGACTGCAATGAAAAATGTGAGGATTTAAAAAACTATCAACATAGAGCTGAAGAAGTGTAGCTCACTAATTGTATAAAACAGATGTCTAGAGAAATCCTTAAGCATTTTGGTTGCTGATAATTGGCTCACTGAACACATTACGGGCACTTAGAGGGGAGAGCGGTCAAAAGCTTGTGAATTTCTCTCTGAGCAAATTACATAATGCGGAAGTCCTACAAATGTAACAATTACAGTGAGTCAAATGGACGATTTCTGTATGTTGAGAAAACGATGGAGAAATATAGCATCCTTGAAAAAGCTCAGTTGCTTTCATGCCTTACAATAGAAATCATTGATCTACAAATGCCAGTGAGATCTTGAAACACTTCATTAGTGCGCTTGCCTTTATAATTTTCCACTTGATACTCACCATTTGAAAAAATATGGCCATTTTGTTGTTAAAAGTATGATTTATCATTTTTTCTTTTATGTCTTCCAGTAAATCCAATAGGTTGTAAAATTATAATTTTAAGAGCTTTACAAATAGTAGTAATAGTAAATCTATTCGTAATTATTTAATTGATCACTACTGTGATCCCATAATTGTCAGGAAATCACTTAATGTGAGAAGAGAAAGTAACCAAGCATGCAAAGATCTAGTTTCTGCTGGTCGGACTGAGGGAACTGATTCTCAGTAAGGGGCACGCAGATGAGATTGGCTGTGCAGTAGGACGTCAGGAATTTCATATTTAATCAATTTGATTTGGTTTGCTTAATTGCACACTGTGTGACTACGTGAGTCTCCACGGGGAGGAGGCATGCTTCTGAGAATGTACTGTAGCTGCTGATGTTGCTGCTCCTGACGCCTTGATAAAACCTTGATTGAGTCCTTTCATAAGATAAATATATAAATAAATACTTCTAACACATGACTGACTTGTTTTGATGAGCCATGATGCCTTTGACTTTGAGGGTAAAAAAAGTAATTTGATAGCTGATAATGGCTTTGAAAAGTAGCAATCTACCAATACAATATTTTTGGAAAGCAACAACTAGTAAAACTGTTAATGGGTAAAAGCTGTGTAGTTAAACTGAAATATAGATGCATCAGAAATAGGTTCCACATGTTCTGAGATGAAAACTGTTATTAGTTATGCTACTTTGGAGAAAAATGTGTTTGCTTCAGCCATCAATGGATTCAAAGCAGATGAAAGAATGCCTTCATAAACACAGGCCGCTGCTTTGTTTCTCCAGAAGAGGACCTTAAAACAACACTGGAGCTTTCCTCTCCGCCGGCTCAGGGGGCTGGGCAGAGCTTCCTGTTCCAGGCTCTGTGCTAACACAAGGAGAGACACAGCTGGTCTTCATTTCTGTTCATTCGCCACAGCTGACATGCTGCCAAGCGCTGATCTTTTTCTTTTGTGCAAATATCACTTCAAGAACAGGTCAGCCCACTCAACAGTTTATGCTTACATGACATCAGCTGTATAATATTGATGAAGTATTTATTACGTCTCTAAATATTTTGATATTTTTATAGCATTTACTTTTGGTAAAAAATGAACAAAGTTGGACACATCTCACAAAGTGTCAGTACAACTCAGTGTTTGCACGGAAATGCTTTGTCATAAATTCAATTTCTACATTTTTTCTGCACAGTTGTTCTTTAAGGTACCACACATTGGCCTGGTTTGGTTTCCTTGAGCAAAACGGGTCAGGAAGGGTTCAAATCCATTCACTGATCTATGAGTAAAACACGCCCCTGAAACATAAATGGGCCAATAGTCATGGAGTGTCTGTTGCAGCAACTTCGGGTTCATCTGTAGCTTTCAGATCCACAGAAAAGCATTGGAAAATCCCAAACTGTCATCTGTTTTATGGAGTTTATGCCCAAAAAAATGTTAAAACAATGTGTTCGGAGCACTTGTAAAAACCTGATTCCAGATTGAACAATTGAGTTCATGTTATTTCATCTCCTAAATCAAAACAAAAGAGTTAAATGTCTGCTTGGGATAAAGCAGTAAACATAGCATTCAACTAGGATGTTGAAAGTTATTCCAAAGTAAATCAAAGCAACAGTGTCTTTTATGTAAACTAATTTTTTTAATTTTGTATGCAGCAACACAGCCTTGCCTTGGATAAGTTAGTTAGTATTAGGTGGCTAGCAGTAGCATATCTTCATAACTTCAGATCTAGTTGTAGACAGCTAGTAAGTAAAGGGTTAGGGTTTTGTTATTTTTCAGTAACACCAGATGTGAAGTTCAGCACCGTAGTGAATCTGAATCATCTAGTGTATGGCTTTCCAAATAAAACTATTTAAAAGGGATTCAATACAAGCTAACCCTGCGTCGCATGAACAGTGTTGATCGTGGATGTTACCATCTGCGATCGTGACAACCATAAAAAGATGCTTCCGTTTAAACGGTGACCTGCAAACCCTCGTCTTCACCAACCGTATATACATTAGATTTTTACATTGCCAGCATGTTTAAGTCCCTTTAATGCTCCTCAGCTAAAGGTCTTGGGACAAGATTTTCTCAAAGACAGTCCCTATTGTAAAACTAAATACCACCAGCAGATTGTGCGGGCTAGCACCACCATCTGAGGTGGGCGGGGCTTACTAATAGCTCAATTAGTGCAAGTCACCTAAGATTTATGCAAAGTCTGCATCAAACATTTTACAACAAATGATTTGTTGTCATTTAAAATGACAAACACACATGTGCAGTTTATGTTTCTTCAAAAACTGAAACCTGTAATTGTGTTGCGCTAACATTAATATAAAATATTATTACCAACTGGAGAGTTGTTGTTCAGGGAATGAACTCACTATCAACCTTGCTCTGGCTGAGATTTGTAGTAATTGATAGAGGAGAGTCTTAATGGGATTATAAAAGGGCAGGCCTAATCCACAACATAATCTGTCATCTCTCAGCAGGCAAGGAAAATACACTCCAGGGAGGCAAGAACTTACTCACCTGTTTGCAGTCAAATATTGACTTGACTGCAAACTCCACTCCTGCTCGAGTTTCCACAAAAAAATGACTTCATCGGCAAAGAAAAAAAACCTTTGCATTTTAAAAAAGGAATTCTTTTTTAAGAGACAAATAGTACAAAGTGGCATGCAAGAAACAACCAATAGCACCTGACTGACTTGACAGCTTAGAAATGATCCTGGATAACAGTCTTTTCAGTTAGTATACAAGTTTCCGTCCTTAATATTCAAGAACCGATCTATTATAACCACGGCTGGGATCAATTCATATAATTAAAATCCCCCCAAAAATATACACACGTGCACACACACTAACTCACACATACACACACACACACACAGAGAGAGGGAGAGACGGAGAGGGAGCGAGATAATCTTTTCTACCCACCTGCTTCC
Source organism: Cololabis saira (assembly GCF_033807715.1). Classification (NCBI taxonomy): domain Eukaryota; kingdom Metazoa; phylum Chordata; class Actinopteri; order Beloniformes; family Belonidae; genus Cololabis; species Cololabis saira. The sequence goes on from NC_084587.1 coordinate 37,809,688, forward strand.
TCCTTGAAGACTTTTGTCAAATTCTAGAAATGTCAGTTAAAATGTCGTAAAAATATTTTTGTGAAGACACAGCCACTTTCATTTTAGCCACCCACTGATAACGATGAACATTTCCCTTGTCTCGATGAAAAAGAGATCAATTTTTATCCCCATCAATTATTCACTGCTGTGCTCTGACATTTAAACCTTTCCATAATGGGAAACACCTTAACAGAGTGGCACAGAGAGGCATCTCTGCATCCAGAGGACACAACTGTGTAGCAGAGAAAGAGTTTAAGTGTGCTGTAAATGCCACTACAATTTTTGTTGTATAAACCGTTTAAGGATCTTGCCTTTAAGGCAAATATCTGGGCATGAGTAGCTTTGATTATGTTTTGGTCATTTTCTCTTTTTCAGCTCATGTTGTGTATTCAGGGTGTATTGTGTAAGGGATGTGTGCCATAATTCTGATCGATGCATTACAGGAAGTCCCTGCAGCAGTAATCCTGTTAAATTACTGTACGTTATACACTATGTGCACACATTATTTATGCCTTGTTCCTTTACTTAACCCCCTACAGCACAGTACTAGCTTTGAGAGCACAGTAATGATGAAATTTTAAAATTTAATGTCCCATTTTTTCCCCTCTTTGTAGTATGTTTCAATTGAAAGTCACGCTCCTCTGTGTTACCGCTTTCAGTTTTTATATTTCTTATATTATCTGCCCAATTGCTCAGCTTCTGCCTGCCTTTTCAATTTGATTTTAGAAGCAGTTTCACTGGGAAGGGTGCTGTAAGACAAAAGAAAGAGATAAGGGCATAAAAAAGAAGGATGAGAAAGAAGGAGGCAATTAATCTATGGTGATCTACAGCAGAGGATTGACTAACAGAAAGCAAAGGCTGATCTTAAAAGCACAACAGGTTTAAAAGACACTTTTTGCTTGCAGTCAGAGACATTGAGTCTGAAATTGGACCTACAGCCTGCAATTGTGGGGACAGGGAACAAAGAACAGGCAGTCTAAAAATGCCTCATTACCTCTCAAAGGCTCCCCAATTAATGTGACAGGAAGAAGTTTAAATTAGGGGAACAATTTTCTTAAAAAGAGTATGTTCATTGACTTATTTTGCTGAAGAGAAAAATCTACCCGATCTACAGAGGACAACACAACACTTGTGTCTGAGCTATGCCTTTCACCCTTTCTTCTGTGTGCTGTAATTAGTGATGCACCGAATGTTCGGTAACCGAAATTGTTCGGCCGAAAATAGCAAAAAAAACACTTTCGTGTTGGTTGGAATAAGTGGGGGAAAAAACGAATACCGTATTTTCTGGACTATAAGCCGCTACTTTTTTCCTAGGTTTTGAACCATGCGGCTTATACAAAGGTGCGGCTATTCTGTGGATTTTTCTTCCACCGCTAGGGGGAGTGCTAACCGGAATTAGAATAAAAACTAAGACAAAATAAATGCAAAGAAGAATACGCTACTTCTTCTTTAGCAGATAGAAGTAGGTAGAAGCAGATTTCAAACAGATAAATAGATAAATAAATACTGGTTATTTTCTCTTGGTTCAGTCCAGTTTTAATCAGCAAAGTTGCTGCCTTGTTAAAAGACACTGTTAGGAAAGGATCTATTTAGGTACAAACATGTACATCATTTACACTTCAAAATGGTTCTGTACATGTAGTAAATATCTAATCTAACAACATAAATATCTGCGGCTGAAATATCTTTTTTTTTTAAATAAAAGTGGGTGCGGCTTATATACAGGTGCGGCTTGTATATCTTTTTTTATTGTTTTTTAAAAAATAGAGCGGGTGCGGCTTATATACAGGTGCGGCTTATAGTCCAGAAAATACGGTAATTAATAACGGCGTGTTAGATGACCCAATCAAACAGCGAACAGCGTGGAGTGAGGGGTGTGCGGTGTTAATTGCTGCAAACATGTCAGCATGTCAGATCATTACTTGGATGTGGGGAAAAAGCAGAGGACACGAGAAAAGATCCAGGCTTGGTGATGGAGACGGTACGGGACGCACGGTGCAGAGAAAAGGGCCCGTACTACCGATGCGGTGGAGAACCCTCACTGTCTGATATGACGAGATCCTCCAAGAAAATAACCCAAATTTTTACAATTATTATACAAGGCTTCAAATTGCGGAGATCAGCCCCATCGCAACCCGATTAACTGGATTTGAACGGGAGAAAATGAAAAAGGATTATGAGAAAAAATACAATAAGTACAGTAGACAAATTGTGACTGGCGGGTATTTCACTGCACATTTATTTGATTTATGCAATGGTGAAAAAATTGGCAAAATAAATGAAAAACTGCGAAGAACCATTGTTCGGTATTATTTGGCTATCGGCCAAGTGTTTATTATTATTTTCGGTTTCGGCCACAAATTTTCATTTCGGTGCATCACTAGCTGTAATACTGCAACAGCACTTACAAAACTGCCACGTTTCTACGTATTTCTCAATGATTCAACAAGGAAAATTAAGAAAAGCAATAAATGATGATTGTTGTTTTATTTTATTTTGCACAGTCAGTGTCATGACATAGAACTGCTACGATACTGCTGCTTGAGTCAACAGATCAGTAGAGAGAATTATCATTTGTTGCAACTTTCTATCGCTACAGGCAGCACTGCTGATGCTTTATACGCAGTAGATCTTCTCCTGCTGACTTACAGATCCAGGTGGAGCCAAAGACATCGATCTCTGATATTGTCCATGCAGTACCCAATATTAATCTATGATATAAATTACACTCTACGACAGAGCAGACCAATAAATGGAGAATACTGTGACACCATTTCAATGAAAGATGCTTTCTACTGGCATCATACTGGGATTTCATTGCTTCCAATAACCCCAGAATGCATGAAAATAATGCATTTCTCAAATCTGAGCCCAATAAACTTAATAGCCCACAGTCAAAATTATGGTTTAGATGGTTGATATGATAAACATATCATATCATATGATATGATAAACATTGATGAAAAAATAGTAAACAGTAATAGTAAAATGTTCTTTCTTCATATTATTTGCTGAGAGCTTAAAGACTGGATGAATTGTGTTTGCACAAGTGTTAATATTTGTGTGTTTAAGTGTGCAGCTTAGCCATTTGCACACAGTAAGCAATCATTTGCCCAGCATCTGTAACTCCCACTGCGTTGGAAGATTAGGTGTTCCCATGAGAATGATGAGTCAGACAAAAGCAAAGACCAACATTCCACATGGGAATCCAGACCAAGGTACTGGACAGATCTAGTCATTCGAGGAATGAACATTTTACCATTAATCTTCAAATCCAAAGAGAATGAAGCAGGCCCACATGTATGTTTACGAAACAGAAAGCACACAAATGGATGCTCGAAAGTTTAACACTCTCCATCCTCCCAGGGAGTCTAGCATTGCAGAGGCTATAAATAATCAAAGATTACTGGGTGTAGTCATTAACTATCTGCTATAGTCATGTGACAAATAGCATACAATCATTCAAGTGATTGGTTTTAAGTATAAAAAAATCATCTGGTGCATAACAGGTCTTAAAACTGGGAAAGTATAACATCACAAGAATAACTAAACGATATATTACACTGTGTTATTATTTGAAGAATGAAAAATAAGCCGAGGTTGTTTGTAGAAAACTACAGGACTGTCTCAGAAAATTAGAATATTGTGATTTTCTGTAATGCAATTACAAAAACAAAAATGTCATACATTCTGGATTTATTACAAATCAACTGAAATATTGCAAGCCTTTTATTATTTTAATATTGCTGATCATGGCTTACAGCTTAAGAAAACTCAAATATCCTATCTCAAAAAATTTTAATATTCTGGGAATCTTAAACTGTAAACCATAATCAGCAATATTAAAATAATAAAAGGCTTGCAATATTTCAGTTGATTTGTAATGAATCCAGAATGTATGACATTTTTGTTTTTTTAATTGCATTACAGAAAATAAAGAACTTTATCACAATATTCAAATTTTCTGAGACAGTCCTGTAAGTATGGCCTCAATTTTTCCACAAAAATGTTTTAAAAAGTGCTAGTAATCAAATGCATTTAATCAATCAGCAGCCGGTGTGACCACCTCTAGTGTCAACAGGTTTTGACAGTCTGCTTTTTGGATCATTCAGGTGTGTGTTAACCTAATGCCAATAAGGAAAGACATCAGATATGATCTTGGAGAAGCAACTGTTACTATGACAACCATCCCTGACTGTATATCAGCCCAAACATCTCATACCACCTCCATGAGCTCCTGCAGCCACAGGACTTTGGCACAATGCAGTCATTAATCTGGCAATTCATTTCCTTATCATTTGAAGTATTTGTGGTCAAATGTGAACCTGAAGCTTGCTTGACATTGTGACATGCAACAGGCCAATGATCACAAATAGGAAGTGGAGCGGTAACCTCGTGGTTACAGAAAGGGGCTCTGGTCTAGAGCAGTGGTTCTCAAATGGGGGTATGCGTACCCCTGGGGGTACGTGAAGGCACTCCAGGGGGTACGTGAGATTTTAAGATATACATATGTTTAAAAAGTAGCATCCATGCAAAAATCCTTTAAAAATAAATATTTCATAAATAATTGAGGAAAATATAAGTCTAAATTCATAAAATTAATTTTATCTTCAGGAGTAGGCTATTCAACTTATTATCCTAAAACCCCAGTATCCCCCACACCAGGATGGTTCCACCTAACCTGTCAATCACCTGGCTTCACCTGTCAATCACTTGGACCAACGATGGAGTCGTGGTTGAAGCGTAGCAGCAATATTTTTATGTTTAATAAATCAGTTACTGATGGCACAGTGCTCTGTTTTAGGTCTTTTTTTTACAACCAAAAGTGCTTTGCGCTGGTTAGGGAGTACTTGGCTGAAAAAATATTTCACAGGGGGTACATCACTGAAAAAAGGTTGAGGGCCACTGGTCTAGAGGACCCAGGTTGAGGTCCCTGGGTTGGCCAAAGAGGAGCTGTGGGCCCCTTAAGCAAGGCCCTTAACCCCCCAAGTGCTCCCCGGGTGGGAATAACTTGGAGTGGGAATAGCTCACCACTCCAAGTATAACTAGCAATAGGTTAAAAGCAGGGGACTAATTTCAGTGTGTTTCGTGAGATATATAGAGATTAATAATGCTAACAAATAAAGAGTATCATTATCATCTAACACATCAGCAAATTTATAACAAAAGTTCTGAAAAAAATGCAGCAAAGCAAAAGTAATAAGAGTAATAAGAGGAAGAGAAAGAAGATGTCGAAGGTGTGGGATTATTTCAAATTAAAAATGAAGGCCCCGGTCTACATGATGTAAGACTCTTGTTCCTTGTTCCTGTTCTTGTTTTTTTTTATGCTTCAGGAGATGTTAAAGGGGACCTATTATGGCATCTCATCTAATACCTATTTTAAACAGGCCTTGAATATCTTAAAAACAAGCTTTTGTATATATATATATATATATATATATATATATATATATATATATATATATATATATATATATATATATATATATATATAATATCCTTTGTTGTTGCTCGTATGAGTTTATGTTATAAGAAATGCTAAGGACCTGTTGATTTTTTTTTGTCTTATATTCTGTTGCATTAGGCCAAGAATTCAAACAAGGTGTAGTTACTTTTCGTAACTGTACAAGTGCTCAGTTAAAAAGGGGTAAACACCTTGGGGACCTGAATAGCTCAGTGGGTTGAGAGCCATTTATAGAGGCTATAGTCCTTGTGCGGGCAGCACAGGTTCGAGTCCCAGCCTGTTGCTCTATACTGTAATACCCCTCCCTCTCTCTACCCGTTTACTGTCTACCTACTTTCTAAATAAAGGCCACTAGTGCCACAAAAGCCTTTAAAAAACACCTTTGGTTAAACATTAACACAATCTCACAAACTGATTTTCAAGTCCATGTGATACTACATTGCTATGGAAAAGTGATTAAGATTCAGTACATTCATTTAATAAAGATTTACCAAATTCATATTGGTTTCATGAAGATTAATTTAGATAATGACTGGTCAAACCTTAAATGTTCTCTGTAAAAACTTAATTCTTAATATAACCTGTTGTTGACTCTAGAGGTGCTGTAGGAAGACTTGAGTGACTAAAATGCACGGGCACATGAGACTCACATATGAATACAGTATACTTAATTTGTGGAATTTCACTTTTTCAAAATGTTTCTCTAGCTTCACTGGCAGTTAGTCACTTTAGTAGCACAGTTTAGCAGCCTAGGCCTTAAGTAACCCACCTCCTTTGTTGCCTGTCATGCAACCCATTTCTTTGTTCCCATTTGATATCGTCTGTCTACTATTTCCATCAAAATAAGTGATTTACTGTTGGCCACAAACTAATGAAAAAACACATACTGTTAAAAAAGAAATCCACAAACATCCATTTATTACTAGAAATATCGAATAAGATTTTTTTTCCAAGAAAGGGGAACCTCATATCTACCTTTGAACTAACGTAAGAGGATACTGAAATCAGGTGTTGCTTAACAGGCAGATGAACACAACTAGCAGTGTGTGTGTGTGTGTGTGTGTGTGTGTGTGTGTGTGTGTGTGTGTGTGTGTGTGTGTGTGTGTGTGTGTGTGTGTGTGTGTGTGTGTGTGTGTGTGTGTGTGTGTGTTCTAGGGCACATTGCGATTAACTGACAGGAAGTCAAATCTAGTCAATTACACACATTCAAAGCAAATATGTATAATATGTTTCACATTTCAAAAGACTAGTGCTACAATGGTTTTCCTTCCTCTGGACTTCTCTTCCATGTCTTAAATCAAGAAGTATACTGTAAAATACTATTTCATCAGTAGTTTAAAACATTTCTGTATCTTATGTTTCACATTCTAAGCTGGAAAAAGTACATTTGCAAGTTGAACCGAATGGTTTCCCTCTTCAATGTAGAACTGCACCATAGATTTAGTCCTTCTGTCCTTCTGCCAAAGCCATAAATGAATACTTTCATGGTGCCCTTTATCAGCACTGTAATTCATTATTTTTGAAACCCTAGTGCAAAATGACTCAGAGATTCATGTGATTCGTTAAACTGCATAAAGGTGCTGGAAGATGTAGCACTTTGGTAGTCTTGTTTATCAACTCAACTCCAACTTCTACAATTAACCTCTTCACTCAGAAAGTGTTCGTCTCAGTTTTTCTCCAACCAGTCAGTGCTTTCTCTCATACACATCATACATGCACTCACAAAGCAATGGTAACATGATGGCAAATGTGAGATTACGCTGTTGTGTAAGACTTCAACATATGGCCTGCAGAGGCCAGAGTCTGAACCTCTGACCTCCCGACTGACAGACGACTCTTCCTTCTGAGCATGACAGAGCTTATTCTGCTCAGGTCTGTATGATGTGTGAAAGCTACAGGCCGCAGCCAGTTCACTTAGCACCCCATAAACAGCTACTTTGTCCAAACGGAACAAAGGACACTTGCCAGAAAAAAGAAAAGAAAAGGCTGTTGCAATATAATCACCTCTTGTCATGTGTTGCAGGAAAAAAGATAGAAATATAGTCACAAATCTCTGACTAATGCCAGCAATATACTTGCTGTCATGCCCAATGTATCCCAGAAATGTGATATTAAAAAAAAAAAAAAAATAATAATAATAATAATAATAATAATAATAATAATGTAGAAAAAAATTGTCCACTTCGGCTGTGTTATGTACCACATATTTTGTCTTCAAGTAGAAATGGGTGTGGGTTCTGATGAGTAAGCGTCATAGGACGCAGTCCCATGAATGTAAACCAAATGAGTTACTTGATAAAATAAGGATTTTTTTTTTTAACTGTACATGCATGTATGATTAAACAGGGGGGGCTAAGCAGAGACCTTGCACAGAATGGGTGAGCAAAGAATTAAAAGTGGCTTGAGAGAAAATTATACCAATGAAAAGGCTAGATCAGGTGAAAGGAAAGTCAAAAACTGCAAGAGGAGAAAGCAAGAAAAAGAAAAGAAAAGAAGAGGTAACAGACATTACAAAGGGATAAAAAAACTGAGAAAAAGCCAGACATGACTGATGAGAAACAAGATAAAATTTTAATGTTTCCTTAGGTTAAATTAGGTAATTATAGGAGCAGTGAAAGTACGAGACGAGGAACCATGTGAATCATGCCATATTGCAACTGTGACTTGCAGTCTCGTAGTTCAGAAAGTATCGCCTCTGTTCCCTTGGGGCCCTCAGCTGCGGTCAGCTGTCCAGAAAAACTGCTTATTGTGGTTTTTTACAGCCTGTAGTCAGACAGGACATTACACTCCACAGTCTTGCATTGAGTGGGCCTGCATGGGTGGGTGTGAATGTGAGGGACGTGTGCAGGAAGGGGCTGGAAACTCTCCAAGTTATCACTAAACCACTATCGCCATCTACACAAGAGCATTTTTTTTCTTTACGATTCCCTTAATTCCTCCGTTTCTTGTGTGTTTCTCCCTCCGTTTTCACAGTCTCCACCTCTCTCTACTTCTCTAACAGCAGTCTATTTCGAGCATCTTGCCACACTTGTTAACATGATGATTGAACAAAGTCTCGTCATGAGGGCTTCATGCTTCACTGTCAAAGCAACAGGCAACAAATGCCAAGACAGGAACAGTTCTAACAGTTATTTTGTGGTTTTGAGAAATTGCATTAGCCCAGAGAGGCAAAGGGAGCACAGCTATGATGAACCCAACTCGCATGCTGCTGAAATCAACCACATCCTTTGTCAGTGCTGCAAACAAAACAAAGAATAAGGAAAGCAGGTCTACCGATGCAAATAGCGAGGTCATGTGACTTGTGCAGACAGTGCAAACATCCCTGGACTAATCTTTGACAAACGCTGCATCAGACATTGAATGGCATGTAAAAGTAGTTTCTTTTACATGTAAACACAGTTTAGACTTTAAAATGCTAATATCTCTGTGCAATGTACACAGTAATGCTGGAAGGGGTAGATTGTTATTAACCATTTAGAATGAAAATACAAACAATTCATGTTCTACTTTTCTGAGGCTCACTAGATCTAAGAAGCAGACGGCTGACTTAGAAGCTTTTAGCTCCCAACAGATTGCAATAAGGCCTACCATCATGGGCACATTTGAGACATGTAATTTCACAGCAGAAGATGGATAACTGTGATATGTGATCACTGTGTGTGTGTGTGTGTGTGTGTGTGTGTGTGTGTGTGTGTGTGTTCATGTGTGAGATCTTCACTATGTTTGACTGTTGACCCAAGCTGCAGAAACACACTTGTGTCCATCTATATGGCCCCCATAACTTCCTTTCATAGAAAATAACAACCAGTAACTGAAGAGCAGGAAGGAGGACATTTGTGCAAAGGAAGTAATGAAAGATTACGCATAACAGCCGGCTGCCGAATGTCACAGTGCGTGGATAAGTGGCTGACATTAAAAGCAGACTGATCACATATTGTAGCACAGGACCCTCGATGACATGCACCGCAATGTAACTGACCACATTTTAGTGTTGTAGTGTTTTAGTGTTAGTGTTAATGTAGCATTCAGCTTTATACATTTAAGATTTCATTACAGCCTCACTTATAAAGGCACTAAATGTGAGGAAAGTGGTGATAAGTGAGTGACTGGAGGTAAAAGACCTTTAATGACATGAGAACAAATTGTTTGGTCCCTGATAACAACTCTAAGGCAACGACTCCAGCTTGATAAAATATAATAATGGCCCTTATGTTAATTAATTAAAAATTAAAAGACTAAAAAGACAATTAGAAGAAGAAAATCCAATTTCTGAAACCTGTTGTCTTGATGGCGTATTCATATAGTTGTCAACAAGCATAATGGAAATGGAAATGCAGTGCAGCGCCTCTTAGAGCCTTAATCAATTACATAACCCTTTTGGTGGAAGTATCAACAAAAAAACTCACATTAAAGACCACGCGGGTGCACACAGAAAATATCGTTTGTTAACTGAATGATTTCTTGCTTTAGCTTTTATGCCATCATAGTAATATTTCTACGCTACAGTGTCAAAATTGGCTGAATGTGTCTACTATTTGAAGTCCATTCAATGAAAGTGCCTCATTATGATCTTTTTTATTAACTAGTGCAGTGATACAGGATCAATACAAAAGAAATTGCATTAGATTAGATATTCATATGGAATAGTATAAATACTAACAGTGCTGTCTCCACTTCTCCCAGTTGACAATACACACAGTGTGGACAGGCAGACACTCAGCCCCTCCCCTCACTAGCAGCTCAACACATGACCGCTTGTTGACAACCGCTACACTGAGCTGTATGGTGTCACCAAGTCTAGCATGCTTGATAAGCACCAACTGAACATTATTTTAACAACGTAGCCGAGCACTGGTGCTGATCATGTCCATTCCCTCACAACACTCAGAGCACAGATATACGCAGGGCCACAGCTGACAAAATCTAAATTAAATATGCAGAAATATGTAATTGAATGTATGCAAATGGTGACAAAAAAGGAAAAACCAGACAGGACCTCAGGTACAAGCTGAGAGAAAATAACCTCAATATCGTCCAGCACATAACAGCAGGCACAATGTACAGGGAAAACCATATCTCAAGTGAGTGGATTAGTGCACCGTGGTGAGTATAAGCTTGACAACCCTAAGTCATAATAGGATTTTTTTTCTTTTTTTTTTTAAATGGATAACAGTCTAAGCCACTATAGTCATGTACGATAGATGTGTTTACACTAGGGATGGGCGGTATGGACTAAAAAATGTATCACGATAATTTCTGGCATTTATCCTGATAACGATAAAAAAAATACCAATTCAACTCCACCTTTGTAACTATAAATCTATCTCGCTCTCAAATCCGCCATGTTTGTTACACAAAAACGTCATCAACGGGAATTTATCCTTTTTCTTTCCTTCCTTCTTTCTTTCTTTCTGGCTCATTTCTTTCTTTCTGGCTCATTTCTTTCTTTCTGGCTCATTTCTTTCTTTCTTTCTGGCTCATTTCTTTCTTTCTTTCTTTTTAGCTCATTTCTTTCTTTCTTTTTAGCTCATTTCTTTCTTTCTTTTTAGCTCATTTCTTTCTTTCTTTTTAGCTCATTTCTTTCTTTCTTTTTAGCTCATTTCTTTCTTTCTTTTTAGCTCATTTCTTTCTTTCTTTCAGGCTTCCTTCCTTCCTTCCTTCCTTCCTTCCTTCCTTCCTTCCTTCCTTCCTTCCTTCCTTCCTTCCTTCCTTCCTTCCTTCCTTCCTTCCTTCCTTCCTTCCTTCCTTCCTTCCTTCCTTCCTTCCTTCCTTCCTTCCTTCCTTCCTTCCTTCCTTCCTTCCTTCCTTCCTTCCTTCCTTCCTTCCTTCCTTCCTTCCTTCCTTCCTTCCTTCCTTCCTTCCTTCCTTCCTTCCTTCCTTCCTTCCTTCCGCATCGATTTAACGCAGAACCATAAATCAGCTTTACACAAAAACGTCATCAACGGGAATTTATCATTTTTACCGCGAGATGACAAATTCTTATCGTGGGGAATTTTTTTGACGGTTTATCGTGAACGGTAAAATATCACCCATTCCTAGTTTACACCCAGTGTATCTACCCTGTATCAAAGCACACAACTGTTCACCACTGGTCTCTCTGCATCCAACACGTTAACCAAAACCCCACCACAACCCCCACCGAACAAAACAAAAAAGTAAAGGCTGAAATGAAGACAGGTAAGCAGCAAAGAGTGGTGAAATGGTGTGACAAAAGGGGGGAAGTAGAGAAAAAGAGAGAGAAGAAATATGAGGGTGATGATGCTAAAATTAGCCTTCTGTGAGAAAGTGACAGATGACCTAATGCTCCTTGTCAACTCTCCTCACTGCAGAAATCAGCCAAAGCCTCATTTCCTCTCTCCCCCTCATCGACTGCTCATCCACCTTTTGTAAAATATTTGCGTTCATTCGTTCATCAGGAAAAAAAGGTTTGAGCTCCTGTTAGCATTTTCCTTATTTTTCTTTCTTGAAAATGACACAAAGCTGTCCTTTTCTTTATTCACAATACAACAAGGAAGCACATCATAAAATAGATCCTTCTTTGTCAAACCCTGTACATTGACCTTTCCCTGTTCCCCTCACCACATGTACACAAACACACACATATCATTATCTCCCAACCACCTCCCTGAGCAAAGATCATTTCTCTGAAGGGACAGGCTACAAAAACGTCTCTCAGTCTTTTTTGTTGTGGTTGTTGTTGTTGTTTTTCTTTCTGAGGTCCAAGAAGCCTGGAAAAATGCCATCGTTCTGGCAGAACAATTCTTGAGCTCTATTCAGCTCCAGTTTCACAGCTCTGTCCTCCATTAAGTGCCACATATCCACGTCTCTTGAGACAAAATGGTCTCAATAGCTGTGTAAAGGTTCCAGAATAAAGGCAGCTGGAAGCTCATCGGTGTCTAGGCGTACGTGGTAAATGTTTGCATAAAAAGCAACAACAGACTGCAAAACCAAATGAGGCTGACAGAGTGCCTGCAAGGAATTGGACGAATGCGCAAAGGAGAAGTGTGTGTGTTGAGGAGTGACGGATGTCCTGCTTTACTGAGTTTGAGCACACACAAGGAATGATTTTTAAAAAAAAGTCCTGAGGTATATACTCAGTTGGGTTTCATTCAAATTTTTGTTTAAGCATATAAGGGAACCATTTAAAAAAAAAAAACGTGTCAAGAATATTTTGTGATGGTCTGATGATGTCATCAGGTCTTTCTCCTGTTTTTCAGACCTTAATGAGTGATTGGGAACCCCTGGGCCTGTGTTCTGTCTACTTAACTCCACCCTTCCTCTAGTGGAGTCCCTGGCTTTTCCTTCCCGTCTTCCTTTGATTTAGGTTATGCTATACATCATCTTTCCATTGTTCAGTCATCCATAATTACTTTCACTACTGATCGTGCTGAAGTATTTTCGTATCTCCCGTCTCCTGCGTACCCCCCTCTTTGTTTGTCGTGGCTTTTGAGCCGGGCTGTGACAAATCTTACACGTTCAACAATCCAGAAAGCACTTTACTGAATACAATAAAACCAAGTGGGAGAGGGAAGCAAATATAACTTCCACAGAAGAGGAGTGGACTCATGTATGTATAATACAATCTACTAGGGCTGTTCGATTTTGCCCAAAAATAAAATCTCGATTTTTTTCTCTCAAAATCAGATTTTCGATTACGATTACGATTATTTTGTGAATTGACAAAAGGCAAAGAAATGATTTCAAAAGTTTTATCTCTGAAAAAAAAAATCAGCACTTGCAAACATACAGTAAGTTATATTTCCAATTAAATAAAACAAGACATTTTCTAATTAAACTAAACTGGGTCTTTGCATGCTAAATAATAATGCAACCCATGAAGGAGGTAGAGGTGTGTAATGTCAGTCATTACATTTGCTATTCTCATTTGCAAGTTTTTTGCAAGGAACACGAGCCGGTCTACCGCATCTGGCTTGAGGGATGCCCGGTGGCATGTTACAACGCCCCCTCCTACACTAAAGAGCTTCTCCCATGGGGCACTTGTCGCAGGTATTGAGAGGTATTTCCATCAATCATTAATATGGTATCAATCATTAATATGTGTGCAGACAAGGTAAAAAAAAAAAAAAAAAAAGTGAAAAATCGATTTTACGATTTTCACGTTTTAACATCGTTCTAATTACATAATCGCGATTACGATTTAAAATCGATTAATCGAACAGCCCTACAATCTACTAGTGCCAGTTCTGGCCAATGGGGAGAATTTTAATGGAAAAACATCAATAGGTTTTTCATTTCTCTGAGTAGTAAATATCAACAAAATAGGAGACTAGTGTCTGAATACTACTGGAGACAGACTTTCCAATGGCTGACAACTTCCATGTATTTTGGAGTTGCCTTATAGTACAACCCTACTGACTAAAGGTAGCAAATGAGATAAAGACAGTATTGGGTGGGAGTTTACTTGTTGCTTTATAGTCTTATACCTGGAATGTTTGGGACAGATATGAAAATACTACTGGTAGCTGGTACTGTAAGAAAGTGATTACGAAAAAGTGGCTTAGCAAAGAACCACCTACAAAGGACGAACTGACGGAAAAATTAACTGTTTCCTTAAGACTTTGTAACAATAAGTTTCCTAAAGGATGGTCTAAATTGGTATCACATTAATTTGAAGAGACTGTGAGGTATGGTAGTATTTGGAGTATATGGGCCCGATTCACTAAGATCCTAAATAAAGAGTACTAAATTGCGTGTGCACTGAAAAAGTTTGCACGTGCTGTTGTTGTGTGTTTTGCGGGTGATCAACTAAGATTGCGTGCGCAATTGATAACGGGTGCAAACCGCAGTATTTAAATGAGGTGTTGCGTGTCTTAGGGTTTGCAAAATGAAATTTGACGGAACAACACTGGGGTATGACTGCAGAACAAGTATAGGCGCACAATAAGAAACACTTTTTTCTCCATGAAAACACGTGATTTATTTATTATCACAAATAAAAAAGATGAAGGTGCCTCCTGTGGCAACCTTTTGCTGAATAATACTCGATTTAACATTCAAATAAAATATTTCTCCTTTTGCATGTGGAGAATCCTCAGCACAAGTTGAGCCATCCCCACCCCAGTCCTCAAATCAGGCACTAAAAAGCATCCCTGCGTAATGCTGGGCAGATTAGCACCTTCCTTTCGAACGTATTAAATACAGACGCAATCACAATCCCCGCAAAAACTTTCAGGCTTGGTAAATCTCATTGCGTGTGGTAAATGGACATATTTGCATACCGTTAGTAGATCAGCTTGCACATTGGTTTGCGGGTGCTGTCAAGTTTGCACACGTTTTTACGCACTCAAACCTTTAGTAAATCAGGCCCTATGAGTACAAATGTAGTATTTGTTTATAAGACTTACTGACCATCTGTATGAGGTGCCTCTTTCTCCTGCCTCTGTTGGACAACGGTCCTAAGAAGACATTTAGACACGTCTGGTCTCGCAATGGACTTTATATGAACTTTTAAAGATGGTATTGCCTCATGACAAAGTACATATTGGGTGAGACAAACAAAAAAAAATTAAAAAGCGTTGCTGCTTGATGCTTCTCTCACTCTCATTTTTTAACTTGATATCGAACACAAGCCACAGACCCAGCAGCACATATATCATCTCCTCCATGTTCTACATCTTTAGTGTTGTCGTCTTCTTCGTTTAAATCACACATTCAAATACGTCACAGCAGCTTCGCTCCAACCCCGCCTACTTCTGCTCCATGTGCTGAATTGTTACGGAAAATAAACCAGGCCAGGTTGAGTCGAGCCGAGCTGAGATGAGTAGAGCCGAGTACGTACTAGTGGAAAAGTGCCATTAGTGCCATCAGGAGGACCAACCCATGAAGGTGTTGATAATGCTATGGCTGATTTGTGTGTACGGAGAAGAGGAATAAGTTCTTCTCGAAACAAGCTGTCGTCTCTGTCTCTTTTGCCAACTGTTGTCTGTCATTATCCAGTCCTCTGGCATCATGACAATAAACTCAGTCCGTTTAAGCATTTAATATGCTCCCTAATGTGAGTACCCAGTATTTGTATTTGTGAGTGGGTACATAGAAACATATCATAAAGCACTTACCAGAAGCTAGACAAGATTAAAAAGGTGCTATATACACAATAGAGCATTTACTAATAAAAAAGATTCAAATGAATTTAGCAGTTAACCCAGTTTACAAGCAGTCCAGAATTTTTAGATTAAATTATTACTGTTCATTCTGCAGTGTTGCTTTAACAAAACAGTTAAGCCAGTGCCAGTGACCTTCCATCAACTCATCACTCTCCTTTGAAAAGAGCAGAATGAACATAAGCTAAATGCAACCACAAATCCCAACCATATTCGGACAGCTCACCCGATCCTCACCTCTTCTATGTATCCCATAACTCATGCGAACCACATTTTTCAGGTCAGAATCTAGAATCCCTGATTAATGTTTTAAAAAATGGCTTCCTTTAATAATGCCTCAACTAACCCACATCAAAGGAGATGACATCTTTACCATGTGCAGCACAAATTACCCTGCTTCCTGCGGCAATTTACAAGGCAAATCCACAGACTGAATTAAAGTAAAATGTATGTTAAAAGGAGCATGAGGCAGGATTGAGGCAGGATTTATGAAAAAAATTTGTATACGTTTTAAGTTTTCTAGTAATAATGTCAGATGAAGCGTTCCAAATCAAAAAGAATGAGCCATCTAGTGTATCTCTCCGTTGCCTTGAACAGGCTGTGTGCTGCAAAATGTGCTGCAAATTGTGACCGGAATTTCCCGCGCTGTCCTGCGGATGTGACGTCAAATGATGCTGCATGCGCGTTCTCGGCGGCGCACGAGTAAACATTGGATACGCGTTTGAGTCATGGAGGCAGCTTCAACTTGAATTGGGACTGAAAACAGATGCTGACATGGCTCATTTCCTACTGACCAGGTAAGATAACATTGTAAGTCATATTTAGAGCTTGATTTGAACGGCGCTCCCGTGCCGGCTTCGCTGTTGGCTGCAGGCACCCCGACGGTCGTCTCTAACCTTTATTTTACCAGGAAAATCCCTTGAGACTGAATCTCTTTTACGAGGGAGACCTGGCCAAGAGGCTTAACTGGTGCAACAACAATAAAATCAATTTAACAACAACAACAACAACAAACAGTGCAAACAACATTACAATACCTTACATTAAAAATAGCAGGTGCACATTTCTGTTAGTTTCTGTTTGAGAAGAACCTTGAATTCACCCAAGGAGATGAGTCCAGAAAGTTTAAGACAGTTCTGAATGTTGTTCCAGGAGCAGGGAGCAGCGTAGGAGAAGGCTGCTTTGCCAAGTTCTGTATGAATCCTGGGGACTTTATACAGCTTCCGTGTGGAAGAATGGCTTTGTAAATAAAAATAATCCAATGTTGTTGTCTCCTTAGGGTCAGTGAGGGCCAGGAAACCAGAGAATAGAGAACACAGTGATGTGTCCTAAACGCTGAGTTGGTAATGAAACGCAAAGCACTGTGATAAACTGTATCAAGGTAATGAAGCTTTGAGGAGGCAGCATGCATATAAATAATGTCCCCGTAATCCAGAGTGCTTAAAAAAGTTGCCTGTACCAGCTTTTTCTTGGCAACAATGTTAAAACAGGTTTTGTTTCTATAATAAAACCCCAGCAAAGCCCTCAGTCGTGGCGTCGTGGCGCTAATGAGTCTCATTTCTTATTCTTGCCTCATGCTCCTTTAAGTAATTACATCAGCAGTTCAACTGCATAAACTAGAGGTTGAGCTGATGGATGGATGGATGGATGGATGGATGGATGGATGGATGGATGGATGGATGGATGGATGGATGGATGGATGGATGGATGGATGGATGGATGGATGGATGGATGGATGGATGGATGGATGGATGGATGGATGGATGGATGGATGGATGGATGGATGGATGGATGGATTTGTGCTTTACAAATAAACTCATCTTGCCTAGCAGACCACCATGACTACAGGTATAAACAGAAAAAACATCTCACCAGTAGCAATGAGACCAGTAAAGATGGCAGGCCTCATTTCCTTTAGACAGAGCGCTTTAGGGGAACAGCTTCCTCACACAGTGCAGTGTGTGAAACAAGAGCAGGTTTTCATTAGCAGGGTTCAATTACATGCCATCGGCGACATCCTCGGTCTCCAAATATGAACAGTGTTATAATTGTTCAAGATATCTCCCAATATAGATACAATTCACAGCACACATAACTGTATTAAGACTGAAAACATTTACCGTAGTTCTTTTTTTGCCAAGTTTCTCGCAGGAGCCGATTGGAAGACAAAACTATCTCAATGGTTGGGAGTTATTGTTATCAATGTCATTGATGTTGCTACATTTCCAATTTCCTGAATCAGTACTTTTGAATAAAGGTCACCAGTGTCCCAAAAAATATTTAAAAAAATAAGAATAGTGTTTGTTTGCCCTAAAATGAACTATTTTGTCCAAAGACGGCATACGTTCTTCTATTCACCCTCCACTATGTTTCTCGGTTCATGAAAGAGGACAGGCCAAACACTACTTTAAAGCAGGCCTCGCATGTTTTTTTCTCTAGTTTTCATTCACGCTTGGATAGGTACATACATGTCCTTAATTTCTACACTCTGCACTTTTATATTCCTCTGTTTAGTTAAATCCTTCCATAACAATGGGAAAGCAGTACAGAACATAATAATGCCCACCATTATCCCTTAATATTCTTTTTCTTCCACTTTCACGGAACCAAGAATGGCATTGAGGACAAGCAATCCGTTTATCTTCTTTTATTAACCAGGACAGTTATTTTCTGGTTTTTTATGTGTACAATATCAGCTTAAAGTCACTTAAGTGTCATCTTTTCTTTGGGCAAATGGATTTTCGAACACTTTGCAATCTGTGGCAGGATTAACAAGCATTTACATAATCTATTGGAGGAACAAAGGTACCTTTTAAAAAATGTTATAAAGTGCTTTTTAATAGAGCATTGCAGAAATAACTATTGGCTTACAGTCAAAAGGAACTAGATATAAACTGAACTCTTCTGATTATGGAGGGGAAAAGAGTTAACAGTTGGAGATTTGTGCATGTATCGTATAGTGGAGTGAACCTTTGTTTGTAGGATTTACATAGCATGAGTTGCTTATCTCAACGTGAAATGTGTAAAGATGTGGCAGAAATGGGTGCTTTTTGAACTATATCCTTGCAGAATTTTCCGCACAGGATTAAAATGATCTGGGAAACTGCTGTGATTTTCAATGATCACGGAGGACGTCTGTGGTATTAATCCAGTCCGAATGTGCCACGTCTGTGATTTATAAAGTAAAAATTCCAACACAAATTACCTACACTATTTCACGAAACACTGAGGTCTAGAGATAATATTCATCCCGTCTGAATACACATCTCAGTAGTTCATCAGATGCTTTTAACTCAATATTCAGATTTAAAGGAGCCGTCTGTAAGAAATGGCCAAAACTGGTACTGCAGTCACTTTCAAAATATTGTTGAGCGGCGTGTACCCTCCCCCTCCTCCCCCCGACCAGAGGTTGCCAGGTAGGCTGCAGAATGCAGCAGGAACGTAGGCTGCCATGGCAATAAAAAAAAACAAATCCTTGTTTTATTTCGGACCTTGTCACGACGTAACGAGGTCTTTTAGTTTTTGGAAAGCTAGACATTTTTTCATCCAACACGTTTGTAGCGGCTGCTGCGATAATTAGAGCCGAGCTGGCAACCCGGATGCCGAAACAATACTGACTTGGTGATTGGGAGATAGGTGGAGGGTGGAGCTTCAGAAACAATACTGACTTGGTGATTGGGAGATAGGTGGAGGGTGGAGCTTCAGAAACAATACTGACTTGGTGATTGGGAGATAGGTGGAGGGTGGAGCTTCAGAAACAATACTGACTTGGTGATTGGGAGATAGGTGGAGGGTGGAGCTTCAGGCCAAAACAAAAAATGACAACATAAACATCAGTTGAGGGCTGCAACTCCTCTTTTTAAACTGGAATATCCTGGCTTGAGTGCTGTTGTCAGTGACATAAGTATTTGAAATGAACATGATTTTTAAATGTCTGTTGACATATCGGGGTCATTTTATGATTCGTTTTATTATTGCTCTTACATACAGCTCCTTTAATGTTAAATAAAGGTTAATTTTTAATAGAATGCAGCGTCTCAATGTCACTTCTGGGATAAATGTCCGTAATTAGGGTAAAACACAGACTTCACTTATGCAGCACGAAGGGAATGAACTAAGTACAGATGTTGGGGTGTAATTTCAGAATCACAACAGGTTCAGAGGTAATTTTAGTCCAGTGTGACTGGTATAATAGACATTTCCTTAACGTTTTACAAAAATGCATAATATGTGTCCCTTGAAGGCTAATTTCTCAAGACAATCAATCAATCAATCAATCAATAATACAGGGATCATTAGCTTGTTTGTTTATCATTTTCTGCATGGGTCAACATTTTTCACAGTTAAGTCACTACTGAGCAGCTGAAGTGGGAAGTGAACAGCTCATCTTAGTTTATCATTTGTGATTTGATTCACGTCATCGTATGTGATAAACACAAAACAGATATCCTATCTCACTAGAGAAACCGGGGTGTGACGTTTCCACCACAAAGCAAAATTACAGGCAACAGCCCGACAGGAGGCCATGGGCTATTAGCATGTCTAAGCCCCAGCCCAGCCTGGTTCAATAGTAGGAAAGCAGCTATTAAATCTTACTCCGCATCCTCAATCAAAGATGATAAATACTGTATGTGTCCAACACACAATCACAGGAAGAGTCAACAATGAGTAAGAACCCCTGCGACCTTGACTTTGTTTTAAGTCGGGCTGCATCTGACGTCATCACACTACATGCCACCGACTGGTCAGGGGGTTGGCCAGTCAGACGTCTGAGTCAGGATGTGGACGGTGGCTTCTTGTTCATTCTATTCAACAAGCAATGGCAGCTCAGGCTGCAACTAACGACTACTCTGATAGTCGATTAGTCACCTACTACTAAAGTGATCAGTTGACTAATCGGATTATGATAATAAAACCATTTAATAATGGTTTTAACTTTATTAAATGGCTCTTATTTAGCTCTCAGCTTTTACATTTTGCATGAAGTTGTTTTAAATGATGCAATTATTATAAATTAAAGACATTAAATATCATTTAAAATCATTCATATATATATATATATATATATATATATATATATATTATTATTTTTTTTAATATTTGTATCCCGATGTTTCTCCCCATTTTATAACCCAGTGCTACTACCTTTTTTTTTTTTTTTTTTTCTACCTAAGTGACAGTCCTGGGCATTGCTCCCTCTACCAACCCCGGGAGGGCCCTGCACTGAGCTCTCCTCCTTAACCTGAGGAGTGAGCAGCTTCTTTTCACCAGACATGGTGAGGCTTCTCTGGCCGGACGTAGCGCGTGGAAGGATCACGTTATTCCGGCCAGATCCTCCCCACCCCATCTGGCGCCCCGGCTGGCCAGAGGGGGCATGTATAGCCCAGGACTGTGTGCATGTTTTTGTGAGGGTAGCTCACATTAGCTACCAAGGGAACACGGGGAGAACATGCAAACTCCACACAGAAAGGCAAAGATACATATTTTGACGAACTTTACTGCCAGTCGCCATGGTGTCGCATCGGTCATATTGTTTACCAGGTGCATACTCAAATGCGCATGTGCAACTCTCAGCAGAGATAAAAAGGGAAGAACAGGGCCTCAATTGTTTGTGGATTAAACACAAGCCACAGACCAAGCAGCACATATAATATCTCCTCCATGTTCTACATCTTTGGTGTTGTTTTCTTCTTCTTCGTTTGTGTCACACAATCAAGTACATCACAGCAGCTTTGCTCCAACCCCACCTACTTCTGTTCCAGGTACTGGATTGTAGTGGAAACAAAAGTAGGCCAAGTTGAGTCAAGCCGGCTAGGTACTAGTGGAAACGCACCAAAAGTTTTATTATTTGTTTGACCCATTTTAAGTCTAAGTCAGATTTGTCAAGGCTGCATGAAAAACTTGGATGGATGGATGGATGGATGGATGGATGGATGGATGGATGGATGGATGGATGGATGGATGGATGGATGGATGGATGGATGGATGGATGGATGGATGGATGGATGGATGGATGGATGGATGGATGGATGGATGGATGGATGGATGGATGGATGGATGGATCAATTGGACTAATAATGATCTGGCCTCTGATTGAGCTTGTGACATTCAAGCTTATATTACTGTTATTTCTAAATTTAGAATACAAACAAATGATTATTATATTATTCTTATAATATAATAGAAGACACGGTCTTTTGCTTGTTCAAGTTGAGGACAACAGAAGGATGAAATTAACAATGGTGTACCCAAAAAATCCCTTCGGTTCATCAAGCAGCCAGAAGAGTGTTTGACCTACTATTGATGGATTCTCACAAGTTATAACATTTCGTACAACATCTACAAACATCACAAAGACCCTAAAAGTCTTGAAAATGGCAGAGAAGCAGAAAATTCCACAAACAACAAGGCCTTCTCACAACACAAGTTTATATTCAGCTTTTACAATACTGTCGAATTGAATTCATTCAATATTTTCCCATTCTTGACATTTTCATGGTTGAAAAGAACCCCAGCTGTAACAAAATAGATCTTTGTGTAACAAGGATTAAAAACAAAGAAAAAGGACATCTTGCCGGTTTGCCAGCCTGTATAATCATCCTAAAGTGGGAGTCCCACATCTGCAACTGCAACTCTGCCCTTTCCATTTGCCTTGCCTTTTGTTCTCCATGCAAACCCTTCCAGAGCTCTTCCATTAGATAATTCCATTATCACAACAAAACTCATGGCAATTAAATGCAGATTACGCCATAATTCAGACCCTGTGCATTAGTCTGTCCTCCATCATGGAGCTATCTAATACACCTCTAATGCATTCAGGCAGCAATATCCTTCTCTAATCCTTAGTAATGTTCAGCGGGGCACCTCCCCCTGGATTAACCAAACCCTCTCAGTTTTAAAAGCACTCTGATCCATAACCGAAGTGGCACGCGCCTGTAGAAGGTACACCCTTTGTTCCAGCTCACTCAGAAAAGCAGTGTTTCCAGGGTGTGTTATTCCCTCAGTAATGGTCTCCAAGATGAGCATTCAGGTCAGCCAGAGACTAAAATCCTCTGATGCTGCAAACTATTTTGTGATGGTTGATCAACATCAGAAAAAAGTCTTCTCCACTTAAAAGGAACTTGAGGCTCCTTTTAAGAAATGAGACTCTCTAGCGCCACCCTTCACCACGACGGCCGTTGGGGGTACTGCAGCCAACAGTGAAGTCGGTGTCGGCGCTTTTTTTTCCCACCTGCTTTTTTTTTTTTAATCGGAGGTCTCCCGTACGTGATGACGTTCCGTCTTGTGATTGGCTTTTGACCGTTTGCGTGAAAAGACCAGGAACAGAGTGACTACAGCAGCCGAGAGAGAGAGAGAAGTCATTGAAAGAAGGTCGTGTCGTGAACAGCAGTTATATGTTTCTTCTCCCTTTTACCTCCACTATGATCTGCTGCTTCTGACTTTACAGAAGTGTATGTCTCTATATGTTCTCATTGTTGAATCTGTAAATGTCTAAGCAAAATAGTCATAATACAATATATAAATATAATTAAAAAAATGTAACGTCAACTAAGCGCTCACTGATTAATCCGCAATTGCCAAAAAAGACGTTTTGAATGTGAAGACATGGTGAAAAACTACCTTCCTAGCTTAACATGGCAAAAAAATACCATCGCGGGGAAAAAATGCACACTTCCAGGGAAAATATTTCAGCCCGATACAATCTGGTACTCACACCGGCACGGGAGAACGGGGAGAACGCACATGCAGCGTCATGTGACGTCACATCCGCAGCCCAGCGCGGGAAATTCGGGGCCGAATTGCAGCACATTTTGCAGCACACAGCCTGTTCAAGGCAAAGGAGAGATACACTAGAGGGATCATTCTTTTGGGTTTGGAACGCTTCATCTGACATTATTACTAGAAAACTTAAAATGTATACGGATTTTTTTCATAAATCTTGCCACAATCCGGCCTCAAGCTCCTTTAACGCACCATTTCAAATCAACTGAATGAAGTTGATGTCAAAATTAGAAGTTGATGACATTTCTGGCATCTGTGGCTCTTCAGCTCACACGGTGGTCAGAAAGACACATCATTACCAGAACGTCTAAATACTGTGAAGAAGAAAAAGTAGAAGTGAGTCTCAGTGGTCTAAGAGTCAAAAGAAGACGGGACAAAAGAAACACTAAATAATTGCCTCTTAAAAGCTTTAAATCTGCTTTCACATAACGTATTCTTGTTCCGTGTCTTTCAATAGATGAAACTACAATAAAGGGTGCATATTATTGCTAAAATCGCATGAGAACGACAATCCTTTAAGATCATACTCATCAAGCCTTCGTCAGCTGGCTGGATGGGAATGAAGCTCCTGAGACGTTATTAGAGCCACACAGTGAAGTCACATAAAATCATATTTTAATATACACAAATTATGCTCAAACAATAAAAATAAGGACAAGACATTTTCCAAGTATCACTACTGCTGTGTTTTACCTCTCTCTTCTGAGAATTAATATAAAGTAATGCCCTGTATAATTTGCTGGATGTCATCCCAGTCAGATTTGTCATGAAATGAAACCAAATCTCAAGCTTTAAGTGGAACATTGTTTGTTTAATTTGGTTACTATTCATTTAAAAAAGCAAACAAAGATAATCTAATGGTACCATCTGTGAAATAAAGACTGGACTTAAAGTAACTCTTCACTGCAGCATTACAAAGTGTCAGCGAGGACATATCACAAATGAGGATGGTTAAGAGCTCTATTGTCAATTTAGCCGGAAACATTAGGAGAAGCTCTGTCATGATCTCCCAGCTCATGCTGCATCTAAATCACAAAGCTTTATGCACAAACTGTATACACATAACAAAGGAATAAAAACTACACCCCAGAATATTCTAGGAGCTGTAAAAAACTCAAGCAACAAATTGCATCTGGGTGCAAACTTACAGCAGAATGGACAAAGTGTGCACTGCCTCACACAGGCCAAATGTAAAACAATGCTGGTCAGGCGCACCAGCACCCACATGGATGTGACAACTGGTGATGACTGAGATGATGGTGCTCAATTAAATTCATCATCATCAGGATTATTCAGCAGTCAGTAATCCATGAGTGATTTCAGTGCAACCAATTGCAGCAATCTGGTAATTTTGCTGTGGTTTAATGTGTGAAAGTGGGTCAGTAAATCAGTAAAACATAAAAGCCTGAAAGCTTATTTAATCCAACTGATAATTAAAACGTGTGTGGAAAACTTTGTAACCAACTGCCAAGATCAAATGTCAGGGAATTTAGAAAGATGATTGGACAATTACAGCCATATTATATATATATACATATATATACATATTTTATATATATTTTTTGTATTTTTTATATATTTTTTATTTCTGACTTTTCAGTCTTTTTACCCCTCCCCTGCATGTGTGTGCTAAGTGTACTGCTGGCAACAAAAATAAGTTTCCCCACTGAGGGAGAAAATAAAGGATATCTTATCTTATCTTATCTTATCTTATATTATAGTCAAATTTCACTTCATGAAAAGTACGGAAACATTTGGGAGACTGTCTCCATGTTCATCTCACGAATATGCCTAGAAGCTTGTGTTCACATACCAACAATTCTCTCCACAGATCAATTAGAAATAAAAAAACATGTTTTGTCCACATACTCATCTTATCTTTATTTGCTGTAAAAGCCCTCTTATTTTCAGAAGGAAAGTAATATCCTTTTTTATTTGTACCATCTGTGTAAAGCAGCACATCAAAAGTGGGAGCTTTATTTAATAGTAGATGCCAAACGGAGGTCTGTTTTAAATGACGGGGCAGATGATGATGATCCTGCTTAGGGACTTGGTCTCTTCTGCCTGCAGACAGAGGTGGGATTTGGAAGTTGCTCTAGAAGTTCAGAGGTGCCGTTAAGGACTGTTTTCTGATGCTAACACCCAGCCATAAAAGTTAATCCCAGTAATCTGACACACTTCCTACGACCAAATGACAGAACAACAGGTGTTCTCATTCACAAAGAAAGAAAGAAATAACTGTCTGAGTCTTCAATTCCATTAAAAGCTCCTGCTAATCTCCCATTAAGCACATATGATACAACTCCACCCACCAAAATACCACTGTCAAACGTCTGAATGCAGATTTAACAACAGGACCTAATGCCCTTTAGGACATTCACTTCTTCCTATTAATTTGTCACATCTGTATTCGTCTGAATGGCTGGGTGTGCAGAAAGTTATGCTGAATGTTCTTTACAGCATTTTGGTCTCATTTGTGCTGGAACAGCAGATTCTCCTCTATTTCTGACACATAACCAGCAGAGTGGTGAAGACAAACTGAGATGAAGAAGTGTTGGCAGCAACTAGGCTCTTCACTGTAACTGGAATAAAACCGTTACAGGAAAAACAAACAAAAAAGTCTGAATGAGTTTTCTTTTTACTTGCAAAAGACACAGCTGCTAACGATCTTACAATACGCTGCGAGTCATTTAGCATCTCACATGAGTTAGAAGAGTTTTAAATTACTGTTAATTATGCCTAGAGTTGGTAATTGCAAACGCATTTTGGTAAGCACATTTCGACAGGGCCTCAGCCAGGAGAGGCTGCACTGGAGATGCAGCAGCTGAAGCCACTACAAGCATGTGTTTGTTTATAAGGGTTGTCTCTGACATGGAACAACAATTTGTGCATTTTTCTGGATTCAGATTCCATGTGTTGACATTAACCAACACTAATGTTCAGCCATGACTGAAGTACAGAAATTAGACTTACTAGTCAAAGAAACATAAACATCTACCATCTAGTAGATGGTTTTAATTAATTTAAAGTACATAAAGTGATAAATGTGCTGTTTCTCAAAGACCTTATCAGAATTTTGCTAACACCAGCTCATCAATGGTTCTCAATACCATTCCTGTCAACTTCAAAATACCTCATCTTTACCTTTTTCTTTTGTGCTGCTCTAGAACTGATAAACGTAGTTCGATTTAGAGAACTTTGAGCTCTCTAAAGTAGGCTGATTGGGGATTTAAAATGTCCATAACTGTAGGATCCCTCGGATGGTCTTGTGTTGTGATAACCCTGGAACAAACATTCCAGGAAGAAAGAGATTATTATTTTATAATATTATTATTATGACTAAAATATCAAGTCTAAGTTATAAAGTATCATCACACATCTCCATAAACTATGACTCAAAATTCCGATAACCATATGAATAAATGAAGTCACATGTTTTATGGTTATGTTATTGCTGTAAAAAGTTATATATCACCAACGTTACTACAGTGATAGAATAACAATACTAACGATAATGCGCTATCATAAACATTGCACATTTTTTACAGCCTAATAAAACTATCTCACAATGAATAAAGATAAATTAGAATCCCTATAATGTTTCTAACAATGAGGCTTTGGCTTCATTATGGTATATACTCAACTTCAGTTCATTAGGATGTAAATGACAAACACCTCCTCCTGCAGGAGTTCAAGATCTGAGCAAGCAAAGAGGAGCAACCACAACACGCAGTTTCTGGCACTGTGTTTAACTGGACACCACATGGACTTAATGTTCATCTTAATTTCTTCCCCAACTCAGATAAAAACAAGCCTATCTGAAGTTCACATTCCCTTCCACAAATATCTTACTAAATAAAGAATCAGCATAATTGATACTGATTATGCTGAGGAAGTTTCAGTAGTAGTGTGAACGTCTAGAAAGTACTGATACATGTTTGTAAAATGTGAAATTTCATAGTCATTCAATAGGAGGGGGGAAATGTGCCCAAGAGATGCACTGCAATACCAGAACAATCTGAACTGTGTTTAATCCATTACAGATGGCTGATTGTCATGGGCAATCAAATCAAGGGGTTTCATATGTGCTAAACACATGTAAATAAACTCAACAACAAATAGTCTCATATTAAAACCTGGTACCTCAGTCAGGAAAGCTTATAAATCTAGAAGCATTAAAGTTAACAACAAAACCCTGTGGTTTTTGCTACACTGTCGTCCTGGGCCCCACAGATTTAAAAAAAAAAAAAAAAAAAAAAAAAGCTGCAGAAAATGCTGACCATTCAGATTTCGATCGGATATAAGCATTACAGGAGAAACATGGATGTTATCCCACCTCTGGTTGCTCAGTTATTCCACTTCCTGCACTATAATCCCTTTATCTAAAGCAAGTTAGGGCTCAATAAAGACAGCATGCAATCAGGAAGTGAACAAGGCTCATCTCATGAGATGAAACTCTCAGAGGATACATTTCCCCCAAGCAGGAGTTGTCCTTTGCCAAGAGACAAACAAATCTCCACCAATGCATGGTTTGAGCTCCTTGGAGACACACAGAGAAATCTAATCCAATTTCAGAAAAACAGAAAAATGCACTGCAGTTAGTCTTTAAACTGTACATATAAAGTTTAAAGAAATATGTATGGTTTTTCATTTTTTAAGAACTGAGATTAACATATGAAATATATTCTCTCTCCTGGGTAAAAAATATGACTGGTCATACAAACACTACCTTTTGCAGCTCCAAACACATCAGAGCTAGGAGGGACACTTTTGAATCCAACATAGCATTTCCCGAAATGCATGGTGGGAATTAAGGTGATAAATAATGCAGATTGTCATGATGGATTAGTCTAATCTTAATGCAGCTGCTCTGAATTGATTGTTCTGCAACAGGAAGAGAGGTGAGAGGCTTTTAGGGAAATCCGAAATGCCAACACACTTTACGTCCAATGCTGTTCAGACCCCAGCTGTTAGTTAACAGCTGCAGTTTGGATTTTATAAATGTTATTCTGTTTGGATTTTAGTTTTTCCCGTATACTTGAATGTCCATGTCAAGACAGAGGGATCTGCTTCAGATCACCTAGACATTGATTTAGAGCAAACTTAAAGTCTATCCAGTGTTTCCCCTAAGATTTCACATTAGGCAGTTTAGCTTGTGGTGGCAGGTAAACACATACATTATATACAGTATATACCGGTGTATGTATATATATATATATATATATATATATATATATATATATATATATATATATATATACATATATATATATATATACATACATATATACATATATACATACACACACACACATATATTAGGGCTGTCAGTTTAGCGCGTTAATTAGATTAATTAATTACACGGCTAATTAACGCGTTATGAAAATTAATGCAATTAATTATGAGTGGAAAAATGCACAAGCATTTGAAATTTGACCCATTGAGAGACCCGTAGGCCACTTGGCAGTGGCTGGTCACCTCCCACCTGCGTTGCTAGTCAATCAAACAAAGCAGGGTGACAGACATGGACGCGACTCAGGGGGGCGAGGTGAGCAAATCTTTGCTAGGGCCTTTGAACGGCAAGTTTATGTATAAAAATAAAGAAGACGGGACTATCAACAAGAACGCGGTGATTTGTACATTTTGTAAAAAATAATTTTCCTATCACCGGAGCTGCTCCAGCCTGAATTATCATTTAAACAATAAACATGTCCGGACAAGTTCCACTGTAAACGTTACAGGTACTAGTGCTAGCGTGAGCTCACTTCACCAACCCACGCTTGAAGAATCTGGGAAACGAATGAGCAAAGCCACGAGAGAAAAACTGACAAACTCAATCGCAAAGTGTGTTGCTGATTGCAGGCCAATTTCAATCGTGGAAGACGAAAGCCTCAAGGAGGAATGGTGTCATGACCAAACCGTATTAAAACCAGTCCCCCAGGCCAACGAACACAGATGCACGACCAACTGAACAGGAAGTTATTTTTTAATTTATGAAACACACTTCACCAATAGAAATGTGGATTTCAAATCTTCTCTTCTTAGTGTATTCAATTGATTAGTCATGCACTGCAATTTTGTAATGTCCTAGAAATCAAATTCGATAACATGCGATTAATTAGATTAATTAATTATAAATCCTGTAATTAATTAGATCCATTTTTTTGAATCGCCTGACGGCACTAAAATATATATATATATTACACATATACACACACACACACACACACACACACACACACACACACACACACACATACATACAAAAATAACGAAACCCAACACATTGCCGAACACAAATATTTATCTGGGTGTGACTGTAGAAGCAAAGTGTGACACATTGTGTACAGAGAGCATAAGTGTTTATATAATAAATAATGCTGTATGACACTGTGTGACAAAGGAACATACTGTAAAGAGCTTTGTATCACGTCTATATTGTCAAAAAGGTAGAGTATACATTTGGACCATATACAACATACATCAATATATTTATTTGCTATTGCAGCATCACATGCTAAGATATTTAGTGGGCTACATTAAAGAATAAAAATCTAAATAAATTGCTTACCAATCAAAGAAACAAAGCATTTCTTGTGTGCTTGCTCATCCCAGCATTAACCCTCTGTCTAGTCAGGATGGATAGTTTAGTAAGTAAATAAAGCCTTTATTGTCATTGTACATCCAGTAAACAACGAGATTGGAAGCTCTCCATTTGGTGCATTGGCATGAGATAAAAAAAAAAAAACTTGAATAGCAGGATAAAAAATAGAATACAATTTAAATGACAAAGTAAAAAGAACATATGTATACATACAATTTGTGAGGAACATTTGCACATGGTTTCACAGGAGCTTAGCTTAGCTTCATAAGGAATATTTTGGAGCGCTAAGTGGGACGATATAATGACTGTTTTGTTTGGATTTTTGTCCTTTGTGGACGAAATGTCTCTTCTGATGCCTCCATGTCACCAATGTGGTTTTAAAGTTAAAAGAAGAACAATGAAGATGGGCTGAGATCTGCTTTTGAGAGTGATAAATGGAGGGACTGTCCTCCTGCTGCTCTGGTTTGGTAGGGGATTTCTGCATTTCACCAACAATTCACAGTCTAATCAAAGCAGATGCCTATTTTAATACTTTTGACATGACAGAGAGTACGTGACCTATAATTCAATGCATAAAAAAATGCCATCTATGTATTATCTTTTCCCATCCATCCATCCATCATCCCCCTTCTTCATATTCCGGGTCATGGAGGTCTGCTGGAGCCTATCTGAGATATCTTCAGGTGAAAGGTGTATCAAACACTTTCCATGTAAATGCAGACAGAGTAACAAATTATGCTGCTTAAGCTGCTCCCGCTCTGTGAGAACATGGATGAAATTTTGGTCTCTTTAATGTACTTCTCGCAGAAGAGCTCACTGCTTTGTTTTGGGCTTTTTTGTGCCGGTTCAGACAAAATGTATGACAAAAAGAAAGCTAAGAGTTGTTTGAAACATTTTCTATGCTTAACATGAGGTCAGTGCAGGAAGCCTTTTACAGTTGGGTCCATTTCAAAGTCAACAAAGAGCAAAAAAGTTTGAAACGGGTCAATACAACAGCGAGATTTACCAACTTATAATCAACGTGTTTCTGCGTGTTTCTGCGCATCGTCGCAGGATCGAGACGCACATTTTGATGTATAACACACCTGGGTACACGTTACAGTTCGGGAGAAGCGGCTGAAGAAATGGCATAAATTGCGCCAAAATTACACGATTAATTCAAAATGGCCGACTTCCTGTTCGGTTTAGGCCATGGCCATGGTGTACCGATTTTCGTGCATGTACGTCAAACCGTATTGTGGGGCTTGAGGCACGAAGTTTTCTAGGGGGCG
This sequence comes from Cololabis saira, assembly GCF_033807715.1. Classification (NCBI taxonomy): domain Eukaryota; kingdom Metazoa; phylum Chordata; class Actinopteri; order Beloniformes; family Belonidae; genus Cololabis; species Cololabis saira. Next base: position 37,840,951 of record NC_084587.1, read on the forward strand.
CTGTTGAGCCATTAGGCCACGCCCATTATAGCAAACCATTAAATATCACATTTTTCACCAGGCCTGGCTTGAGTGCAAAATTTGGTGACTTTTGGGGCACGTTTAGGGGGGCAAAAAGGCCCTCATTTCGTCAGAAGAAGGAGGGAAAAAAAAAAACGAGGAAAAAAAAAAATTCCTACAGATACAATAGGGCCTTCGCACTGTCAGTGCTCAGGCCCTATTTAATCCACGAGACACATCCGTGGGTGAAATAACAGGCCCTTAACAGGTTGAGTTTGGGATGTGGTTGGTTGGTTTTAACCCAATTCTCCCAAGAATGATTAAAAAGCCTCTGCTCCAAGATGCATCCATGACCATAAACATTCTTTCATGGTGCACGTATTTTGATATTTTAGATTGATTTAAAGAAAGTCATAAAGACCCAGAACCACCAATATGGCATGGTTGTGCTGGCTGAATATCTTGAGGGTCCTCTATATTTTCCTGGAGATCTTCTGAACATCTACATGACACATGTCACCAGATAAAGCCCTTATGTAATACATATGTGGCTATGTATAAAAACAGAGCCAGTGTAATGCATAGCAGTGTATATCTTCAGGGGAGCGAAGAGCTTCTCTAAATATAGCCCCTGCTGAACTCTGCCCCCATCACTCTCCATCTCATAACCCCCCACACACACACACGCACACTTGTGACATGATGCGTCTGCCATGTTAAACTCCATTCATGTCTGTTTAACCGTGAACTAGAACAGAATCAGAATTGTGGTTTAGGATATTTATCATATAACCACAATCACGCGTAAAAAAAAAAAAGAACCAACTTATCAACAGGACTTAGAGGAGGTGGGGATATGTGAGTTTATTTTTGTGCTATAAGAAAATAAAAACAGAAAACATATCTAGAAAAGTGGTGCCCCAATATTCGGGGTAAATGGCACATCAGGGGTCTGTCTCCTTACAAAGGACAATCAAGAGAACAAGTATAAACACAGATGAAAGAACACACAGACAGCTGGAAGCCTATTTACTGCAAAAAAATAAATAAATCAGCTGTTATCAAAGCTGTTTGCAATGAATCTGCGTCTTTGTTACAGGTGTACCGCTGCTGCAGAAAAAAGGGACAGGCAATGAAGGTACAAACAAAAGCAGGGCGCTACAGGAGCAGAGATAAAGCAACAGATGTTAGAAGATGGTCCTGGTTCCACAGCTGACTGGGGGGGGGTCCCGGACCACGGGGGTTTCATTTGTCCGTGATAAACTATTTTATCTCACGGTCTCTTCCAAACCAATATCATAGAGAATGGAAAACTGTTTTAGACTTTGATGGTTACATTATTAGTGTGACTAATTTAAAGAGGGGAAAAATGAATGAATGAATTAATGAATGAGTCTTTTGTTTTTATTCAAAACCGAAACCATCGAAACCATTACGATAACAAAACAACAAAATAAAAATGAATGCACCCACATATGGAACACGGATTCATTCAAAATTAAATAAATAAATAAGTAAATACTTAAATTATGAAATATTCAATTAAATAAATTAATATGACAATTGAAATAAATACCAAATGAATTAATAAAATCTTTATTTTTTAAAAGACAACTTTTTTATTTCATGACAAATGATTTCTTATTGGGATATTTATTTATTTCATTACACTTTTATTTTGTAATGCCACGTTTACGTATTACATTTCATGGCTCTTTTATTTCATGTACTTATATTCAAATGAGGGGGCATGGTTTTGTATGTGGGTGTGGCCAGCCGTGACTTTCAGCAGATCCTCATTAGAGAGAAACCCGATTAAAAACATCAACAAAATCCCTAAATCCCTTTCCATGTCCACTGTTACCAACTCCGTTTATCCTGACTGCAGGCCAATGGCGCGCCATCGAATCAGTTTTGTAATTATTAAATGAATCGTCGAATATTATTGTTCAGCGACGATGGGCCAGTGCAAGATCAACCAGCAGCTTTGCGGATGCGTGATTTATTTTCTTTCACGTTTGCGTCCGAAAGTCTTCAATAATACCCGAAAAACGTCACTAGATTAGCTACTCGTTGCCTTTTGAAATTTACCCGAGGAGTCAGATAATAAATTAATGACCTCAAATGCGGTGGATGGTTCTTTATCCTTTAGAATCGGAAACCAACATCGACTTTGTGGACCGTGTTGTCGCTATATTTAGTACGTTTTCAGATCCTTCATAACCACAAGCCAGTTTGAAGAAAAAATCGTGTCAACATAATGTGACCACTATGACAAGGGTGTTGAACTATATGTGACTACTCTCAAAACACTAAGCATCCTTGAGGAAGCCACAGTATACTACTGGACGTAGGAAGAAAAAAAAAAAAAACATTTTTTTCATTACATTTTAAAAGTTTGATTAAAGATATCAAACACTGAATAACCATCAAAAACAGAAGCAATTAAAAAAAGAAAAGCACAAAAAAGGCTTGAATCATCAAAAGGCCAGCTATAATGTGTGAATGTGTCCAGATGGTTACATTTATTGAAAATGTTTTATTCCCATTCTTATTATATTCATGCAATCTGTAACATGAGTAATCAGTCTCAATCTTGAAGGGTTCCTTTGCAACACCAATGCTCATTAACTTTTACTACCATCAGAGAAATTGAAAAAGCCTCAGGTAAAATCTAGTCAAAAATAACCTGCCAATAAACCATTAAGCAACTCTGAGGTCATTCAAAAAAAAAATCATTATGCCGTCAAGAATCCATAAACTTCAGCGCCAATCCCCCAGTGGTCTCTATGAGCATTAGTGTGCTGAGCAGAAAATGGGACTTCAAACGCTCCATCAGGAAATATCTTTCTCCCGGGACAGACAGAAGGATGAGGAAGCCTTCAGGTGCTCTCACATCCACTTACATTACCTGTCTCAGAGACAAGTAATGTCAAATAAACCTTCAAATAAGCCTTCTAAGGCAAATTACCTCAGATGATGGGAAATGTCTGTCATACGAACGAGGGGGTTTACCAGCATAATGCTAAACTGATTTTGCATTTACTGTCATTTTAGGCAGAAACTATAAAGAACATGGATGTCCAATAAAAAGTGTTTAAAGTTGCTGCTTCAAACCAGTTCTAAAAGAGTTAAACGGACTAAAGACAAGTTTCAAATAAAACTGCACAAAGGAACAATAATACTGTAGGACACAGCTAATATGGCGGTAATTAGCCTGCCATCATCAGAGAACTGTGCAAATCCAAAACAGTCTCAAACCTCTCTGTTTGTGGTCTATTCCCATGGGACACACTACCAACAGATACAGAACAAGTGGATGGACCAGTCAGAGCCACAAAGCATATCATATTAACTCTAAAATCCTGCAGCATGACATAAATATACCAACCAGTTCCTTTAAGGTTGACACAATAGTAGATCTAAAATACAGCTTTACTACAGCAGCGCCTCTCCGGCTTGTCTAATGTAAACGTCACGTGTTAAATACGGGCTATATTAGATAAACAATGACTGTCCCGGCCCAGGCGAGACTGGGAGGAAATCTGTTTTCACAGGAAGGAAACCAGATGCATTTTGCCAGAGCAAACGAAAGATAAGCTTTTAAATTCATCTCTTAAACTGGTTGATGATGGAATTATAATACCATCTATGTTTTCTGAAAAACTCCATTTGCAACTAAAAACCTGGCAGCACAATGTTGGCCAAGAAGTGAATATTATACATGAATATCAAAGATAAAACACAGATCTCTTGACAAGAGTTGACTCAGGCGCCCATCTGACTAAATATGAATCAGGTCACAGAACCGGATTAACTCATGGATTAAACCTTGATAAATACAACTTCTCATAAAAGAAACACAAAAATAGAGAGAAATATTTTGTCTACCGCTACGACCCAACTTCCAGGCTCTCCAGAGGCGGCGTGATCTTAAACTCTGAACGATAAACCAGCTGAGTGACATGCGAACAAATAAGGAGGCTGTAATATATTATGACATTATCTAAATGCACGCACAAAGGCGCCCGCTGAGCCCTTGAAATGAGACTCCACAGGATCGCTAAACCATGAGACAACAAACAGAGTTTACAGAGCAGATACCGTCTACAAAAGTGGTCACTGATGAAATTATTTGTTTCCACAACATCAACTTTGTTGCAGCATTTTATTTCAAGTATCAGGTTGAGAGCTTGGATTTCTCTTTCTTTTTCTCTTTTTTTTTTTTAACTTGTCTGTGGTCAGGATAACACAATAAGTGAATGCTTCGCATGTGTTACACAGTGAAGAAGATCTACGTGCTCTCATACACTTGTTGATCGTGCAGTACCACTTTTAAAACAGCATTTAATTTAGTCATTTCAGTTATCAGTTAATCTGCCGCTATTTTCTGCCACTGCTTTATGGATTAATTATTAGCCATTTGCAAGGTCATGACATATTCAAAAATTAAAATTTTATTTTTATTAAATTATATTTTTAGAAATATAATTAGTCTATACAAATAGTAAAATAACTAATTATTACATTTGGAGATGCTTACCTACATCCTCTAAGATACTCTATATTTATTGTAAACCAACAGCTTTAAAAGGTATTGTGACATGAAAAACACATTTTTCTTGATTTTTTGTGTTTTGTTGGGTGTCTTGACATCAATTACACCCAAAAAACAACGAACTTTTAACATTCAGTGTATTGTGTGCTTTCTGGGATTTTCCGCATAACTGTGCAAAAACGGCGCACCTGGTTTGGTGGCGGGCCGTGACGTCAGGGCCCGCTAAATCACCGCCCCCTCCACCCAGCTCCCTGCCTCCTCTCCTCTCCAGCGCACCATAAAGGCTGATTTATGGTTCCGCGTTACACCGACGCAGAGCCTACGGCGTAGGGTTACGTGGCGACGCGCACCGTACGCTGAACCCTACGGCGTAGGCTCTGCGTCGATTTAACGCGGAACCATAAATAAGGCTTAACACGGAGCTGTTTAGAGCCCCCTCTGTTCTCATCACCGGAGGAAAACTGCTAAGAAGACCCGCGGCCACTGACTGGACTTAAGATAAGGGGACATTGCTGCTTGCATGCCTTTATTTTTATGATTGTTTGCTGTGGACTGTCTGCTTCGCCCTGCTGCTTTTCCGTGCATGCTTCGCCTGTCGCTCCCGGCTTAACTCTCTGACGCCGCTGTGAGCGTATGGCTCGCGGGGAGCTGCGGTCCCGGTCCTCTGGTCCCGGTTGGACTTCATCCCCGGGCTGTAGTCGCCCTGTCCGGGCTGTGTGTCGGTGTTTGTGGTTCGGTGTGCGCGCGTGTGTGTGGAGACGCCGGCAGAAGTGTGTAGCGGTTGGTTGGAGGAGGAGCGGAGCAATGATTGACAGGAAAGGGGAAAAAGGAAGCGTTTTTCACGGCGCAAAAAAACACCGTCATAAAAAGCCAGGAATGGAGTACTAGAGTGAAGTTTTTCTTGTTACACTCTTTTAGACACATTTGAGGGAGACTTTTAATAGTGTTAAAAGCATGTTAAAAATGATGTCACAATACCTTTAAAGGGGACCTATTATGAAAAACAAGTTTTTTCTTGCTTTAACATATATAAAGTGGTCTCCCCTCACCCTGCCAACTCAGAGAAGGAGGAAAGCAACCAAATTCTGCAGGGTCTGTACAGCCGCTCGGATGAGCCATCCAGTGTCATGTGACTTCTACGAGCCGTTCAGATTCTGCTCTTGTCGTGATGTCACGACAGGAGCAGAGGTTTGGCATCCGCTGCGTGAAACCACGCCCACAACTAACTCCGCCGGCCGGAGCGTCCGCCATTGTTTCGAAGCGGTGAATCGTGTGGCTGTTTGAACAACGAGGCACAGTAAAAATTAGGTTTTGCATGGACATTTACCCTCATAAAAGGATCAGTACCAACAGTACGGACCCGGCAACTGCACATGAGTCAGCGGTAAGTGACGTTATTTTTTATGTTATTTATATTGGTGTACAAGTATGATCTTTGCATGGGCTAAGTATTTAGCTTAGCTCCGGAGCACCGGGGCCACTCACCGGACCGGACCGGTGAGTGGCCCCGGTGGCTCCAGTGTTCCCCTAACGGAGCCACTCACCTGTTAGGTAACACCGGAGCTCTATTAGTAATACATTTTTCTTCTGTCTATGGTTTCAGATCTTCCAAGCAATGCACCTGAAGCTGTTCAACGACACATTCAGAAGACGCACGGTCCTTCCTTGAGCCAGCAATAGTGCATACATGTTATTTATATACAACTTTTTAACAATAAAGTTGTCATTTGTGAACATTCAGTGTTGTGATTTCTTTACAGTTAACATGATTCATTTGTCTTGTAACATAAGAAATTAAATGATAAGGAATCGGAGTAAAGAACTGTGGTGTACCTGTTTAGAATTCAATTAAATCTTCTTGTGTGAATTAGTGTGAAGACGAGGTGACCCGTTCCCCCTTCAGGTACCGGTAACTAAAGGCTGATTTATGGTTCCGCGTTACACCAACGCAGAGCCTACGGCGTAGGGTACGCGTCGATTTAACGCAGAACCGTAATTCAGGCTTTAAGATCCCAGGGAGTCGTTTACACCGTGTCATAACTGCATGCGAGCGTCCGACTATCGCGTCGAGCTGCGTGACATCGGACGCTCTCTGTCCATACTGAAACCGTTAAACCTGCGGCCAGTTAGGACAGTCCAATACAAAAAAAATAAAGCAATGGAAATTATTTTGTCGCCGAAGCTTGCTTGCATCACATGGGACATGGTTTAATAGTGTACGCAGCCGCTGCTCTTCTGCCAGAGTGAGGCTTTGTTCCCTCCCCTGCTACACGTCATTCAGGCAGCCAATCAGCGCAGAGCCTCATTATCAGAATCCCTCATAGAGAAGGAGGTTAGAAGCGGTAAAAATAAAGACATGGCCCAGAGGCTGAATTTCTGATTTATGTAGAAAAAAACAATCAAAAGCTTGTTTTTAAGACATTCAAGTGTTTAGTTCAAAGCTACGAATCATAAATGTGGCATCCCAGCTGACAAAGCCCTGCCATATTTTGTTTTTCGTTTTCATAGATTTATTTCTAAATAATTTTTTCAAAGACAAATTGTGCATATAAAATGCACTTAAGGTATTCTACACCATTTTGTGGGATAAAACCTTTCAAATTTCTGCTCAGATCACTTTAAACTATGCTTGACGGTGAAATACAAAGCAGGACAGCCTATTCTTGGAAAAGGGACATTTGCAGGGTTGAAAATTAAATGTCACTCTAGTTATAGAAATGCCACTCTCCAGTTTATCACTTTGTCATTTTCCAGTAGTGACTGAGAGGCTCGCTGTCCCTGCTGGAGAATGCGACCCTCGTTTTATGGGATCTTACGTTTAATATTTGATGGCAGAGCAGGTGTTATAAAGCAGGGACCTTTCTCTCTTTGAATAGCCGCATCGCCTCCAATCACTCCCATCTTGATAAGATGGGATCATTAACAATGCAACAGGTCCCAAGCATGAACTTCATGATGGGGTGATAAGTAAGTTTTTTGAATGGTGACGTAAGCGCTGAATGTAGAGACAGAAAAAAACCTCCAGAGCATCTGTTTCTCTGATATGCTTTCTTTCTAGTGGCCCCAAGGTGTCACAGAAACAAAAAATACAGAACGAGAATGACAAATTTCCGAGAAAAAGCAGAAAAGAGTTCCGATAGTCACACTGACAATAACGTCAGGTTTTGCAAAAACATGTTTGACTATCAACACTCTGACACCCTGACTCATGACGGAGCCGAGCTTCAAGTAGGAAGGAAAAGGCCTCGGAGCAGGCTGCATCTCACTTCTGCGAGAGGAGATCACATGCACGTGTGGGCTGTTCGCGTTCATGCCCGAGAGGAAAAAACCAAAAACACATTTTCATTTCGACACGGGCTAATATGGATGTTCCCGTACAATTTAAGACATATGCCCCTTAAAGACACACGAACGTTAATAAGCATTTACAGTCAGCTGCCTGAGTAATGATTCAGTTACGACCTTTGCATGGCTCACTCTTCCTGACATTCTCAAGAGAGCTGATTCTGAATCACTGAGATTAAACTCCTTTCAAGAGGGAATGTTTATCTTTAACTTTCCAAAAGACTACTTTCTACACCAGTGAACCACTTGAACAGAAGTCCTTTCAATTAAATCATTCACTAGATGTAGAGTTTCCTTCTTTGACTCTTAAATCCCATGCAATCAGACATCTGAGGTTAAAGATTATTATTTGATAACGGGATCAAAGAACACATTCTTCATATACACCCATCAATGATCCCAACTGCCGCAAGAAAGAAAAGTAAAACATCTGAATGTTGAATACATAGTTGCAGAGCAATGACTGACACTGTAAATATATGCTGCGGGCCACTATTTGCGTAAAGTGTTTCTGCACATGGACATGATCAAACATACAAACTCTCAAGCATACATGTGTGATGTTTCATATCCTTTCATAGTCATTTACATTTCATAACACAATAATAATTCATCACTTAGCGGCGTGATGCAGGATGGAGAAGATCAGTTTCTCAGCATTTTTGAGGAAACAAAACCACATACATGCTTTAAAAAAACCCTCAATGCATTTTGGTGATAAACAGAACCTTCTTTTTTTTTTGCTGTTTCTGCTAAAGAAACTGTGTGTATGACTTACACTTCCTCTTTATTCTTCTTATCGCTTTCAATTTATGCCCCATGAATGTAAAATGGTCTAAACTGTCCCCCGACAGCCTTTAGTTAACATTACTGATACTAAAGTTTCTTCCAGCACACTGTGTCCTGCCATCAGACCAAGTTTTGCAATGCGAAAAAGAAATCTAAATACTATTGTACATCTAAACACCAGACAACAAAACCCAAGAAGCCGACACGCTCACAGATGACCCGAGCCTTCATTTATAACACTTGGCCACAAATATGCAGTAAATTTGCGCCTGGGTCTAAACTGCCAATTACTTGTTTTACTAAAACTTAACGACAAACAGTTGTCTGGGCAAAATGTTTTTAGCATCTGATTCATTATGAGAACAAAGTTAAACTTTTAGAAAGTTTCATGGTCCTAAAGAAAAGACCCAAATGTGACTGAAGTCCTTCATGTGTAAACATAGATGAGAAAGAAAAAGAAATGTTTAAAAATCAATTTGGAGCACACTCTTTATTTCTCACACACACACACACACACACACACACACACACACACACACACACACACACACACGCACACGCACACACACACGCACACGCACACGCACACGCACACGGACACGCACACGCACGCGCACGCGCACACACATATTTACATGAGTTTCTCCGTTACCTTGGCACTGGAATCCTTGTTTTCCAAAACCCCTGTAAAAAGAGAGGAGACTGAATGGAATAGTGTTCACTCTTTAAGCACACATACATTCATCTAAAAGGGACACAGTGCTGAAAACCACACACTCTTCTGAAAACCGAAGTGCCCCCTCTGTCAGTTTGAGCTCTCCGTCATCAGTTTTGACAGTGGACAGTAAGAGAGTCCACTGGAGTGACATCAAGCGTCGCTGAACTGAATAATGGGCTTGCGTCGCCTTGGAAACGCTCGTCCAACTTTTCAGGCACTGACGCAAGTGTCAGCCAATCAAACTGCAGCTACACATCTAGTGTTAGCCAATGACATCGTACATACAGAAATTTGAAGATAATTGGATAAGTAATCCATTGGTGTGATGAAAATGGATTACAAACACACACCATCAAAGTATAAGTGTTTGCGTGTTAGTTGCCACAACGGTCCCGTGGGGACCGCTGTGCAGTTCAGCAACACTTGATGTGCCCCTGTGCAAAAGTCAGTGGATAGTAGCACTGTTGATTCTCCAAACACACACGAGTGAGAGAGGGGAGTAAAGAAAACTCACCCTGGTCCACACCAGCTCCTAAAATTTCATGATTAAAATTCAAATGCTGAACACTGTGTAAAAAGCTAAGTATTCTTAGTTACACTGTGGAATATTTTGAGTACTTCACGACCAACTCATTATCTCGTGGCTGTAAGGCACGCATGTCAAACTCCTGTCCCTGTTTTATTTTGTTTTTCTTTTCCTTTCGTGGCCTGAAGGCAGATTTGTCTGTCACATCTCTGTGACACCTCTACAATAGTAATACGTTTAGAACTATTACAAATAGTTAAATCTAGAGGAAATCATGTACAATTGAAAGATATGTGTTCTTTTGTCTGGTGTCCCAAAATAAAACTAGTGGAAAGAGTCACAGGTTAATACAACTTTTAATCATGTCAAGCACAAGGTTTTTCCGGCCGGATGGTACACTTCTGTCAGACCATGTGGGTCGGAGAGAAATGCACACCGTGGTCATCGATCCCATCTATTTTATACTGAAAAGGGGGTGTTCCTGAATCTCATTGGAGGGAGTCAGCTACGGGAAAGAACCCCCGAACGTTGTTACTTCCAGCTCTACATTTCCTTTAACTGTCTCCCATCTGAGGTGTCAAACAGACCGCAGATCAGACCCCCCAATGCCGTTGTCTTCTCTCAACAAATTGTATGTGTATTGCTAATTAATTTAATTGGAAGAGCCAGATCAAGGGGAAATCACCTTAAGGTGTCACCTTTCCCCGGCTCCTCTCCAACAATAACATGTGTATTGTATTTAACTTCTAATCTAATTTCTGTCTACCCTTAACACCAGGGGTTGGCTCCATGTCTTAATCAATACAAGAGGTTTTGAATTCTTTGAGCTTTAACAATTTTATGAAATCCTAACACAATGAAATGAAACAAAAAAGTAGAAACATGTTAATAGTCTGGCATTTGCTGGAGAACCGGGCCTGTGACACCACCCATGCTATTAATGTGGTCCAGGACAAAAAGTGAGTCTGAGACCCCTGCTGTAAAGCGTCTAGGTCTCGCAGCTAAAAAATAAGCCCAAATCATCACCCCTGTGCTTGACCTGGTTTGTCGCATTTAGGCTGATTTTCTGTGTTTTGGTTTTTTCATGAAAAGTGGCACTGTGCTTCATGACAAACAAGCTGCATTTTGGTCTCATCTGTCCACTGGACAGCGTTCCAGAGGTCCTGTGGTTGTGTTCAGACGCAGCTCGGCTCACCTGAGCCGCGCTGTCCAGTTCTGCTTTAACAGCTGTAATCGTTCCTGTTAAGCCGTACGTGTCAAGTCTTTCTGTGAATGCGCCGCCGCCGAGCTGAGGACTGCAGCTCTCGGGTGTCTCTCAATCACTTGTTGTGAATTACCGTTCTCACACTGTGTTGTTTAGAAATGGCCTTACAACCAGGTTGATGCAAAAGGTGCTCACACCTGCGGATAATCAACTCATCAAATACATTTGATTAGCAGCACCTGTCGCCACGTCCCCTCGTCATTTTCATAGGAGCGGTGAAGTGCAGTACATACTTTTTCAGACACTATTAATTCCTGCTAATTAATTAACCCATTGTTACCTGCTTAGGGCCATTATTATTATTATTATTATTATTATTATTATTATTATTATTATTATTATTATATCCAAGATCATTTGGATCAGTTGAAGCACAAAAGCACACCTGCTATTGTAGTTAGGACAACGCTAATTAATCAGTGACAGATAAAACTGCAGATGTGCACCAGTGGATTTGGAGGTGTGTTTTCCACAGTCACATATAGATACTGGATTCAGGTGTAAACCTATATTTTGGCCATGTGGAAAATGTGTTTTTGATCAGTCGCTGTATCATGAAATAATCATCATCTTCAATAGCCCGCACGAAGAAGCTCTGGCCGACGTGTTCTCGTGAAAAATAACAACTCGCTTCTCTTTAAGTCTCCTGTCATGTTGAGCATGTTGTTTGCACTAAGGAGTGGTTGTCAGTAGGTAACAGGTGAGCATGTGAACCTGTTAATGATACCTGTGTCAACAACGAAAGGACCTGGAATGACACACCCACCTCCAACAGCAGAGGAGTGCAAACATGAGTGGAATTCCACCAAACTGTCTGCAAGTTCATTCACACTGACATCAAAACAAAAACATGCAACTATGAAGACTCAACAAAAGTTGAAAAAAAAAATAATAATAATCACAAATAGTAGTTTGAACATTGCTGTAATAATCTACATAGTAATCTACTGTGATCAGTTTTGATGAAGTGTTCAGAGATCTATGTTTTGTCATCTTTTCCTGTCATATTTCTGGCAGCCTGCCGCTAAATGGAAGTAAACATAGAAGCATAAGTGTGTCAGTGCAGGCCAGTGTGTGTCAACTGAAAAGCATGTGAAAGGTCTTATAGGGTAGATTACGGCCTTTTGAAGTTGGACTAATTATGAAAGGAACTTGCAGAATTTCCCTCAATAAATCTTGTTTCCTTGTTTCAGCTTCTGCATTTACAGTTTTATCCAGTTAGAGCGAGCCAATTTAATGCTTCGGCCGAGTAACAAGATTCAGATCTTATTACTCATCTAAATACTTTGACCAGGCCCAATCATAAGCAGCTGGATTGCAGTTGTGTGTACATCAGGAAAAAACCCTCTGAGAAGTGGGTTTTAGTTGATTCTAGCAGCTAGTGAGGGGGCTCTAACAAGGGGGTCCTGTCATCACTTTAATGCCACAAAAATGATTTATTTAATTTAACTGGGAATTTTCTTCTATGAAACGAGTTCAGTTGAGTTCAGTTCAGTTTTCATGATTCATCTGCTGCTTTTCCATTTGCAGAATTAATAGTTATTTCCAAGGCCACAGTAATAACACACAGCTGGCTAACTCCACCCATATGATAGTTGGAAAACATTGTAATATTGGGATCTTTAAGAGGAGCTCTCGGAAGAATACTGCCAGAGTTAGGGCACTCCTGTTTTCATAGTCTCAGTAAGTGAGACAGTCTTTCAAAAGTGCAGGGACTGGCGTTTTCGGAGGGGAAAGTAAATCTGAAGTTGTTACATCATTGAGGAGCGTTTGCTCGACTGAAGTTATCCGATATGCAACAGGCAGCAGTCAGGGGTGGAGGCTGCAGACTTACCAGATGAAGTCGGTGCAGTGGCTGCAGAAAGTCGGCTGCTTGAAGAATCTGGCAATGAATTTGTGGTCCTTGACTTCGAAGACGTTTTTCTGCCTCAAAGCGCCTCTCCGAGCGAACCTGTTCGCCGGGTCCGCGGTGACCGACTCGTTCAAACTTTTATCGGCCATGTCTCCTTAAGACACCAATCAATGCAGCAGCTTTTGTGGGCGATGTTTGAGTGGTTTTCGGTCCGTTTAGACGCGCTGCCCCCAGCTCGGAGCCAGCAGAGTGCGGTCTGCAGCGGAGACACTGTACTACTGTGTGAGGGCTTCCCCCGCCTGTGGCTGCAGCGCTGCTCCGGACTGACAGCCGCTCCGCCGTCAGCCAGCCGCGCAGAGCCATGCTGCTTCCGGGCCCAGCCTTCACAATAAGAGTCCGTCCTTCCCTGCTGTCATAAAAATATTTTAAAGGGGACCTATTATGGCAGGGGTCGGCAACCCAAAATGTTGAAAGAGCCATATTGGACCAAAAACACAAAAAACGAATATGTCTGGAGCCGCAAAAAATGAAAGGTCTTGTATAAACCTTAGAATGAAGACAAATGGTGAAAGGAGAAATGTCGAAAAAAAAGTCAAAATGTGGAGAAAAAAGTCCATATTTAGAGAAAAAAGTAAAAATGTTGAGATTAATGTTGAAGTACAATCTCGAGAAAAAAGTTCAAATGTTGAGATTAAAAAGGAAAGGAAAAAGGAAGAAAAAAAAGAGGAAAAAAGGAAAGAAAGAAGAAAAAAGAAAAAAAAACAAGAAAAGAAAGAAAAAAAGAGAAAAAAGAGAAAATAAAGACAAATAAAGAGAAAAAAAGGAAGAAAAAAAGAAGAAAAAAGGAAAAAAAGAAGAAAAAAGCAAAAAAAAACAAGAAAAGAAAGAAAAAAAGGAAAAAAAAAGAGAAAAAAAGAGAAAAGAAAGAGAAAAAAAGGAAGAAAAAAAGAAGAAAAAGGGGGAAAAAAAAGGGAAAAAAAGGTGAAACATTTTTGAAAAAGCTCCAGGAGCCACTAGGGTGGCGCTAAAGAGCTGCATGCAGCTCTAGAGCCGCGGGTTGCCGACCCCTGTATTATGGGATCTAATGTCTATTTTGAAAAAGGCCTTGAATGTCTTAAAAACAAGCTTTTGATTGTTTTTGCTAAATAAATTAGAAATTCAGCCTCTGAGCCATGTCTTTATCTTCCCATTCTCTAACCTCATTATCTATGCTGGATTCTGAGTGGGCGGGGAGGCAACGACTACGTTTACATGCAGTCAAAATTCGGGTTATTGCTAATATTCCGGTTACTGAAACATTGGGAATATTCCGTTTACATGGTAATTAATCATTTGGGATATCTCGATCAAACCAGCGACGCGCGGAGAACATCATGACGCAATAACCGTCATTTCCGCTTCTTCTTCCTGTATCCAAATTCAAAACAAATGCTGCTTCGCGCAACTTTTCGCTCACCTTCTTGTAAATCTCGCTATCCCGGTACTTTCTACCGTCTACAAATGCCAAAATGTTCATATCCTTCATTACATTTATAAAATGATTAGTTTCCTCCTCACTCCAAAAGTGTGGCGTGGTCTTGCGTTTCGCTGTGTTTATAAGTACGTCCTGGACTCAAAAGACCAGGATTCCTTGTGAACAGAGCATGTGCAGAAAACAAATTCCTGTTCCGTTTGATCGGGATATCCCGTTTGATGACCTTTGATGACATGACCGAATATTCGGGTTTTAAAAGGAGTAACCCAGGGGTCATATTCGGGTTTTTAAAAAGCAAATTCGGGTTATTCAAAGGGTTTATTGGTGTTTACATGGCCGTGCAAATTCGGGTTATTGCCAATATTCGGGTTTTAAAAGGGATATTGACTGCATGTAAACGCAGTCAGTAACAAAATCAATTCCATTGCTTTATTTTCTATTGGACTCTCCTAACTGGCCGCAGCGATGCAGCGGCGCAGCAACGCAGCGCTGCGCAGCGCGCCGTTTTAAGCTGAACATTTGTCGAACACCCTGCTTCTATTTTCTTCCTGTCACTCACGTTGAAAACCGGTTAACAGTCATGGATGAGGAACGGCTGATCCAGTTAGTTGAAATGAGAAGTTATCTCTATGATACCTCGTCATTTCACTACAAAAACCTCAATAAAGTGGCAGCTGGCTGGAGGGAGATGGACAGAGAGCGTCAGATGTCACGCAGTGCTACGCGATATTCGGACGCTCGCATGCAGTTAGGACACGTGTTTAGTTGTGGTCGTGGTTTGCATTTTGGTTACGTAACGACGGGAGCAGAATCTGAACGGCTCGTAGAAGCCACATCACACTGGACGGCTCATCCGGGCGGCTGTACAGACACTGCAGAATTTGGTTGCTTTCCTCCTTCTCTGAGTTGTCAGGCTGAGGGGAGACCACTTTATATATGTTAAAGCAAGAAAAAACGTGTTTTTCATAATAGGTCCCCTTTAATGATTCTCTGTGGCTGCAAAAATAGCATCTTTGATAGAAGATCCTGTCTTCTCGAAAAGTCAAATTTATGTAAGATTAAATATGAGAAAAAAGCTTAGATGTTGAAAACATGGAAACAGCCTGCTGAGTTGTTGGTTCGTAATCCACCCTGTAGGGAAAGACATCTCATGTGGTGGCCTTTTCATGTGTTATTAAACACAAGTAGAAACTACTATGCTTCCATTTTTATTTAGAGATTTAAATCTAGTTATTTAATTTAATGAAATGTAGTTAAATAAGACTTAACTCATGCACAGACTTAAATCAAGGCATAAAAAATGAGTAATGTAAGTTTCTACATGCATTAAGTCTTGTGTTGTGGGTCTATGGTTATCCCTTATTATTGTTTTTTTAATCATTATTTGAACCGACTAGTACAATAAGTGATGTATGTTTTAATTGCTCCAAAGTAATTTTTTTTAATTGTATAGGTTTCTTGGCTTTTCAGTTTTCTCTGTAAAGTCTTGTTTCAGGTCCCATTGCCCCAGTAATTTAAAAACATACCTGAAGCCCATATTCTTTGGCCTTATCTATAATAAGATGTTTGCTTCTTTTAAATATATTCTTCTCAGGCACGCCAATACAATTCCTAAATAGTTCTGTTCAGATTTATTATGAAGACACATGTTCCGGTGAAGCTCGTATGTACTTGTGTAACTTGCCACTACTCCGCTCTTCCTCCTTCTCACTCAAGGCTGATTTATGGTTCCGCGTTACACCAACGCAGAGCTTACGCCGTAGGCTACGGCGAACCCTACGGCGTGGCTCTGCGTCGACTTAACGCGGAACCATGAATCAGCCTTCACTCAGACTGATGTCACTCAGCAGCATCTGCTGTGGGAGGGAGCAGGACTCTGGTCCCGCTGGAGGAATACAGGATTGCGGCGACATCATGTGCAAAAACGGTGTATTACATATTTTGATTGCATTAGTTCATAGAACAATAAATGGGAGAAAAGGAAGTAACAGAAACGTAATGACAAAAATAGATGCAAGAACATGCATTTTAATTTACAAATGTAACAGTTAAAGCAGAGGAGGATTGAAAACCGGACTGATAAACTGTCATGTGAATTTATTAATTACAAGTGATTTGATCCAAACATGTTCTAATCTAAAATCTAATGACCACTGCAGTGGTCATTAGATTTTTTTAAAAACAAGGCCATGTTTTATCATTCCAGCACAGTTTCCATCTATCGTTTCAAAAAAGAGGTGAAAATAACAACATAAAATAATGGAAAATGAAATTGATGGAAATGTTTGCCCATTAAAAATATAAGTAATGAAATATGAATTGTAAAAAAAAAAAAAAAGTAAAAAAAACTTCGAGTAGAACTGAGTTACTTCACTGACAGAGGAAATTGTGTTGTCCTGTAACTGCTCATTTTATTTGATCATTGCAACCACAGGCGTAAACATCGGCGGTGCAACTGCTGCAGCTGCGCCGGAAGGAGGGAGAAGATAAAAAAAGAAAAGGTTTTTGTGAATGGAATAGTCCAATCACCTTACTGTAATAGGCTACCTTTTTTTTCATTGAGAAGAAGTTCTATACAAAGATCAGACAAGTGCTCCAATATATATGTAACAAGAAAAATATATATAAAATTCCAGCAAACTTAACAGAAGTAGGGAGAATGACACATCAAAGAGTGAATAAATAAAATATGAAAAAGAAAAAAAAATGTGAATGAAAAAATAAATAAGTAAAATGTAAATACAGTATTCATCTTTTTAAAAAACTCCTCGTATATATCGGTGGATGTTATACTTTGTTTGGTGTCAATTAGTTTAAGGGATTTAATGCACTCTTTAAACTCAAGTAAGAAACCTTTAAAGTGGGGTGGAGTTTTGGAGTATTTACATTTGTGTATGTGAAATTTGCCATACAGAATGAACAGGTTTCTAATAAAAGTGATGTCATTTTCTTCATGGACAAAATAAAATATCACACTCCTACAGTCAATTGAGATGTTTATCTTGATTTTAGACACTATATATTGTTCAAATTGAGACCAGAAATTGAGAGATTGAGCACACTGGTAGAATAAATGGTTATGGTTACTGGTTCGTTTTTTTTCTTGTTGTGCCGTAAGTCTCAGCTGTGTGTGTGTGTGTGTGTGTGTGTGTGTGTGTGTGTGTGTGTGTGTGTGTGTGTGTGTGTGTGTGTGTGTGTGTGTGTGTGTGTGTGTGTGTGTGTGTGTGTGTGTGTTTGCACTGGGCCCTATCACCATTATGTTATGCTACTGGTTGCAACATTTGTCATTTTATTGTATCACATGCAATTTCTGTCATTTTCAGTTTCACAAAACACATAGAAAAAAGGCGCTGGAGGTGTGTATAGTGCCATGTGGATTTGTTTGGGGGGGTTTGTTCAGCTGAATATTTTCAATATTCAAAGTTATTCAAACAATAACTTGATAGAAATCCATATGGTGTGTCAGAATGATGCAGCTGTAAATATTCATTCATCCATCCATAAGCTACGCCTGCTTATTACAATTCAGGGTTAAAAGGCCTGCTTTAAACATATCAAACATGAATGAAACTATAGTAACATGAATGTTTGCCAGATTATTTTTTTTCTGTTTCCCCGCTGTAGGACAATACAACTATTATGACTACAACTGCTACAATCATATCGGTCAGGTTTCAGTACAACTTTGTGTATCATAATTCGATAAATATGCACAGCAGGCTTTAATTTTCTAGCTGTACAAACAGATCATGTATGATATTTTCCATCTGCGGAGTTCATGTCGTTCACAATCATATTTTAATGTCCTAGAAATGTTCACGTTTCCTCCTCAGAGGCTCAGCATGTGCAGTGTTTTAATGCATTTGGGAAAGGCACAATTCACTAAAGTACGGAGAGAACTTTTTCCCACAATTTCCCATTTGAGTTCTCCAAAGTTTCCTCTAAGAATGCGCTCAGCTGTGTTCTCTTGTATCTTTTAAGGCGGTTGTCTGGATTCAAAGGTTATACACATTGAGATTTTAAGCAAAATATTGCCGTTATACATTAACCCGATTCTTTCATAAAGTTCAATGTTTGTTTTATTACTGCTTGTTTTTAGTGTATTTTGACACAGTGTGTTGGATCATCTCTTTTTAATGTTCCCATGCTGTTTCTTTCCCCTGGTTTGATGTAAATCACTTTGAACTTCCACAGGAAAGTGCTGCATCAACAAACCCGCGTTAATTCCTGTAAAGGTCGCTGACCTGAAGAGCAGCCTCACCATCACAGTCTGTCTTGCTGGACAGACAAATATTTACACAATAATTTACGTTATATAAACCTGAACTGCTGTTCTTCAAAATCACGTAATGTGAGCTCGACTCAACATCCACTGATGAAAAGCAAAATAATTATATGAAATAGTCAGACTTTTCAAGTGTAAGAAAGTTTTATTCAAACAATGCTGTGTATCTGCACAGTTCAATCTAACCATGAAGGAAGTTCCTGCATGTGAGCAGTAACGCATTTGCAAATGTGCATCCAGGTGCTTTAAGTGTTCGTCATTATTGTTGTGTCACCGCTTTAACTGATGAGCTTTCTCAGGACACTGAGACCAAATCAAAGTTATAAATCAACTTTAAGCAAACCTGCAGGACTTGTGACCTTTGTACTCAATCAATAAGAGCTTAAACCAGCATCTGATTGGAGGACACCATCACTGGCTGATTACCCAGCAGGCATTCTGTTATCCCCCATCCCCATCCAGCTGCGGAGGGCATTGTGGAAACCTCACGTCCAACAAGATGAGTCCAACTTTGGCTCTGTTGCTCTTCAGCCAAGCGGCTTTATATACAATCGCAACATCAGCGAAAGGTAAAATGTAAAAGACAACGCTTCATCTGTAATTTAGCATGAAATTCTTTGCTCCGACTTGTTTATGTACTACTGCGAGGAGTGTGCGTGACTTGGTATCAGTCAGTGTTCTGCATATGCTTGTATTTTGCAATATGTGGCAGATTGATGTGCAACACCAACAATAACGTGTGTGTAGCTTTCACAGATTGTAGCAAGGTCTTCAAATTTGATTATGGCGTGTTATCATCAACTTCCTTTTATTTTTTCTTTGATCAGTTTGTGGCCGGCCTCCTGTCACTGATGGGATTGATATTTCAACCCTTAAACGTGTGTTTGAGGTGGGAGAAGAATTGACCCTCACATGTGAGCAAGGGTACTTGGCTTCAAGAGCAACATCTTCCAGAATAACCTGCACTGCAACTGGAGGGTGGACACAGTCAACCCTGGCATGTTCCCGTGAGTGCACACTGGGTTCACGTGCTGTAACTTTACCTTGAAGTCTTTGGTTGGTTGGTTTGCTATTCAAGAATGGTGGAAGGGACTTAATAGCAAAGATTGTTGTTGCATTCTGCAACACATTTTTCACACTTTTTTCACACAATGGAAGCCTCTGTTTGATCAAATGAATTCAGTTCAGATCAATCTGTCCAGCTCAGTTCAGTTTAATATTTTATTAATCTCAAAAGTACATGATTTTATATTGAAGCATGTATCAGTTACGCAACATACTCTAATGTTCAAGTAATGTAATTATATAAATTAATAAGAATAATTGAAAAAGGAATAAAAAAATAACATATTTTCCCTTTTTCATGAAACAATCAAGTGATGAAAGATGTAAATGGTGCTCATAAACTCAAAGCAAATGTTAAAACAGTTCAAATCTCCAAAATACCTTCTCTGAATGCTAGAACACCCAAATACAAGGACAAAAGGCAGTTATGGCCCTAAAAGAATGGACGTCTTGTGAAATCAAGTCCGAGCTGCGCTGAAAAGGTCATTTCTGAGATGGAATCAGTTGTGACTCCAAATAAATATATCCTACAGATGACTCAGAAACAAGACATTCCTAATACATGCAGTATTGTTCATGTTGTAACTACTCTTCCGTAGCCAAGATGTGCACAGTTCCCAGAGCTCTGCAGCCGTTTGCAATGGGGAGGACAGAGGCTCCATTCAAGAGTGTGCTCAACTACACATGCGACGACGGGTAGGAGGGGGCGGGAGTGAAGTCCACGCTCACGCAGCTCATTTCAACTTGTGTTTAAAGTGCTGCAATTGAAAATGATGCCAGTTTTGATCTCTTTCTTTCATCAGATATGTCATGCAAGGGTCTAATGAGAGCCTATGTTTACATGATGGTACTTGGAGCCATCCACCACCTCTCTGTAAAGGTACTGCAGAGAAATAGGACAACAGGCTCCATCTGTGTTCACTGGAGAGCAAATGGATTTGATTAATTGCGTCTTAGTGGATTTTGAATGTAGTTGTGTTTCTTCTCACAGCTGTCAACTGTGCTTTGCCAAGGCCACTAAGAGATGGTAGAATTGTCCACGATAAGCCCGTCACAGGCACCACGATCATGTATGGCCAAGGCTGGACGTATGAGTGTAATCCACCTAAAGCACCAAGTTATGAGAGAGGAAGCTGCAAAGCTGATGGAAGTGCGACTGAACCACCGGTTTGTCAAGGTGAGCATGTCATGTGACACAAAATATTTATGTAATCTATATATTTCCATCACCATCTATCATGTTGCCCTGATCTAGACCAAAAAACACAATCCTGCAAAGCAGTGTTGTTAAGCTTGAAATCCTCTTTATCCTGTTTAATTCTTCTTGACAATCTCATTCCAGAGGTGAGCTGTGCCATCCCGACCAACATTCCCAACGGCATCATCACATTTGCTGTGATGAGACAGCATGGCTACAAGGAGAAGGTGAGGTACGCCTGCAATGAGCACTATACACTGGAAGGCCAGGCTGAGATACAGTGCCAAAACACAGGGAACTGGTCGTCAAAGCCCGTCTGCAGGGGTGAGTGATTAGAAAAAAAAGACTTATATTATACGTATACTCTTATTTTTGCATTTTATTCTTGCAAAAGATTCAAGAGATGTAAAAGTATCCTGTCTTTAGAATATTACATATTGTTATATCCTTTTGTGCTAATGAGTGAGTGAAGATTAAAATTAGCTTCAGACCAATACTCTATAATCCACATACTGGTTTTGTATGGTATTATGAAAATGTTTTAAACGATCTGTTTTCCCACCCAGCTCCCTGCACAGTCGGCATAAAAAGAGGTCGAGTGTTCTACAACGGTAAGAAGTACTGGATTTCAGACCTGAAACCAAACAGAGTCCTCCACAAAGAGCCCGTTGTCTTCTATTGTAAGAATAAGGTTGAGAAGTGCGGCTACCCTGTGGCCAGCGTCTGCAATGACGGAACACTCCCGATCCCAGCATGCTTTGAGGGTGAGTTCCTGCCACATCAGAGTTTCTCACTGCTTTGGTCACAGCACAAAGACTTACAAATGAATTTGGAAATGGCATTTTTCAATATTGAAAATATCTTAAAAAAATAAGGCTGAGTAACATATTTGCCTCTCTCTCTTTTCTTTCTTTTAGAACCAGGCAAAGTAGAGTACAACTTAAGGTCAAAAAACCTTCCATCTGAAATCAGAGCGTGTGCTGGTGGTCCCCCTGCAGGCCCGGCAAACTCTACAACACCTGCATGACTTCTTACAGAATGAGTTAATGTGCTAAAACAGGGATTATCATGTTTATTCTGTCATTTTGAACTGATGGTGGAAAAATGTGCTTGATAATTACAATAAAATGATGAAAGTATCTACTACCTGACCCTTACAAATAAAAGACAATAAAGAGAGCAGGTGATCTGAAGAAACATAACCTTTAATGAATCGGGATCTGTTCCATAAAGCACATTTTACATCCGCATCACAGATATAAATGAGGGCCACCCACAAAACTTTAATAAACATTAATGAAAATAATTCATTCCAGAAGGGTAATAAGGCTGGAAAAAGGGTATGACAGGTTGAGCAGATTAGCAAAGCACAGCGAGAGACAAGAGACACTATATGTTACACGCTGAAGTCAAGATGGATAACTGGCTGATGAAAACAATTTGGGTCAGAGACAAAAAAAACTATTACAAATGCTAAAAGCTTGAATATAGAACTCCTGGACTTCTTCTCTTGATTTGTGAAGTGTGTGTGTGTGTGTGTGTGTGTGTGTGTGTGTGTGTGTGTGTGTGTGTGTGTGTGTGTGTGTGTGTGTGTGTGTGTGTGTGTGTGTGTGTGTGTGTGTGTGTGTGTGTGTGTGTGTGTGTAAATAATATAATGAAAGTAAATAAATAAATAAATTAAATTATTAATTTGAAAAATAAATAAATAAATAGATAATTATCATGATATAATATAGCACGATATAATATAAAGTAATATAATTGGTTTGTGAAGTTGTTTCCCCTCTCATGTACTTGACACTGACAGAAAAATGAACAAAAAAAATAATTTGGAAACATTCCTGAAACCAAACCAAGTCTACCTGTGATCTACAATCGCCCAAGTTGTTTGACAAGGATTCACAGGAATATTCTCAGTTTTGGAATGATGTCTTATCTATATTTTTCCCACATGACTCCACTTGAAAAACAATTGCCGGAGGGATTGAAAAATTTGATTTTGAGACCTCAGAAATTAGGAAAAGCTACAGGACCCTCCCAAACTCAAAATAAGCAGAAAGGCTCCTGTGGCAGTAATCAAAAACAAGACAAGCTACAGAAATGTGTTTGTGCATCTGCTCAGAAAGTCTGGTTTACATTATTTATAATTGTGCCTACCTCTATGAGCTTCATCCAAGACATAATAATCTAATCTAATCAGGATTTGGTTGTTCTCTTTCCATTCACATCCATTACACTTTACAAAACATGAAAAACAAAGACTGGATTATTATTGTGAGTGGATTCTTTAGTCTAATGTGACCAGGACCAATTTGCATGGACCTGATAGTGAAGTAGAACGGTCTGCCGGGTCAACAGCAGTTGTTTGGGAGATGGTATTTATAGATGTGTTCATAAATAACCTCTGATATACCAGCCAGACGGCTGACAGCTTGTTACCAGAATCCTCCTGAAGTTTGACGGGAAGTTTGGTAACAATGTAAATCCAACAACTTCACACAAGAAACCTCAAGAAACGAGAGGAAAAACAGAGACAAACAATAATTCCTGACAAAAGTCCAATAAACTTAGTCTGGGTCAAGTAGTAAAAACCCTCTGAGCGAAGAGCAGCTGAAAACAATCCTCTCTGAAGAATCTACGTCAACACACACTTTTTACATGATGGTAAGAAACTCACTTTTCAGCTTAGAGTTCATGACGTTTCTCCACGGTAATATAGTTTTGAAAAATGTCAAATCAAAGTAATATTGTAAAGCATTTACCGGCTCCGTTACTGCACACACAAGTTGAAATGTTACATGAATATTTAAACTATGTGTGTACAAATTCATCACACTTGAAGCTTGCATATTTTCTCACTCAAAACATTATCACCACGCCTGGGAGATGTCATTTTACTTATTCAGCCTACAACTCCAGCAATCTGAGCTCTGTGTGACCATAACTACTCTATCAAGCCATACCGGATGTTGATCCTGAGAAACTACTCCATAAAAGTTCAAAGCCTCAATAGCAAGATAAAAAAAAAAACTAATCCTGATTGGAAATCAAAGCCGAAATCAACGGTTGATCGGTTGTGCAGTAGAGGAGCAGCGTACACCACTTTTGGAGTCACTTTTTGGAGTCACTTTTGGCCTCAAGTTCAGACTCTCTCCCCATTTCCCAACACTTCTGCTTGAATTAATGGGTTGAATATGGAGATTGATGTCAATCTCCTTACATGGTGCTTGCTCTGACAAAGCAAAGGACAGTAAAGTTGTGACGTTACTTTAAAACAAAAGCTCACGTACTGAGTGTTTATTGCTCCTGTTTATTCATTTTTTTTCACCTGAAATTTGTCTAACATACAGTATGATGAAATTATGATATATTGATTTAAGGTCTGTAAAGTAACATAGTGGAAATTGCCACAAGCCCGAGTGGAGCATAAAAACATCACTAATTGTTTTGTGACGCTGCAACAGCAAATGAATGTGTGCTGTTTGAGTTCCACTTCCAGTAAAATGTCAAAGATTATAAGTTGGAAATGGTACCAGAAAGAAAAGTAAAAGGTAGGTGACACTAAACAGTTACTCCATGCTGGTCTTATCTGTTTACTTTTAGAGAAACACAAACAACTGTGAAAACGGACACAGAGAGTCAGTATTTGAACCACGGGGAACGGGAAAGAACAGAGGAGCGTTTGTACTTTTTTGGAAACGACTGAACATCTGATGGCTTTGTTTCTGCTGTCTTCACTTCTGCTCTTTACCACTGTGACATCAGAGCAAGACAATGGTATTTCTGGTTTTTAATTTACCACTATTGACTGTTTATTTGACAATTTTTTACAGTTTTAAAGATCAAACCAACTCCATCTTTGTTTTAAAGAAACACAAGTAGTAATATTTCTCTGTCTTGTCAAGATAAAAGGCAATCATTCCTTTTCATTGAATGTGTTGTAGCTTTATTGGAGATACATTTTAATGCCTCAGAAGTATTGTTGTAATTTGATGTAATGAAATATTTTTATATCAGTTGCTTTTCCTCTGATTTTCTGACAATGTTTCAGGAAATGAGCGTAATCACATACAACATATTGAACATACTTTCATGTACATGATTACATGTTGAAAGGCTACGAGTAAATTAATAGTTTCATGTTAATTCTCATGTTGTGTGGTGTTATACTAGTTTTATTTCTTATTTTTTATTTTATTTTGCAAAGCCCATACTACATGTTGGTGGATCGTATAAAAAATGTATATTTAATATCTAACAGCACACGCAGTTGTTATTAAATCTCTCTCTCTCTCCTCTTTCTTTTCTTTTCTTTTAGTATGTTTTGTACCTGAGTTGGCTGCTAATCTTGAGATTGCTGATCACCAGGAATACTTTAACCCTGGTGTAGGGTTAGCACTGTCCTGTAAACTGGGATACACCCCTGTATCGGGGCCTCGCAAGATCATTTGCACTGTCAGCGGAGAGTGGACAAAAACCAAATTAATGTGCATACGTGAGTATCCCTTATACTAAAGAGATTTAGGTGCTGTGACAGATTTATCATGTCTAAATTCAACACAAATTATTAATAATAGGAACTGTAACTGTTAGTTGTACACACCGGTGGCACCTGCTTAGTATTTCTACATGCCGCACCTCCAGTAGTGCCAGTGGGCTGGCTGCAGGGTCCACCACTCATAGATGTTTCACCCAGTTAATCCCTGAACATCTCAGAGTGGCGGCACAGCGACAGGGATGCGTCTCTGCAGCCCGCTGCAGCCAGCATCAGGATCCTTCTTTCCCACAGGCCTTGTCCGTTCTTCTTCTTTGTCCTTCCTCCGTCAATTATTTGAGCTCCTTCCCCAGCCTGGCGCCGAGACACCTAACAGTCTCAGGTGCTCCCATTTAGTATCTGTACCACATAGGTACTACCCTGCATCCTGCTTTGGAGTACTCCGCTGCCCTATTTTGCCCTCTTGCTCTTGAAGACAGGTTCCATCCCTTCCTCTCATGGAACAGTCAGTTCCTCCTTGATGACGGTTCTTGCATTCTTTGTTCTTCTTGTCAACCGGAGTGCGACATCATACCTAAGGCTGGTTGCCGTGACTTCTTGAGGGAAATTTAGCAGCTTGTCTACATCAACTCTTCTGTTCCATTCACCTCCAGGAGGAAGGAAAGATCACTCCCCGTCCCCTTGTTGACCTTTGTCCCCTTGAAAGCTCATTGAGCCTTTGCAGGACAGCTGCAGCTATCTGAAGGAGGGTGCTAACATCACCCATGTGGCTCCATATGCCTGGGAGTGGCAGACACGATGGGGGTCTAACTTCATGATCCATTTGTTTTCTAACAATTAGGATGCTCTCAAATGCTGCTGTGAAGAGGATGGGACAGAACAACCCATGGTTTTCCCCTTGTCCAGCTCATGCCATCCTGTGGAGAGCTTTTAGATTCAGTAGCAGATGTGAAAGGTGCTGAAAGTAGTTAACAGGGTCTGGATACATGTTGGTATGTAGAAAAATTGGACAACAACACAGATGAGCTTGTGGGGAACAGAGCTATGGACATTGATAACTTCAAGCCAAACCCCATGAAGATCTTTCTTTTCCTGCCTTACTGCCTGGATCTGTTCCCAGAGCATAGTGGAGTGTCCCATGCAGCTGGGAAACCCTGCGATGTAGCAAGATCCAGACACCAAGGGTTCATTTTCCAGCAACACACACCACACAGCACAGTGGCCAAAGTCAGCTTGTTCATGGTTCTTTTCAGAACACAGGAAATATGCAGCAATAGAGGCATTGATTTCACTCTTATTTTATTCCAGCTGCCACTACTTTAAAAAGACAAAGTAGTGACCTTATTGGAAGCACCTGGTGCTGTTCCCTGAGCCTCTGCTCCACACCGCTGAGCTAATACCGAGTACTAACTATTCAATTTCTGGATCGAGTCTCATGTGGAACTAAGTTTTGTTGCAGTTCCTCGATTGACTGTTAGAGTTCGGGTCCAAAAGCGAGTCAATCTCCATTGACTCCCATGTTAATATGTCCAACTATAGAGCAGAAATAAACAGAAATAAAAATATTTTCAACCTGTTTCAAAAAAACATTTTGGTCTCAATCATTTGATTTCACATCCATGACAACTCTGGGGGGGGGGGGCACATTTTTTTTGTACTACACCAGGAGAGTTTATATAAAGCATTACATTTAATTCTAATATTATTGGTTGACAGTTGGCTCAGCCAATGGCTAGCCTTTATCACTTCCTCATTCATAATCATAGTGCTACCGTGCTTAGCAAAGCAACTTGCCATTTGTATTAACCAGTATCGGCTAAATGCGATGGACATTTTTTATTTTGTTGTCATCAACATCTTAAACATCTTCCACTGTAAATGTCTGCTGGCAGCTCTGGACATATTTCGTTGGAGTTTGGCTGAAGAAGCTGGAAAGAAAGCTAACTTTGCAGAGGGCCTGCTCCCATTAGATTCTCAAGAAACATGGCTGCACCCTGTACGAAGAAAAACGGGCTTCCAAACTTCTTGGTCTTCAGAAACCAATTGGTCACGTGATCTAAAGCATTGTCCATTGTTTTATACAGTCTGTGGCTAAAACCATAAACCGCCACCAGGGACTTTGCCTTCTGGGAGCTGGCGTCGAAATAGCTGTTTGCCAAAACAATAGCATAGATCAGTGTTTCCCAACCCTGGTCCTCGAGGCCCATGTCCTGCATGTTTTAGATGTTTCCCTTCCTCATCACACCTGATTCTAATTAATGGTCCTAATTAGCTTGTCATCAAGGTCTGCACAATTCTGTTGATGACACAGCCACTTGTATCACGGTGTGCTGAAGCAGGGAAACATCTAAAACATGCAGGACAGTGTGCCTTGAGGACCAGGGTTGGGAAACAATAGCATAGATGGTTATGCGCCCGCCACCACAGAGAAGAACATCTTCCCTTCCACATTCAGCTGGGCTAGTCCTCTGAACTGGCTGGGGTTCTGAGAGTTTTTCTTTTTAGTTCATATACCCTATAGGGTAAGCGTTTTGGTCTCAGTGCAGATGCAGATCTCACACCCTTAACCCCCTACTTGACTTCGGACCATCTTGGAGAAGTCGTGTTAAACCTTGTGGCGGTCTCTGGAGGCAGAGGGATATATCCCGAGGCTCCAAGGGGACTCTCCTTTCGACTGTTACTGAGCTGATTGTGTAATCCTCCAGCTCCTGCTTGGTGGAGGGCAGTTTTCTTTTCCTCAAGCAATCTTGGGTGGGTGAGTCTGGTTTTGATCTGTCTACACAAATTTTCCAAGCCCTCCTTCTCCTTGTTCTTGGCTTTATTCCTAGCTTTCCACAGCATTTGCAGCTTCTTTGCCAGGTTGAAGAGTTCTCTCTCTCCTCTCCCACTCTACCTGGGGGTGATGACGACGGAAAATGTTCCCCGTAGATCACCTTTTAGCATTCTCTGGAGGGTTGTTTACTTGTTGGAGCTACTTTGTGCTTCCTTGTTGCTGACTCTCTAGGTCACTTGACTGTCCCTTGCTATCACCAGGTGCAGGGACAGGATCAATAGTACTGTGGTCTTAAACCTGGCTTTGATACCTTCCTGTGTGACCTGTTGATGCTGAGAAAGCCTACAACAGGGTGTTGTTGCAACATTTGGTTTTTCCCCAGTAGGTTGTTACTTTGGACAAGTCAGAGCTGCATTCTCTGGAGATCCTGTCATCACTTGTCATAGCTTTTCCAGACATTGCCATGTTATCTGTCCAGGTTGGGCACTCCTCCATTTTGCCTGCTGGTGGACTGCCTGCCACGCTGCCTCCTTCTTAATGTGCACATAGTTCATTTATGGAGTCCATGTAGCATAGACTACATGAATGTGTGGAAAGGGGAACTAACTCCTCAAGGTGCATTATTTCCTAGATACCAGCCATTGTTTTCTGTTATAATTATTAACACTAATATTTTGTTATATTTGTATTGCTTATTCATATGAAATAGTCTTGATCACTTGTAAAGTTTTTAGAGCTATATTAATCAAAAATGTGGATCACAAAGTTTAATCTGATTGTTTTCTTTCCTGCAGCAAAGAGATGTCCCTATCCCGATGCACCATCTAATGGAGATTTGTACTATGAGGATACAGTGTACCAGAGTGAGATTAACTACACCTGTAGTGAAGGGTAAAATCTTTTTTTTATTGTGTAAGACTGATCAGCAACCAATGACAAACAAAGAAAGTGAAACGGTTATTGCACTCTTACACACACACACACACACACACACACACACACACACACACGTACACACACACACACACACACACACACACACACACACACACACACACACACACACACACACGTTCTTATACACATATAAATATATGTGTTTTATGCAACAACAAAAAAAAACTTTTTACGAGATAGGCCACATAACTCTTGATAGTATAAGGTAGAGCATAATTAGTCATTATCTCGACTCTACACTGATATGTTTCATGTTTAACAAACTTCAAGTCAATATGTTGTGTTTATTTTAAGCATGAACTAATTGATTAATTTGACACTGCACAGGTATATGTTGACTGGAGCCAGCAATGCTGTGTGCCAGGCCAATGGAACGTGGAGCACCCCTGTGCCAGAATGCATAGGTATGTAATATATATATATATATATATATATATATATATATATATATATATATATATATATATATATATATATATATATATATATATATATACACACATATATATATATATATAGCATAGCAATTACTGGACATATCATGAGACAGCAACTTCCAGATAATTCTTTACTTTTAAATAAATCACCAAAATATCTTGTCTTTAAAACTGAGAAAACAAAATTCAGCACAAAGCTCAGTAATGCTAAAGAACTACAAACAGACAGTACAAACATATCCAAACATGAGCTGCCATGTTGTATTGCTTGCGTTGCAGCTGTGTCCTGTGCGCTGGCTCCGGTCCCACAGTTTGGAATGGTCATTTATGATAAAAGGGTCAGAGGGAGCACAACTGATTATCGTACCACTGCAGTCTATATATGTCGGCCCCCATATGCAGTCTTTGGCGATCCAATAGCAGAGTGCACAGCAAATGGTACCTGGACCAACACACCTGAATGTCGAGGTATGAAAGTTGTATACGAAGAGGTTGATGCCATATGAATAAATAATCAAACGTTTGTTTTAAAGTAATGTGACATAAGAAGCGTTATCCTTTTATAATGAAGTGACTACATTGCTCCTCCGCAGTAGTGACCTGCCCTCCACCAGAGAACATTGAAAGAGGCTACATGTCAAGCAGTGGCAAGCCAGATTACGATTACAAGGAAACAGTCAAATATGGCTGCGAAGGCGACCACGTACTGGTGGGGAATTTGGAGATTGTTTGCCAGGCAGATGGGACATGGTCTGAGAAGCCATCCTGCAAAGGTAGAAGTGCAAAAACCTGTTACTTTACAGACTCTGATATTAGCTGTGAGTTGTCATTTTCTTCACCTGTTCACCTCAGAATGAATCCTGTTGTTTCTGTCAGCAGTCACATCATCAGTAAACAGTGAGCTCAATTCATTGGCAGCCATACATGCCCACAGCGTTACACTACCTCCACCATGTTTAACACATGACATGGCCTGCTTTGGATTATAACCTCCTCATTTTCTCATCTACATTTTTGTCTTCCCATCATGCTGATACTAATAATTAACCCAGGTTTCATCTGTCCAAAGAATCTGATTTCAAAACATAGGAAATCGTTATTTATTTAGATGTTTTATGCCGAAGTCTAATCCAGCTGTCCTACATGGTTGCCAAGGGTTTGCACCTTCTTGTAAACTCTCTGTATTTACATTCATTAACGTTTGTCTTGATTGAACAATGATACGTTTACCTTCTCTCAGAGTATTCTTGACTTCTGCTGGGGATGTGAAGGGGTTTTCTTTGTCATTGACAGGATTCAGTGTTTTAGGTGTTTTCCATGGACTTCAAGGCCTTTTGGTTTTGTTGAGTTCACCAGTGCTTTCCAGTGTGTTGCTATGGCTACACTTAAAACTTTTGATATCGCTCAAACAGATTCATATTGGGTTTTGTTTTTTGTTTTTTTGTTGTTTTTTTCAGCCTAATGATAGCCTCCTTCACTTTTTTTTTTTTTAGATCTCCTTGGACTTTATATTAGTATCTCCAGTCAAACAGTTGCCAAATGCCAACTTATCTGATATCAACTCATTGCTTCATTTCTTTTTGTCTTTCTTTTAACTTTGGGCCCCTGTTAATTTAGCAACTTTGCATTAAAATGACTAAAAGGCAAAATGCCATATTATAGATAGATACAGTAGATAGATGGTTAGAGCACATCTTGACTGTTTTATTTCTAATCCATTCTGTCGGTGTATGTCTGACAACAAAATCATAAATGTCTGTATTTAACATTTAGATTTTAGACTTATCTTTCTAAAGGTTATAAAATATAACTTAAACAATAATTTTGATAAACCAATATAATGCATTTTACAAAAACTTAATATGTATGATGCAGTGATTCATAATGCAATGCCAGCAGTAATTGTATTTATTTATTGTAATTCTGTCACTTATAGCTCCTTGTAGTGTAGGTATACAGAGAGGAAGAATTTTACACAAAGGAAAAAAAATCTGGGTGAAACATCTCCAACCCAACCTTGTCCTACACCAAGAGGTTGTCTCAGTCTACTGCATGAACAAGGACAGAAACTGTGGCTATGCTGTCCCAACCCAGTGCTTCGATGGGACACTCAGAATTCCTGAATGCTTTGAAGGTAAGGAACATTTTGATATGAATAAGATCATACAACAGAACCAACAATGGGGTGTGAGAGTTTTGTTTTGTCCTCAGTCTTAATTGACTAAAATGGAAGAAGGAGCTGAAAAAGAAAATGCTGTAATCAACTTGATACAGTTCAACCAGAAAATCCATAATATGGAACCAAGTTAGACATCGTACTTGCAAAGCATGCTCTTAATCAAAATAAAGATCAATGCAATTACACATATACAATTTTGGAAATATAATAAATGTCTAAGCAAGTTCAAAAAAAGCTCTAATATTGTATTATTTTGTTTTTCTCTAGTTTTTTATTTGAAGATGAAAAATAATGTGTACCTTTCTGCTTTTTGTTGCCATATCATGATCACAAGATGATAAATGACAACCTCCACCCCTTTATTATAATTGGTTAGGATCAGCTGGAGCTTGTTTTATACATGTGTCTGTTTCTTCCTAGAACCCAGTGCGCTTCAGTATAACTTAAATGCAAGTTCACTGCCATCAGAAATTGAACAATGCTGAAACAGTGGTTGATCCTGCCTCTCCCGAGATCACTGGAGGATGGAAAAGATGACTGTTGTGCTCCCTGAAATAAAGAATATGGTTTTATGCAACTTTATTGTATGTAATGCAATGCAATAAAATCAGTATTCAGTACTTAATTCTACTAAATTTAAGCAGAATCATTCTTCATTGGAAATGTATGTTTTTTTATACATTGTACTTTTTCCCTTTGAGACAATGAGGGAAATGACCTGAATAAAGACACCAAGTATGATAATTTGCATAATTCCAGTTTTTGACACTGTGAATATGTGGAGTATAATAAATAATTACTCAATTATGTGTACTATATATGTGCACTGTGCAGGTATAGATAAAGGACGGATGGATGGATGAATTCATACTAAATAACATAATACTAACAAGTTATTAATTAATCCATTTAAGATTTAGGTACAATCATTTCCCTAATATTGCCAATTTAACAGCCAAAAATTACAGGGACTTAAAAATATTGCAAACTGCCTTTAAAATGTGACATTTACAGAAGCAAAAATATATTTATGAAAAATAATTTCCAAAGTCTATATTGTAAAGAATAATTGGTGCTGTGGTTATAAATCTATCTATCTAAAACCATTTTTAAAAAACAATTGAAAAGTAAAAGAGTTAAAAAACAGAGACATACATCAAATGCGATGTAACAGCGTTACAGTAGTCCAGTTCACTGAAGATAAAAGCTTGGACAAGTTTTTGAAAATTCTGCTGAGACATCCTTTAATCCTAATGCAGTTTCACGGCTGGACGCTGTTTTTTCCTTTTTCCATTCTATGAATTTATATTCTGTCATATATTATTGAGTTAATTTTGATTCTGTAAGTTTACAGTGTTTCCTCTGTAAACGAAACACCATAGTTTATAGTTATTAATACTACTGGTGGTGGTAGTGGTGGTAATATTATAAGATCACTTCTGCTGCGGGATGTTCCTGTGGTCGGGGTTCCAGCCTCAGCTGCTGTTCGTGTATTCTCGCGAGATCTTCGGCTATTCACGTTCCTGCGGTCCATCATGGCGGCGCTGTATGAGGGGTACACGTTGTGCGGACTTGTTTCTGATAAAACTCTGTCAACTTCGGGTATTCGAGGACTTGAGGAGGAGAGAGACAGCGACCATGTAATCGTCACCGACACAACCAGATCTGTGACTCTGTATAAGGTAACGTATAGACTTTTTTGGAGGGGGACTCGGTGAACTAGCCGGTCGGCGCAGCCATAGCAACGCGTGTTAGCATCCTCGGCTATCGTCAGTAAAACACATGGAGCCATAATCTCTGACAAAACTAGACGGTACCGTACAGCCCATGCAGGACACTCACACCTTCCTTAAAAATAATCAACAAACACCGATTCGTTTTTGGATATGTTAAGGTATGGTCCAACACACATCCAGCACGTCTCACTTAAGAGGGTGTTTTGAACTGGAAGCTTTAGCTCATACCTTGTACTGCTGGATACATACAGTAGATTATTTCAACCAACGTCTGGGTTTGCTGTGCTTATTGGTGAAAGGAAGACGTTGAAACCAGTGGTTTGTGTCCCCCGTGTTGTGGCAGGTGTCAGACCAGAAGCCGCTGAGCAGCTGGACGGTGAAACAGGGACAAACCCTGACCTCTCCAGCAGTCTACAACCCACACACCAAGGAGTACGTTGCAGTCTCGGATAACAAGGTAGTGTATTGTATGAGCGAGATGACTACAGAGACTCTGGTTCTTGCAAAGCATCATCCACATTAGGGCTGTTCGATTTTGCCCAAAAATAAAATCTCGATTTTTTTTCTCTCAAAATCCGATTTACGATTACGATTATTTTGTGAATTGACAAAAGGCAAAGAAATGATTTCAAATATGCAGTTTTTTTATTGAACATTTGCCCCATTGGGCTTTAAGTGCAAACTTTGCTCTTATTAAACCAAAAATGAATGAATAAAGTGCAAAACTCTGTAAAATAAGTTGAAAAAAGTTTTAAAAAATATAATAAAATATAAAGTTTTATCTCTGGAAAAAAAAAATCAGCAAATCAGCACTTGCAAACATATAGTAAGTTATATTTCCAATTAAATAAAACAAGACATTTTCTAATTAAACTAAACTGGGTCTTTGCATGCTAAATAATAATGCAACCCATGAAGGAGGTAGAGGTGTGTAATGTCAGTCATTACATTTGCTATTCACATTTGCAAGTTTTTTGCAAGGAACACGAGCCGGTCTGGCTTGAGGGATGCCCGGTGGCATGTTACAACGCCCCCTCCTACACTAAAGAGCCTCTCCGATGGGGCACTTGTCGCAGGTATTGAGAGGTATTTCCATCAATCATTAATATGGTATCAATCATTAATATGTGTGCAGACAAGGTAAAAAATAAAATAAAAAAAGTGAAAAATCGATTTTACGATTTTCACGTTTTAACATCGTTCTAATTACATAATCGCGATTACGATTTAAAATCGATTAATCGAACAGCCCTAATCCACATTTAGTGAACATCATCATACCTGAGTTAGAAGGAAAACACTCCTACCACGATACTCTATTATGAATCAGTTTTTTATCTTTTCTATCTCTATGAATTTTATGATATTTACAAGTAGGGCTGGGCGATATATCTAGTATATTCGATGTATCTCGGATTCTACTCTGTGCGATGTACAAAATGACTATATCGTGAATATTCAAGTATACATTGTCACGCATTTGCTTTTAGCCGCGGGCATTAAATTACAGGCTTTTCTCACTCTCTCGTCTCTCCTTCCCAGAGACATAAAACAAGTGCACCTAGTTACATACGTCAGTCACGTGCTGTCGTGCGTGCATCGTCATACGCCCCCTGCCCAGCTGCAGGTGTGGGCGCTGCTGTCCTGTTAATGTAGACATATAGAATCATCATACTGGTATGATTGTATGCATCAAAGTGTTAATTCAAGGCTAAGGCAATATATATATACATATATTTATTTATTTATTTATTTATATATATTAACAGGTTCACATTGCTTTACTGTGAACTCCCTAATTTTCACCCCACAATGTTTGATTTTTTTTTTTTTTTTTTTTATGTTGTTGATTCATTCTTTGCTTTACTTGCTCCAAAGTTGTCATCACAGGTGGAATCCTCAGAGGTCTCTGTAACATTAAAGGCTTTTTGTTGATGGTGTTTGCTTTTTTCAGGTGATAAGAGTTTGGAAAGAAGAAGATATAGTATTAGACAAGACCTTCAAAGCAACAGTAAGTCTGAATGTAGTTGTTTATATTGTTTTTATCTTTAGCCTCACAGAATCAAACGGAAGTTAAAATTATTACATTTGAAATTATTTAATTTTTTTAACGACTCAGGCAGTAACACCGAGCATATAGGAAGCTGCTGATCCTGTCATTCGATTTGAGCATGCTCATTATGAGAATTGACTAAATAAAACAGCTGAAAGACAATTCTTCTTTCTTCACTACTAACATAAACATCGTTTAGTCACATTAGGCATAATACGAAACAATTAAAAACATGTTAATTGCTCTTACACTTCTTCAAAACGCTTTTCGTCATCAACCTAAAATAGATTAGTCTTTGTCTCTGTTTATTGTTGACAAGTTGAACGGATTCTCATTTCTACCTCCTCTGTTTCTTTTTCATAAGGTGTCAGGAGATGTTTGGAAGGTGCACTGTGCACGTGAAGGGGAGGCTGTGGTCTTGTTTCGGAGAGGAGCTGTGAGACTGCTGGACTCCCTGCTGGCAGCTCCCCAGCAGCCCATCGAGGAAGTCCTGGCCGAAGAGGAGGCCATCAGGTCAGTGATAAAAGTAGCTGTTTTTATAAATGTGACGTACAAGGAGAATCTTGTGCATGAAAAAATGTGTATTTCAAAACCAAACCACCTGGTTATACTTTCTTTGCAAAATGTTGTTAAAACAAAGGTGGCTGGATCACACTGGTAAGAAATTTACTCTTGTTCCAACATTTTAAAATGTGAAAAAATGCTCAGGGTTGTCCATGTTGTTTTTCATTTAATTAAGTATTCTCCTTTTGTACAATCAACATTTCTCAATCTTAACATCAGATATGTTGTTCTTCTAACAAAAACTTAAGGTTTCAATGATATACATGGCAAA
This sequence comes from Cololabis saira, assembly GCF_033807715.1. Taxonomy (NCBI): domain Eukaryota; kingdom Metazoa; phylum Chordata; class Actinopteri; order Beloniformes; family Belonidae; genus Cololabis; species Cololabis saira. The sequence goes on from NC_084587.1 coordinate 37,877,490, forward strand.
ACTTGGATTTATTTTACTTTATTATGTCTCAATCAGTTTCTAAGAAACAGGCCATTGGTAAGGAGCTAGCAGGGCAGTCGTGCAGTGTTTGATGTCTAGGAATATTTGGGTTTTCACATATAGCTCATCTGAGTTATATCAGGAAAAATTTCAGAACTGCATTATGTATGAATGTTTTATTTTTTTAATAAAACAGTTGACAGTTAAATGTGGTGTTTAATGGTGTCTTTTTCTTTTTGTCTGTAGATGGAGCACCAGCATTGTGGCAAAGACGCAGCAATTTGTCATATTTATTACGGAACAGGTAACAAGATTTCTGCCATCAAGCTTTTTATCTAAGACCTGAAAATTGAGAATTCATTTTTCATTGCCCTTGTTTAGCAATATTAATCTCTGACAAATGTTAAAGCCCTGGCGTTCTATGAACATTGGCATTCTGTTGTTGATACTGATGTTTTTAAATGCTTGATTGGCTTGAATTTCTTTCACTGTCATCCTACAGAAAGGAGAACATTTCCTCTACCTGCAGAGACTGAACCCCAACTCTCTTCAGAGGTACCGGTTGGAGGGAGAAGAACCTAATCTGTCCCCACTCAGCTTCTCTGCTTCCTGCAAAGATGAATATATCTGCCTCATTCATCTCTGTAAGTGTGAATTTAAATGCACCTAATAGGTTTGCAGATTAAGAAAACAGACAAGGAGACTAGAGCACTTACATTCTAAATTTGGGTGGGTGGGGGGCGATGGGTAAAAGAAAACCTTTAAATTTTGGGACCTTTTAAAACGACAGGCCGCACCCATTTAACTCTCCATCCTTATAATTAACGAGGCAGGCACTAGTACTTAATTAACCTGTAATGTCTTTCCTTACTAAGATTTTCTACCTCTTTATTATTTTTCTGGTACAGTCCCTAATGGCCACGTATACCAGAGTGTGATCTCTGTGCGGGGCCCTGCAGCTGACGAAAAAGCCTGTGCTCTTCCATTGCCCCGGAGCCTGGTTCTAAATCTTCCAGTTGGGGAAGGTTTGCTGGAAGCGGCATCAGCCGTGATCCTGGATGATTGTCATATAGCTGTTGTGGGGGCTCCACATCCCTCTGCTGGAGCTGGCAAAGGTAAACGTAGTTTAATCACAATATCTGAAACCTCATTGAATGCAAAGCCAACTTTACAGTACCTTGTGTGGCTCTATTATTATCAAAAAGTTTTTCTTTTTCTTTTTTTTTTCTTTCAACATCATAGGTTTACAGTCTCTCTGTTTTTCCATTTCAGACTATCTCTGCATCTGGAATACTAATTTTCAGACACTTCAAGCTGGAATAGAGATGGCGGGTAAAATCTACAGACAGGTGGGAATATGATCATATGATCTGCTTCAAATGTGTTTTTATGTTTCTATTCTCTGCTAAGGTTAAGTCACTGAAGCAGTAATGCTGATCATATGCTCCTGGAGCCTCATGCATGTTTTAAAACAGTTTTGCTGACGGTTTTAGATGTAGACATGAAAAGGCCAAGGTTCCCTGTCCTTCCAGCTGGTGCGTGCTGACGGAGGACTGTATGACTTTGGTAGAGTATTGCTTCTGCTCTCCACTGTGAGGGGGTTCCCTGTCCCTACTCACAACTTTACAGCAGTTTACAATGCTCTCAAGTGGGGTATAACTCCACTAGTTGAACATCTGTGCACCTCCTTCACCTGTGCCACTGAAGTAAATTTTATCTTATTTTTTCATCTCTAATATAGCTGTGGAGCTATTCAAACAGGTTATTTATTCCACATGGGAAAAGCCTCTCTGTTATACCATTTTCGTGTCCCAAATCTTCCCTCGCCTCTGCTCTGGGAAAACTCAGAAAAGCCAAGACTGAAGGTGAGTAAAAACAATCAGCTGTTCCTCCAGTTAAAGCTGCTCAAAGGAAATTTTTCATGCAAAAAAAAAAAACAGTTTCAGTTTCATTTGAAGGTTTATTTGATTATGTTAGGAAGTGTTGTCTTACTCTCATGATCTCTCTTCCCTATTGCCAGCCAAACCACAAAAAAACAGTCCTGGTCATCTTTTATAAGACCTGCTTATCGTTTTACGTTCCTATCATACGTGGATGATGCTGAAACTTGCTCACATGACGGAAGCGACAAATGGTGCTTTCACGCTGGCACCGTTTAGGTTGGCCCAAAGGAACTCTGCTCTGCCATGTGCGTTTTAAGGAAGCACATGAACAAATATGGCAAAAGAAAGTAACGCTAGCAGTTGCTGACAAACTACTTCGAGCAACAGTTCCATATATGTATGGTTTGTTTGGAGTTGGTCAAACAAAAAATTGAAGAAGAAAAAAAGTCAAAATGCATATTTTCTGTCTATGCTTTTTAGTAGTGTTTTAGTGATCAATAGGAAACAAATCTGAAATCGGTGTTTGATACGAGATGATGGAAATGGATGGAAGGGAAAATGTAAGAAGGGATCTGTTGTAGTTTGTAACATTTATGGTGGACATTTGAGACATTAATCCAGTACAAAGTTTGTTAAATAAAACT